>NW_005871048.1:12394704-12438606 GCF_000147115.1 Myotis lucifugus
CATTTTTGCTCGAATAGCACTCTCGTCATAATGCGTCTTTATCTCTCTCATGTTTTGTTGGGGCACACCCTTCTACCCTTCCCAACAGTGAAGTTACATCTTCCCCCATCAATAATATAGCGCAAATGCGCCTGAACTTGGATCCTCGTCGGAAGAGGACCTTTTCTGAAATCTAAAAAGACATTTGAAATCCATGTTCAAAG
This sequence comes from Myotis lucifugus, assembly GCF_000147115.1. Lineage (NCBI taxonomy): Eukaryota > Metazoa > Chordata > Mammalia > Chiroptera > Vespertilionidae > Myotis > Myotis lucifugus. The sequence goes on from NW_005871048.1 coordinate 12,394,908, forward strand.
TTCAGTAATCATACGGAGAGATTCTACATCAAAAATGACAATAAGATACCTTCTCACACCTTTCAGAATGCTTTCATCAACAAATTCAACAAACAACAAGTGCTGGCAAGGGATGTGGGAGAAAAAGGAACTCTTGTGCACTGCTGGTGGGAATGCAGACTGGTGCAGCTACTGTGGAGAACAGTATGGAGTTTCCTCAGAAAACTAAAAATGGAGCTCCCATTTGACCCATTGATCCACTTCTAGGAATATATCCCAAGAAACTAGAGACAACAATTAGAAAGGATATATGCACCCCTATGTTCATAGCAGCACAATTCACCATAGCTAAGATTTGGAAACAGCCTAAGTGCCCATCAGTAGATGAATGGATTAGAAAACTGTGGTTCATCTACACAATGAAATACTATGCTGCTATAAAAAAGAAGGTGTTCTTACCATTTGCAACAGCATGGATGGAACTGGAGAGCATTATGCTAAGTGAAATAAGCCAGTCAGAGAAAGATATATATCACATGACCTCACTCATTTATGGAATATAATGAACATAAAGTGATGAACAAAAACAGATCCAGAGACAGAGAAACATCGATCAGACAGTCAAACCTTAGGCAGTGGTTCTCAACCTTCTGGCCCTTACCCGTACAGTTCCTCATGTTGTGACCCCACCATAAAATTATTTTCGTGCTACTTCATAACTGTAATTTTGCTACTGTTATGAATCATAATGTAAATATCTGATATGCAGGATGGTCTTAGGCGACCCCTGTGGAAGAGTCGTTTGACCTCCCAAGGGGTCGCGACCCACAGGTTGAGAACCGCTGTAAATCTAACATATTATTTTAAAATTTCTTTAAAATCACCTACTTGCTATATGCTTCCTCCATACCATAAAAACTGTTTAATCCTCTATTTGCTTGTTAATTGTTATTTAAATTATCAATAATTTAAATTATTCCAGCTTTTATTATTTTACTGGTTATCCTTATAACTTTCAACAAAACATACTTGACTTCAGATTTCAGGTCAGTAACCCTCCTACTCCCTGAGTAATATCTGGCCTGCAGAAGGCTTTAAATCTAATCCTTTCTGAAGGACATCATTTTGAAGTCCATTTAGGGAGGATCTGCTGATGAGAAACACTCTCACTTTTTGATTGTCTAATAATGGCTTAATTTTTACCTTGTTTTAAAATGAAGTTTAGGTGTAGAATTCTATATTGAAGATATGCCACAGTATTCCAGCTTCTGTTTTTATTTATTTATTTTTTAAGTTGGGATATAGGAATAGCAATCACTGTGACACATTTCTTTTCTGATTCCTTTTAAGATATTTCACTTGATGTTCTGTAATGTTACTACAAGTCGTCTACAATATGTAGATTTCTTTTTCTTTACCTTGCTCGAGATTTATTGGGCTTCCAGAATCTGAGGCTTCATCTCATCAATTTAAAGAGAACTCCAAGTCATGTCCCCCGTTTTCATTATTTTCTTCTTCTGGAAGTCTCATTTGAGGTATTTAAACCTTTTCACTGTTCCCTATGTCTCTTCATTTCGTTCAGATTTCCCAAAATATGCAACATTCGAGAAGTATTTCTTTGGCTCTATCTTCCAATTTACTAATTCTCTGTGAATTAGCTGGGTCTAATCAGCCACTTACCACTGAGATTCCTGTTTGGTACTTTTAAATGATTTTTTGGGGTCTTTTGATAGTATAATTCTGTATTTTATTTGATCTTCAATCAGTTTAGGGTTTTTTCCTCCATATTTGAAGCTCTGCAGGCGGGGTGTACATCTTGTTCAGTTTTTCTGTATGTTATTTCTGCTTACTCTCTTGGTGGTTTGTATCCTCATCCATTTTGCAGCTTTGGCTGGTTGGAGAAAGGCTCATGTCTTATGTTGGGCAAGACGTCCTGCTGGACCTGGGTTGAGGTGTGTCCCTTTGCAGAGATTTGTATTTGCTTTTGCCAGATGACCTTCCAGGGATTCAAATGTTGATGTTGCAGCGTGTAGTAGTATAGATCCAAACACAAGTGTGAGCAGGCCTGTGGTTACATATTCTTCAGGGAGCCCACTTTCTACATCCAACCCCACCAAGCACACGCAGCACTCAGGCTGGGAGATTAGCTGTGTTTTTTGTTTGTTTGGTTTCCTTCTGTGGTGGGAGATTTTATATTTAGTCTGCTCATTCATTAAAGGTGTGTCCCCTTAGAGCAGTGCTTTTCAAACTACTGTCATGTCCCATTAGTGAAATAAATTTAGTGCTGTGGTTCTCAACCTTGGCTACCCATTAGAATCTCCCAGGGAGCGCTTAAAGCCCTGACTTCCAGGCTACAACCCAAGACCAATTAAATCAGAATCGCAGAGGATGGGATCAGCAATGTATATTTTTATAGCTCCCAGGTGACCTAAATGAACAGGCAAGATTGAGAATCACCACCACGACCAGCATTTTATAATAAAAACAGAATGGAATACAATATAACAGACGATACTTTAACATGGACCCTCAGAACTGCACATGTTGCTACAGACTCTGCTGCCTGCTGTTGTGCATGTATGTATCATGTTCCAATATAAATTACAACCTTTACTATGGTTTTTCCTTTTTAAAAAACCTATAAAAGTTAAACCTCTTGGGTACTATGAGTAGAGGAGCTGAAGCCTGAGAACCAGTTTATATCTGCATTTCTACTGACATCTATATATTTTGTATTTAGAGATTTCTCTGATCTTCTTGCATGTTCAGCTATGCATTTTCATTTTCTCTAGCTCTTCTAGGTGTTTTGTAAAAGGTAACTAGGATATCAAATTTACCATATTGCTACATATGGAAGCCCAGATTTCTTTATATACTTTTTTCCCTTGAAGTGTATTGAAAAACATGTACTATACTAGTAATGTCTAAGTTGAGTTTACCCTTAAAATGTGTTTTGGTTATATTCTGTTGATACTAATATATTCTACAAAGACACCACAGAAAGTTATTAAGCATGCCTTTCCAACAAACCCACCAAAGCATCAAGGTTGTACACATGTGCGCGCGCGCACACACACACACACACACACACACATATTCTTCAAGATAGGGGCTTTGAAAGAGTTTCTTGAAGACCAGGGCTTTGACGTTTTCGTTGCCCACTTCACAAGAACAACAGTTTCAGACAGGAAAATAAAACAGCCAAAACTCCAGGGGAGGAACCAGAGCAGAATTCCTTTTGGACCATCTGCTAAGGTAAGATGACCAGTGAGCCAAGTGCCAACATGCTCGGGACATGTCTGAAGCATGGAAACATTACCGCCTTCTCCCAATGAGCTGGGACGGGAGGAGGCATCACAGAGACTGTTTGTTGGTGCTGCTGTTGTTGGCATGGCTAAACAAGCCACCGGGGACACCCAGGCACGTTCCCAAAGCTCTTCTGAATAATTTATTTTTTATTTTATTTTTTAGAGTGAGGTGTGAGATTAGGGATTCTAGCTGTTAAGCCCATTTTCTATCCTGTCCCCAACACATCAAAAGATGCAACAGAAATATTTTTCTAATAATGCCATGTCCCATCTCTGGAATTCAACACTTTCTCCTATCTTAATCCTCCCAAATGCCACTGACCAAAATTCCAGACAGGCACATGGAGTAATGGGAATTAGTCCACAGGGCAGTTTGTCCAAACTAGGCTGGTGCTAAGCATTTCAGTCTCCAAAACATTCAACCTCCCTTTGTTACCATTGTGGCACTGCCACATTTTAAACCGTAAACACAGAAAGGGTGTTCTGCAACCATTATGTTCAGGACTGTCACACCCCGGCCAGAACCCTGAAACTGGGCAGATTGCTGCCAATCTGTTTTCTTTCTCTAAGGCAGGAAACAGCTGCACAGTTGCTTTAGAAACACTAAGAAGGAGATAAAGGTGAAATGAAATATATTAACAGATTGGCTGAGGTAAGGTGGGGCTTTGTGTTTTGTTTTGGTTTAACTGGTCAAAATATGTTACTATGCCCACAGAACTGGATGCTAATCTTCTGGGAGACATTTTTAAAAAGCAAGATAGATGTAACTAGAGAAAAAGAAATGTTTAATAAAGAAACGTAATAGAGAAATAAAGCTTCAAAGAAGAAAAAATATTTACTGCCCAACCAGTCTTACTCCTCAAACATTACCAAGTATTGCTACTTGACCCCACCCTCCCTCCCCAGACTCACAACTTACCACCTTCCTAGGACAGAAGTCCTCTTACTCCAGGTAGTCCTACAAGAATGTTGGCTCTTTAGTTTCAAGTGATACTACGGGACCACAATAGTTAGAAAAAACCCTTTGCGTTCATCATCAGGGTTCTGAGCTATGTCATACTTTCAGTAGTCTCCAAATCTGCAAACTTAACACTTTTTTTATTTTCTACTTATAGCTTTTTCTATCTTTAATCTGAAAGAAGGTTATCTCTTGTGAAGGAATTAACAGACTATGCAGAACACTATTTTCTGCACAGTGTTCAGAAAGCATAGTGACAGAAAGCAGCTAGATGAAATTAGCTTTTCCCCTTCCGTATTAGAGAGCCAGTGCAGTAACATTACCTCAGTTAGATTTTTAAAATTTTAATAACTATCTCCTACATCCATCCATATCCTCACTTCCCCTCTCTCTCCCACTGTCCCCTTTTCTCCTTCTTTCTAGCAGACACCCTTTTCAATTCCTAGACTGCTCTCTCATTGTTCTGGGAAGAAGTCCATTTAATTCTGTGTACCAAGTTTATTACATTTTAAATGATCTCTTTGACAAATCTTACAGATTCTCTATATAACACCAATTCTATAGTTTTTGTGCCAATTTTTCTTCTTGATAGCTTTCTTTGGATGAAAGGCTTAAAGTTCAACTTTTCTTAAAGTACATGCACAGAAGCACACAGTTTTATAGATATTAAAAGAATAACCAGCCAACAAACAAATATTGAAATCTGTGCTGTCCAATATGGTAACCACTAGCTGAAAGTACTGGCTTAAATTTAATTAAAATTAAATAAAATTTTAAAATCTTTTCCTCCATAATGCTAGCCACATTGCAAAGGCTCAGTAACCACATGTGGCTAATAGTATTGAATAGTGCAAACAACAACAAAAAATAACAAAAAAACGGTGCCATCACTGTGGAAAGTTCTGTTGGGCAGTACTGTTTTAAAATAACTATAGAATATGAAAATAACACTGGAAAGCTGAAATACATAATTCATTGTATCTTTTTTTCCTTTCATGTTTACATGCATCATTTAACAAATGAAAAATCTACCACTAGGTCTTTTATTAAATGTCAATGTGAGATACAAAAGATGGAGAACCAAAGTATCAGGAGAATGAAAGACAAACAGCTCTCAGGTGTCGGTGTGTCCAGGTGGAATTCCAGAATAAACACCATGTCTAAAAGCCAGGACTTTCTATGCTGGTTTCATGGGGTCGATTTTCTAAGGGCTTATCCAACTAATCACATTACATACAAGTAAAGCCACGACTGTTCAATTTAAGGCTTTCTCTGCCCCCACCCCCTAATTTATGACAGGTTAATGGGTTTGTAGGGGAAAGAAGAGAATCACCCGAACTATTACCACATTCACACAATCAACCCCAAAATAGTGTTACCTCAAAGTTGACAGAAAACCATGCCCAAATGTATTATACCTATGAAATAACTAAAACCTAAAAAACACGACAAAAAAAAACACACAATGTAAATATTCTAACCACTTTGATAATTATAACCTAAGCGGGTAGAGCCTTTTCTTAGGAGTATTTCCTTATTTTGAAGTTAGAGGATGATGAGCTGCAGGGTGTCATTTTATATTTCAACTACGATGCGATGACCTTGACAATTTCTTTAGAAACAAGATATGTGAATGTAGCTTTTCAGGCACGTGGGAACAGATTAAAACCAACAAGCTAAATTGCTAACCAGTTCCAGGTTTGCAGAGAGAAAAACTCACACCTGGGGTTGAAAACAATGACAAGCAGAATATAAGGCAATCCTTACAAAGAAGTTTAATAATAGAAGTAAAATAAACGTTCAAAAATTCATTAATTTATCTAGTAAATGAATTGTGTGTGCCTTCCTGAAAATAACCCCAAAGAAAGTTTCCTTGTAGAAGGAATGAGTAAACTTTGCCTTTATATTCACGTACAAATTTAAAATTATAGATTTTAAAACGATTATTATCTAATATACCATATTTATTCCTAAAGGTGTGGAAGGCAAGGTTTAACTGAGAAGAATCTAAACAGCCTATTAATCAATAAAATTAAAAACATCTAAAATAAAATGAATTCCTTGTTTTAAAAAAAGCACACAATTCTGTGATGCTTTTGCTAACATGAAAATATTTTTTCTTCTCTCAAAAGAAAATTTTAACAAGAGTTTGACACACAGCCACACAATGGAATACTATGCAGTAATTAAAAATAAAACTTCTAGACTTCTGGGTTCTAGTCTGCCATATAACGAGCCTGGAAATTGTCATTCTCATCCTCACAACAAGAAAACTTAAAAATCAACAACTCTTCTTAGATCCAGCAGAGAACTGAAACCACAGGACAAATAAGCACCTTGAAAATCAAGAGACAGAAGCAGACAGAAAAGCGAAGCTTACCTGGCACAGAGACTGCCCAGAAACCACCTCTGATGCAAACAACAGCTAAGAATATTTAAAGGGTAACCAATTGACTCATTGCTGGAGACAGAGCAATTAGCTGGAGAAAGGAAACTCCTGGAGGCCTGAGCCTCCTGCAGGGGAGGCATCGGCCTTTTGTGAGTTTCGCCTCCAGGAGTTCCATTAGGACCTTAGGGGGAAGATCATAGTCAAATCCCATCCTGCTTTCAGAATCTACACCAGAAAATAACAGTTTTACAATAAGCCCAGAGCATTTCGTTCCCTTTAACATCCGCCTGCCTGCTCTCATAGGAAACTTTTAGCAGAGCATAACGAACTGGGAAAAGGGAAAAATCCAACTCCTGCCCTCCCAAAATTGAATAAGGGGGAAGGAAATTAACCGAACTCTAGTCCCTCTAGCCATCCTATCTCATCTCAAAGGAGGAAAAACCTGAGAAGCCCTTGTGATGATCACAGGCCAGGCAGGGATTCACTAAAAGACTGAGACCTAAGCTTAGGACACACAATAGGGCTCCTGTGTAATAACAGAGGATTACAAGTAAGCAGTCTACCTCAGTTACTCTTACCTGGTATCTCATCTCTGGCTTTCAAATAATAAGAATAATACATACTTAAAGGCAAAAAAATTTGGCCGAAACCGGTTTGGCTCAGTGGATAGAGCGTCGGCCTGCAGACTGAAAGGTCCCAGGTTCGATTCCGGTCAAGGGCATGTACATGGGTTGCGGGCACATCCCCAGTAGGAGATGTGCAGGAGGCAGCTGATCGGTGTTTCTCTCTCATCGATGTTTCTAACTCTCTATCTCTCTCCCTTCCTCTCTGAAAAAAATCAATAAAATATATTAAAAAAAAAAAATAAAGGCAAAAAAATTTTTTTTGAAGTGATGAGGCAAGCATCATACAGACTCAGATATGCAGAGATGCTGGAGTGAAAGGCATGTCAAGCAGTAGGGAAAGAGTCATGAACCCAAAGGATTCAGTCCCTACAGCAGGGGAACATCTGGCCCACGGACCATATAAGGCCCACAAAATCATTTGGTCTGGTCCTGCCAAGGCATTAGGGGTGAGTTAATTAAATGTTTGACAAATACAGCAGGCTAATTTTTAAGTTGATACTTTTGTGTGGACAGCAAATGATGGTATAAATATCCAAATGGCCCTTGGCCAAAAAAAAAAAAAAGGTTCCCCACCTCTGCCCTACAGTCAAAGAGCTCACAGTCTGGTGGGAAACACAGTCATCAATTTAAATTGACCCTTGAACAGGCATGAATTGTGTGGGTCCACTTACATGCAAATTTTTTTCAATAAATATACAGTTGGCCCTTCATATCCCCAGGTTCCCTATCTGCAGATTCAACCAACTGCAGGTTGAAAACAGTATTTTCAATCCATGTTTGGGAATCTGGGGATGTGGGGGGCTGGCTGTAGGCATTATTCTATCTATGCCATTTTGTATGAGGAACTTGAGCATCCACGGATTTTGGTATCTGTAGGGAGTCTTGCAACCAATTTGCAGACACCTAGAAACGACTATAGTAAGTGTTTGGGAATTCCAAATTTACATGCAGATTTTCGACTGTGTGGGGGTCAGCACCCCTAATTCCTGTGTTGTTCAAGAGTCAACTGTAGTTGCAAACTGGAATCAATATTTCAATAAATGTCTCAGAAGCCCACTGTGGGGCCTAATTTAGATGGGGAATGGAAGTAGAGTGTTAATAAGGCCAGGTAACGTGACTCTGAGGAAGTGAAATTAAGATCGAATGAGGAGTTGGGATTAATCTTGTGAAAAGATGGGTGAAAGAACCTATCTGAGAATGTTGGTCACAGCATGGCTGCAGTGCCCATCCCTGGGAGGAAAGTGAAGTATGGTGATGCATGCACTGGAGTACCACACAGCACTCAAAATAATAAGCAAGATCTGCAAACAGTAACACAGATGAGTCCCAAAACAGTATTGGAAGGAAAAAGAAACTGAATAAGATCTATTAACACAATGCCATTAATAAAAATTAAAAACACATGCACCCACAGAAAACACTACATAGCTTTTAAAGACAGAACATATCTCAAAACATATACAGTTGACCTTTAAACAACAGGATTAGGAGCATCACCCACCCACCCCCTGTACAGTTAAAAATCCATGTATGACTTTTGACTCCCCCAAAACTTAATTACAAGTCAGCCCTTGTTATCCATGGGAATTTGGTTCCAAGACCCCAGTGGGTACCAAAATATGCTGATGCTTGACTCCCTTATATAAAACTAGAGGCCTGGTGCACGGATTTGTGCACCCGTGGGGTCCCTCAGCCTGGCTTGCGAGGATCCAGCAGAAACTGGCTCTCCAACATCCCCCCAGGAATCCTGGATTGCAAGAGGGTGGTTCTTGGGTGACACACCCTGGAATCAGGCTCCCTCCTTTCTTCTCCCAATATTATGTCACTTTCTCTCTGCATCTGTGTCACTTCTTTCATCTCACTTTCCCCTAAGTTTGGTGGTAACTGATGACTTGTGGGCATTTAGCTGCAAAATACAATTATTTAGTAAACAGGATTTACTTAGCCTGGAATCTAGTCGGCCTAGGGCAAGACCCTGCTCAATGTCAGGCTCCCACCCAGGCACTTCCGCCCAGGCAGAGTCTTGTGGCGGCAGGAACCTCCCTCTTCCCACCTGAGCTGCTCCTTTGCCTCCTTCCTTCCCTGGAGGTTGCCCACTAGTGCTACTGTCTACCTTCCCAGAAGGAGGAAAGCCTCAGCCGGTTTCCCCGCCAAGAGTGGTAGTGGGAAAATTCACTGCCTCCACTGATAGGAAATTGATATTAAGTAGATGGGCCGGCGGGGGTGCCAGACATTGGGGCCACAGCCAGTAGGTCCTGCACATCTCATCATTTAGCTAATCGAGTCGAAAAGTTTCTGTAAGGGCCAGACCCATGACCTCTGCAATGGGCTAGAGGCCCGGTGCATGGATTTGTGCACTGGTGGGGTCCCTCGGCCTGGCCTGCGGGGATCGGGCTGAAACCAGCTCTCCAACATCCCCCAAGGGGTCCTGAATTGCGAGAGGGCGGTTCACAGGTGAGGCATCCCAGAATTGGGCTCCCTCCTCTCTGGTTCCAGGTGCATCACCCGAAAACCACAACTGCCAAGTCACCGCAGCTTGGCAGCTCCTGCATTGAGCATCTGCCCCCTGGTGGTCAGGGCACATCATAGCTACTGGTAGGACGGTCGAACTGTTGGTGGGTTGGCCTGTTGCTTAGGCTTTTATATATATAGATGGCATAGAACAATGCATACAGATGGCCCTCCACATCCCCAAATTACCAATTGCAGATGAAAAATACTGTTTTTGATCTGTGGTTGGTTGAATCTGAAGATGTGAAACCTGGGGATATGAAGTGTCAACTGTACATTTATTGAAAAATATGCATATAAATGCAGCCATTTAGTTCAAACCCATGTTAGTCAAGGGTCAACTGTACTTAACAAAACTGAATGGCTACCTTTCTGGGGGGAAGGAAGGGAAGAGTAGGCATGGGATTTGAAGAAGAAAAATAATAAAACTAATAAAGATTATATGAACTGTAGAATATGACAAACTCAACACTGCAACTAAGGTTCAGAAAAGGGACAGACAACATTGGAAAGGGAATATTCTGATAAAGAAACATCATATTCCAAGGCACTGAGACATGTGAAGTCTTGGCTTTTTGATGGGCCCAAACAAATGAAGACTTGTGTGGTATTTGGAGCAACAAAGTTGGGGAGAGGAGGAGAGAATGGCTATAGATAAAGTTGGTGAAGGAGACACAATGCATCCTCAAGACCTCACAGACAGCTTTGGATCCTATCCTAGTTACAGTCTTCAAAAGGGAAAAATCAACAAACAAATAAAGTTTAAAAAACATGTATTAGAAAAGACAGAAGTATTAACATTGATTATACCTGGGTAATTTTTTAGGCAATGTTGTAAAAATTCTACCTACGTTTTAAAAATACTTTTATATTGAAGACATGTTTTTCTAAAGCATTAAAAGTGTTCAAACTAGTATTTTGTAGGTGCAAGGAACAGAATTAGAATTACACTTTAGGAGATATCAAGTATTCCATGAGTATAATGTATTGCAAATAAGCCCGAAAGAACTAATATCTTTCTTAAAAGGATGTAACAGATTCATTTAATACTTATCTCTTTAAAGCATTTATTACTTTATATTTGTTATTAAAACACATTCTTTCATTATTCTAATGAGAAAATCCCCATAAAATTGAGACAGTGAAATGAAAAACCACATTCTAACAAAATTACTTTGTAAAATTTAGACTGAAAACAGATAAAAGAGCTATCATCTTTTCATTGAATAAATATGAAAGATATAAAGAAACAGAGGAAGAAAGCATAATCATTGACCAGCCCTTAAGTGTTCTGAAATGAATATGGTTTATTCCTATTTGTGACAGAATTAGGCCTGAGGTATTACATTAGATCTTCTTTAATCTTCTCATGCATATATTGCCCTTCCATAAGAGCAAAGGCCCATTATGATGTTTCAATTTCAGAAGATAGAGGCACATAAAATTTAGGTCTGAAATAGCACTTTTAAATTAATGCTACTAATTTATTTAGACATGTCTATGATGGATTCACTCTGTTATGGTGCAATGCTAAGTAGGTCAAAAGGCATCATTAAAAGATTAAACAGAATAAAACACGTAAGTGTGCAAAGGCCTATAGGTCATTTAGGCCATTCCCCACCTTATTAATAAAGCTAATCCTTAGTGTTCCAAACCAATCTTCAACGACTTGCAAGAAAGAGACTAATCAGGGGAAGAACCCATTTACTGAAAGCTGTGAGGAAATATTCCAGGAGAAATCAGCATATACAAGAAATATTCTTTTATAGTGCTTTTATCACCAATTGAAGTAAAACAGCATCAGAGAATAGATTCTATAATCTGTGAGACCAATATAACATTATTTAGACTTTAATTAACAAGAATGGGATGGGTTTGATGGGAATTTACAAGCCAGAAAAATACCCGAATAGCCACTCTGATGGCCCTTGTCACCTGTAATCCACCATCCCCACCTCTTGGACAATCCACACAGTGGCCAATCATACTCACCATTCATCCAGTTCTATTTAATATCTCTCCCTTTTCTGCTTTCTCCCCTGCAGTTTGAGCACTCCCATTGCATCCATGTGTCACTTTTGTGTTATTATTAATTAGAAAACATTTCAAAGAAATAGCAAGATTACGAAAGTACTTGGTGAGCAGAAAAGAAGAAACCTCAGAGACCTAGAATTCAGGGGAAGTGCCAGACTATGTATGCTCTGGGAAATGGGAAAAGGTTAAAAGGAAACAAATAAGGGAAACATGGGGTGTGATAGTGGCAAAACAGATGAATTCAGGATCTGTAGGATGACAGGCAACATGTATGTTCCCACTTGGTTCATTTAGAAGGAACCATTAAAAGTTTCCTACCTCATAATAAGCAAACTTTTCTTACAGGTTATGAAATGTGAAACTTACCTTTCCCTCCAAGAATCTTACAGTGCTTCAGCACATAGAAAGGTTCAGAAAGTTAACTTTGTATACTTCCACTACAGAATATATATAAAAACTGAGGGGAAAAATTAGAAAAGTAAAACAGTAACCTCAAAAAGCACTCTACTAGACATTATGTGATATGAATAATCCAGGTGATTCTGCCCCTCCCCCATATGAAATCACTGAATACACAATTGTATAAAAAATTTTCATTTGAGTGCTCTTCTTCATTCCACAATAGCACTAAAAAGTGCTACCATGTTTTAAAAACAGTTCAAGTAACCACTGATGTTACAGATATTCACATTTACTATAAATTTCAAGAATAAGCAAGATGGAACAGACAGCCAAAGGAGAATCCTAAAAAGAAATCAATGAATTCTACCAAAAATTTAAAGAATAATTAATACCAATTCTTCATAAATTGATTTTTTACAGAGAGAAAGGGAGAGAGATAGAGAGTTAGAAACATCGATGAGAGAGAAACATCGATCAGCTGCCTCCTGCACACCTCCTACTGGGGATGTGCCCGCAACCCAGGTACATGCCCTTGACCGGAATCGAACCTGGGACCTTTCAGTCCGCAGGCCGACGCTCTATCCACTGAGCCAAACCGGTTTCGGCGACCAAAAATTTAAAGAATAATTAATACCAATTCTTCATAAACACTTCCAAAATAGAGAAGAGGGAACACTTCCTATCTCATTTTAGTAACTGTATTTACCTGATACCAAAACTGGAGACATCACACACACACAGAACTATAGACCAATATCTTACATGAATATGGAGGCAAAAATTCTCAAAAAATACCAGCAAAACAATCCAGATTATATATATAAAGAATTATACAACATGACCAAGTGGGATTTATCCCAGGAACACAGTTTGATTTAACATCTAAAATCAATTAATGTGAAATATACCACACTGACAGAATAAAAAACAAAATCACCTGACCATCTCAAATAAACACAGAGAAAGTATCTGACATAATCCAACACTCTTTCATGATACAAAACATTCAACTAATTAGGAATGTGAGGGAACTTCCTCAATCTGGAAAAGGCCAACTATGAAAACCCCTCAGCTAACATCATGCTACTGGCAAAAGACTGAACACTTTTTCGCTAAGATCAGGAACAAGACAAGGACTCACCACTTCTATTCAACATTGTACCCAACGTCCTAGTATCTCAATAGGCAGAAAGAAAAAGGAAGAGAAAAAAAGGAAAGAAGGAAGGAAGGGAGGAAGAGAGGGAGGGAGGGAAAAAGGAAGGAAGGAAGGAAGGAAGGAAGGAAGGAAGGAAGGAAGGAAGGAAGGAAGGAAGGGGCATTCATATTGGTTACAAAGTAAGTAAGAGTGTTCCCTCTAAAATTCAAGTGCCCACCTAATACCATAGATAGTTATTACAATACTAGAAGCCCATTGCGATTCACACAATAGGCCTTCCTTCCCCTGGTTGCTGGCACCGGTTTTCCTCTGGCACCCGGGACCCAGGCCTTTGGTCTGGCTGCAGTGGAGAAGCCAAGCCTCTTCAGTCTTCAGTCTTCACTCTTCACTACAGCCGGAGCCTTCAGTCTTCGCTCCGTGCCTGCATATGCAAATTAACCACCATCTTTATTGGGTTAATTTGCATAGTCGTTCTAATTGGCTGGTGGGCATAGCAGAGTGACACCAATTTGCATGTTTCTCTTTTATTAGTGTAGACTAGAAGCTTGGTGCATGAAATTTGTGCACTTGGGGGGGTGGGGGTGGTCCCTCAGCCCAGCCAGCACTCTCTCACAGTCTGGGAGCCTTCGGTGGATGTCCAACTGGAAGCCAGCAGTCGGACATCCTTAGCACTGCCGCGGAGGCGGGAGAGGCTCCCACCACTGCCACTGCACTTGCCAGCTGTGATCCTGGCTTCTGGCTGAACGGCACTCCCCCTGTGGGAGCACACTGACCACCAGGGGGCAGCTTCTCCATTGAGCGGGATTGGGCCGAAACCAGCTCTCCAACATCCCCTGAGGGGTCCCACTTCCAAGAGGGTGCAGGCCAAGCTGAGGGACCCCACTTGTGCATGATTGGGGATGGGGAGGGACGCAGGAGTTTGGACAGCCAGGGAGGGATCGAGGGAGGGCTCCAGAGTCTGTCCAGCCTGTCTCGCTCAGTCCCAATTGGCCAGACCCCAGCAGCAAGCTAACCTACCAATTAGAGCGTCTGCCCCCTGGTGGTCAGTGCACGTAACAGCAATTGATTGACTGGTTGACTGTCTGCTCCCTGGTGGTCAGTGCATGTCTTAGGGAGTGGTTGAGCGGCTTTAGCATATCATTATCATATTATGCTTTGATTGGTTGAATGGGCAACTGGATGACCGGACACTTAGCATATTAGGCTTTTATTATATAGGATTATTAACTACTAGAGGCCCGGTGCCCAAAATTCATGCATGGGTAGGATCCCTAGGCCTGGCCGGAGATCAGGGCTGATTTGTGGGGTGACCAGTGGGGCAATTGGGGGACCCCCACTGGCACCTGCCTTGGCTGGCCTGGGGCCTGCAGGCTGGGGGCAGCTCCTGCGTTGAGCGTCTTCCTCCTGGTGGTCAGTGCGTGTCATAGAGACTGGTCGTTCTGCTGGTTGTTCTGCCGTTCAGTCAATTTGCATATTAGGCTTTTATTATATAGGATATTCCTTATACTGTACCTTACATCTCCATGCCTACTTTGTAACTACCAATTGTGCTATGCTATACACTTAAAACTAATACAAAAAATGTTGAATGCAAACTCTAATTGAAAAATGAAATTTAAAAAATGCAGAAGTGAAACATCTATATTCACAGATGACATGATCTTGCATATAAAAACCCCTAAAAATCCACTAAGAAACATTAGAACTAATAAAGTCAACAGGTGACAGGATTAATGATAATATACACAAATCAATTGCATACTTGTAATGAACAATCTAAAAATAAAATTAGAATAAAATTCCACTTAAAACAGCTTCAAAGACCGAAACATGAAGAAATAGAAAATCTGAACAGACCAATTAATAGTAAGGTGATTGAATCAATAATCAAAAACCTCCCAACAAACAAAAGTCCAGGACCATATAGCTTCACTGGTGAATAAATACCAACCCTCTCAAACTTTTCCAAAAAGAACAGAAGAGCAGAGAACTCTTCCAAACTAATTTTTTGAGGCAAGCATCACCCTGCTACCAACACCAGACAAAGACCTAGTAAGAAAAGTATAACCCAATATCGCTGATGAACATAATCTTCAACAAAATGTTAGCAAACTGAATTCCACAGCCCATTAAAAGGATCATACAACATGATCAAGTAGGATTTATTCCAGAGATGCAAGAATGGTCCAACATCTGTAAATCAGTTTATATGATACCCCACATTAACAAAATGAAGGATAAAAATCATATTATCACCTCAATAGAGACAATAAAAGCGTATGACAAAACTCAACATTCATTTATGATGAAAACTCAGCAAAGCAGGTACAGAGACAACATACCTAGACATAATAAAATTCATATATAACAAGCCCTAAGATAGCATCATACTCAGTGGTAAAAAGCTGAAATCTTTCCCAGTATAATCAGGAACAGTACAAGGATGCCCATGCTTGCCACTTTTATTCAACATAGTACTGGAAGTCCTAGTCAGAGCAATTAAGCAAAAAAGAGAAATGAAAGGCATCCAAATTGAAAAGGAAGAAGTAAAACTGTGACTATTTGCAGATGGCATATATTATATAAAGAAAACCCTAAAGACACCATTAAAAACTGAAAACTAATAAACAAATTCAATAAATTTACAGAATACAAAAAACCTCTTAAATTTATATACACAAATAATGAACTACGTATTAGAAAGAGAAATTAAGAAAACAATCTCATTTATAATTTCATAAAAAATGAAATAAGTAGGTATAAATTTAACCAAGGAAATGAAAAACCTGTATATTGAAAACGACAAGATATTAATGAAAGAAATTGAAGGTGATACAATAGAAAAATATTCTATGCCCAAGAATTGGAAGAATCAATATTGTTAAAATGTCCATACTACCCAAAGAAATTTACAGATTCAGTGTAATTTCTGTCAAAATTCTAAAGGCATGTTTTACAGAAATAGCAACAAATCCTAAACTTTATATGGAACCATAAAAAATGCCAAATACCCAATGCAATCTTGAGAAACAACAAAGTTAGAGGCACCATGTGCCCTGATTTCAAACTATATTACAAAGTTATAGTAATCAAGAGTATGGTATTAGCATAATAATAGACACATAGATCAATGGGGCAAAATAGAGAACCCAGAAATAAAACCATGCATAAATGATCAATTTCTTTACTACAAAGGAGCCAAGAATATATAATGGGGAAAAGACAGTCTCTTCAATAAATGGTGTTGGGAAAACTGGACAGCAACACATGAATGAAACTCGACTACTGCTTATACCGTCCACAAAACAGAGCTCAAAATGAATTAAAGACATGAAGGTAAGACCTGAAACCATAAACTGCAGTAAGCTCCTCGACATAGGTCTTGGTGATAATTTTTGTATCTGACACCAAAAGAAAAAGCAACAAAGCAAAAAGCAACAAGTGGGTCTACGTGAAAATAAAAACTTCTGCACAGCAAGTGAAACCATTAGCCAAATAAAAAGGCAACCTACTGAATAGGAGAAGATATTTGCAAATCATAATCTGATAAAGGGCTAACATCGAAAATATAAAAAGGACTCATACAACTTAACTGCAAGAAAACAAGCAATGCAATTTAAATACAGGCAGAAGATCTTAATAGATATTTTTCCAAAGAAGATACAAGGATGGCCAACAGGAACAAAAAATGCCCAACATAATTAATCACCAGAGTAATGCAAATCAAAACCAAAATGGGATATCAGTTGACACCTATTAGAATGGTTATTATTTTAAAAAAACACAAGAGATAACACATATTGGCAAGGATGTAAAGAAAAGTGAGCCCTGTGTATAGTTGGTGGCAATGTAAATTGGAGCATCCAATAAGATAGGAAATATTTCCCAAGTCAATCTACAGATTCAATGCAATCCATGTCAGAATCCTAGCTGGCTTCTTTGTGGACATGGATAAACTGATCCTCAAATTCATATAGCACGCAAAGGACTCCAAATAGCCAATTTTTTCTTGAAAAAAAGGAACAGCTATAAAACTCTTACAAGAAAACATAGGTAGTAAATTCTTTAACATCACTCTCAGTAAAAAATTTTTTTAGATATGTCTCCTTGGACAAAGGAAACAAAAATAAACAAATGGGACTACATCAAACTAAAAAGATTTTGTACAGCAAAGAAAAACATCAACAAAAAGAAAAGACAACCTACTAAATGGAGGAAGATATTCACCAATGATACACCCAGTAAGGGGTTAATATCCAAAATTTATAAAGAACTAATATAATTCAACACCAGAAAAACACCAAACAATCCAATTTAAAAAAAGGTCAGAGGACTGAATAATCATTTCTCCAAAGAGGACAAATGGCTAACAGACCTAAAAAGATGCTCAATGTCACTAATAATTAGAGAGAGGCAAATTAAAATCACAATGAGATATCACCTCACACCTGCCAGAATGGCTATCATCAATAAATCAACAAACAAGTGTTGACAAGGATATGGAGAAAAGGGAACCCTCGTGTACTGTTGCTAGCATTGTAAATTGGTGCAGCCACTACAGAAAACAGTATAGTGGTTCTTCAAAAAATTAAAAATAGAACTGCCATATAACCCGATGATTCCACTTTTGGGTATTTATCCAAAGAAATCCAAAACACTAATTCCAAAAGATAGATGCTTTGCTATGTTCATTGCAGCATTACCTACAACAGCCAATATATGGAAGTATCCTAAGTGTCCATCAATAGAAGAATGGAAAGAAAAGATGTGGTACTTATATACAATGAGATATTACTTGGCCATAAAAAAGAATGAAATCTTACCATTTGGGACAACATGGATGAACCTTGATGGTATTATGTTAAGTGAAATAAGTCCTACACGAAAAGACAAATACCATATTATTCCACTTATATGTGGAATCTAACAAACAAAGTAAACAAACAAATAAAACAGAAACAAACTGATAGATACAGAGAACAAATTGATCTTTGCCAGAGGAAGTGGGGTTGGAGGGCTGGGTGAAAAAGGTGAAGGGATTAACAAGTACAAATTTCAAGTTATATAATAGTCATGAGGATATAAAGTACTAAGTATTTTGCCAGGTGGGTACTAGATTTATTGGGTGATCACTTCTTAAGTTATATAAATATTTAACTATTATGCTGTACATTCAAAATAAAATATTAAATGTCAACTTTAATTGAAAAAGAAAAGAAAAAAGAGCAATGGCATTGTGGACTCCCCAATTTCAAAACTTACCACAAAGCAACTATAATCAATACAAAGTGGCAGTGTCAGAAGAATAGACATAGAAATCAATAGAATAGATATTGAGAGTCCAGAAATAAACCTATACATTTATGGTCAACTGATTTTCAACAAGGGTGCCAAAAGTATTCAATGGAGGAAAGAACAGTTTTTCAAAAAATGGTCCAGAGATAGCTCAATAGCTACACGTATAAGAATAAATTTGACTCTTATACCAAATATGAAAATTAACTCAAAACTGGATGAAATATCTAAATATAAGAACTAATACCATACAACTCTTAGGGGAAAACTTAAGTATATAACCTCAAATTTAGAAATGGTTTCTTAAATATGACATAAAAAACATGGCCACCAAAAATAAATACTTAAATTGGACTTTATTAACAACTTCTGTGCTTCAAAGTACTATCAAAAAAGTGAAAAGACAACCCACATAATGAGAGAAGATATTTGCAAATCATGTATCTGATATCATTGGCTACTAGGGAAATGCAAATAAAGACCAGTTAGATACCACTCCACAACAAATTGAAAAATTAACCCAGTGATCCCACTTCTAGGAACATATCATAAGAAGCTTGAAACACAATCAGAAAGAACATATGCACCCCTATGTTCAAAGCAGTGCTATTTACAAGAGTTATGATCTGGAAGCAGCCAAAGTGCCCATCAGTAGATGAGTGGATAAAAAAGCTATGGTACATTTATACCATGGAATACTATGCAACACTAATAAAGAAGGATCTCTTACCCTTTGAGACAGAATGGAGGGACCTGGAGAGCATTATGCTAAATGAAATAAGCCAGTCAGAGGAAGATAAGTATCACATGCTCTCATTCATATGTGGAATCTAATGAACAAAATAAACTGATGAACATAGAAGCATGGACCAGACTGTCCAATCTCAGAGAGAAGGTAGAAGTGGGTGGGTGGGAAGAGATCAACCAAAGTACTTGTATGCATAACCTATGGACACAGACAATAGTGTGGCGAAGGCCTGGGGCAGGGGGTGGTAGCAGGCTAGAAGGGATCAATGGGGAAAAAAGAGGACATATGTAATACTTTCAACAATAAGTATTTTAATTAATAAATTAAGAAGAAAGAAAGAAAAAAAGAAAGAGAAAGAGGAAGAGGAAGAGGAAGAGGAAGGGAAAGGGAAAGGGAAAGGGAAAGGGAAAGGGAAAGGGAAAGGGAAAGGGAAAGGGAAAGGGAAAGAGAAAGAGAAAGAGAGAGAAAGAAAAGGAAAGAAAAATTCAAACCCTTATAAACTCCTGGTGGCCATGTAAAATGGTGCAGCCACTCTGGAAATCTGTCTGGAAGCTCCTCAAATGATTAAACATAGAGTTGCCACACAGTCCAGCAATTCTACTCCTAGGGATATACCCAAAAGATTTGAAAATGTATGTCCACACAAAAATTTGTATTAATAGCAGTATTATTCATAATGGACAAAAGTTAGAAGCAACCCAAATGTCCATCAACTGACAAATGGATAAACAAAATGTGGTATATCTATACAATGCAATATTATTGGGCCACAAGAAAGAATGAATCACTGATATATGCAATGTGTACTGATACATATGAATTATACCTTAGTAAAGCTATTAATTAAAAAAAGCAATTAACTGAAATACACACAGTTCAACAAATGGAGACTGTCATTGCTATGACTCAAGGGTGTGAGTCAGAGCAATGGGAAAGGATGCAGAATTCAATCACAGTCAGGGAAGTAGTTGCAATGAAGTCTAAAAGTTGAAGAAAAAATTACAAAAGAATCAGGTGAGGAAGGGATATAAAGGTGAAACTTGGAAATGAGAATCAATTTCATCTGAGGAAGGTTGTCTGAGAGCCCTCTTTGCAGAGCAACTAGAACAAAAGGCCTGGCATGTTCATTTTCAGTTCAGGTAAATCTTTTGATCACATGAGCACAGCCTCTAGGTCCTGTGCCCACCCTCAGTGAGCAGCTGGGTCAGTGCTTCAGCCTGCGTAGGAGGCAAGAACTCTCCAAAAGGCTGGTGAAATGTGAACACTAACTAGGCTTAAAATTTAATAGAAACAATGCCGCATGCCAACCCTTTTGTATGTTATTTTTAGGTTAAGTTGAGGAATAATCTAATTTTTTCTACTAACGCTATGTTTTTATGCTGAGATTTAAACAATTTGATTAAGTTTGTAAAAACAGTGTTAGCATATTTAAGTGAATTTGATTTGCTATAAGCTTGGCTTATTAGATTAATAAGAGCAATTTAAGTTTTTGAGAAGTTTGACTTGTGTTGTAAATGCTTCTTATCAGGCATTTGAGATGCATAAAAAGAAAAATGAATACATTAAAATAGAACTTAAAGCAAAGTCAATTTAATTAACCAAGTTTGTAAATGAGACTGTTTAAGAATTTAGTCTTGCCCTAACCGGTTTGGCTCAGTGGATAGAGCGTCGGTCTGCGGACTGAAAGGTTCCAGGTTCGATTCCGGCCAAGGACATGTACGTTGGTTGCGAGCACATCCCCAGTAGGAGGTGTGCAGGAGGCAGCTGATCGATGTTTCTCTCTCATCGATATTTCTAACTCTCTATCCCTAGTGTTCTAATATAAAAAAGGCCCCATTCATACTTTCATGAAAATATTAATATTTACACACGGTTCTTTACCAGCGGTTCTCAACCTGTGGGTCGAGACCCCTTTGGGGGTCGAACGACCCTTTCACAGGGGTCACCTAAGACCATCGGAAAACACATATATAATTACATATTGTTTTTGTGATTAATCCCTACGCTTTAATTATGTTCAATTTGTAACAATGAAATTGGGGGTCACCACAACATGAGGAACTGTATTAAAGCGTCGCGGCATTAGGAAGGTTGAGAACCACTGCTTTAAACAACCAAATGGTGCTTTTAAATACAGAGTAACACCAGCAGAATTCATTTATCCAATAATTGTTCTGGGTGCCTACTATGTGCCAAGCAGGGTTCTAGGTGCTGGGTGAACAGCAGTTAACTAGATGAAATAAGTCCCTGCCCACATGGAGTTTACATTCTATTAGGAGAGCTAGGAAATAACGAACACATATTTATTATTAGATAACATTTCTAAAATATATAGTTATATCACACAAAGAGTGGAGGGCAGAATAGCACAGGGACTTAGAAAACACGGATTCTGAAGCCAGACAGCTGAGCTCCAATTCTGGCTCCAATATGAAGTAGCTATTTGGTCTCAATAAGTGACTTAGCCTCCTGGTGCTCCAGCTCCGTACTTTGTAAAATGGGGATAACAAGGGGTATTAAGAAGTTGAATGAATTAATATTTGTAAGTACTTAGACATCACCTGGTACCCAGAAAGTACTGCAGATATTTTGTTATAGAAAATGTCAGGTAGTAAGTGCTATGAAGGAAAATAGAGCAGAGTAAGTGGACAGCAGTGAAGCCCCTTGGGAAGGAGGGGAACAATTTTCAATTATGTTGTCAGGACCCATCTCCCTAAAGAGCGGACATCTGATCCAGCAGCTGGTGTTATAAGGAAGAGCTTGTGCAAAACTGGAAGGGCACTCGGGGAGGCCAGGCCCCGAGGAGAGGCAGGATTGACAAGTGCCAGGGAGAGCTGGAGGGTCAGTGTGGAGAAGTAGGCAGAGGTAGGTCATGGAAAGCCCCTTGGATTTCTTCACCATGTGATAAAAGTCACTGGTGGGTTTTGATTAGGAAAGTTCTATGATCTCGTTTACATTTTTAAAGGATCCTGGCTGCTGGACGGGAACCTGACCATAGGGGCAGGAGTGAGCCCAGGTAGAAGGCAATTACAGGAGTAATTCTTTATGACCTACTTTCCCGTAAGAAGAGAGATGGGGGTACTTATTCTCCTTACATTAACCTGCTACTAGGGTGGCAGTGAGGAGGTGCTGTGAAGTGGATGGACACAGGATATAATTTTGAAGGGAGAGCCAACAGGATCTGCAGGTGGATGTTTTTGACATGAAGAGAGGTTTTCTAAATTTTTTTTAAAAAAATATTTTAATGATTTTTTACAGAGAGGAAGGGAGAGATATAGAGAGTTAGAAACATCAATGTGAGAGAAACATCGATCAGCTGCCTCCTGCACATCTCCTACTGGGGATGTGCCCGCAACCCAGGTACATGCCCTTGACCGGAATCGAACCTGGGACCTTTCAGTCCGCAGGCCGACGCTCTATCCACTGAACCAAACCGGTTTCGGTGAGAGCCTTTCTTATTCAAAATGTGGTCCTTGGAGCAGCAGCATCAGTGTCACCTGGGAGCCTGTGAGAAATGCAGAATCTCAGGTCCCACGTCTGACCTACTGATTTTAAATTGCACCTTGACAAGAACCCAGGTGACTCCTCTGCATGGGAAAGGTTGAGAAGCCCTAGTCTAGGGTAGCACCAGGGAGGTGAGTGGATGAGGTAAAATAACGAACAAGGACAAAAGCAGATGACCTTGGAGCCCAGGGTGATGGATGTGCTGTCCATGTGGGTATCAAAAGCATCGGGAATGATGACTTAAATGGTGGGGAAGTCGGTAAATATGTAATGTACCAGGTGGAGTGGCCAAGAGGCAGGTAAAATTGCAACAAGGAGGAGCATCTGCAGCATGCGTTGCAAAAGTGCCAGGGACTTTAAGGCACAGGGAGAGAGATCACTGGGCTGTAAGCAGAAACCAGGAGCATTAAGGAGACAGGCAGCACCTCTAGCACCACCTGAGAAAGCTTCCAGAAAGCAGTGTCCTCAGAGGCAGCCCTGTTTAGGCTACTGAATGTAACTAACACACCATCTGACCCACAGCTGTCAAGGTGCCAAAAGCATCAAAACAGAGGGAGGTTTTATTTCTTTGGATTCTCTTGATAATTCAGACATACCATGCAAATACCAAAATCTTTAAACATGAAATGCCTTAAAAGCATGGAAAGGTTTATTTAAATAGTGTGCTTCTAGATATGAGCTCATAATATATGCATACAGCTTTAATGGCACTGGTAAGAGTCTTTTGAAGTTGTTAAATAAAGATGACAAATTCT
The DNA here is from genome assembly GCF_000147115.1 of Myotis lucifugus. Classification (NCBI taxonomy): domain Eukaryota; kingdom Metazoa; phylum Chordata; class Mammalia; order Chiroptera; family Vespertilionidae; genus Myotis; species Myotis lucifugus. The sequence continues at coordinate 12,418,573 of NW_005871048.1, forward strand.
TGACTTAATAAGTCTTTAAAAGATTTTATTTTAATAAATCTTTATATGGCATTTTAAAAATATCAACTTATTGAATCCTCATGACACCTGTCTCACACATAGGTACAATTTTACCCCGCTTTACAGATGAGTAAACAGAGGCACAGAATTTAGGCAAGATCCACAAGAACTCTAGCTGCTGGGCAGCAGAGCTGGAATTCAAAGCCAAGTCATCAAGCATTAGGCTCTACGCTACAACCTCTCTACTGGTTCTCTTCAACTCAATATAGAAAGTTACTTTGAACAAAAGGGAAAATCAGAGACCCATTGGACATAGGAAACCAAGGCAAATTGTGTTTACTTCCCAAGCAGACTTATCCCAACATCATTCCAGGCAGATAAGAAATCAATCTTCTATTTAAAGAGCCACAGAGAAGGCCATGCCAGTACTTCCCTGGCTAACTGGTTCCAGTATTGAATGACTCTCATTCCCAAGGTACTTATTCTCCTTACATTAACCTGAAACATTGCTGCTGCAATTTAAACACATTTTCTCTTTACAGTTCTCCTTTCCTTTTCAGGGAAACCTCCCTCCCTCCTTTTTTTCTTTTCTCATCCTAGAAATTTCCATGCTGAATCATTACATTCATTAGACTAAATCCAAAATGCACCAACTGTGATTCCTTTGCTAATCTTTTCTTAACTGGGAGCATTAGAAGTCAGGAACATCAAAGGTGTTTGGCAGAGTGTCCTTAGGTGACTTGAATGGAAAATGCCTCTGTGTTGAGGCTCTGAGAACAAGCACAAGTCACCAAGGAGATGTGTTGTGCTTGGGTCTCACTCTCAGTAAACACCCCCCCCCCCCGCCCCGCCGCCACACACACACACACACAGAGGTTCTGGCTAAATTCATAAACAGGACCCAAAACTGCAATGCTGTTCTTACAAATCATCTCAACCTGTATCATTCACTCCCAACACAAGAAGATCTAAGTTATCACAAGAATTCAATGATAATCCAGTGGCTCCTACATTTGGGTGCATTCAGTGCCTCAAGTGCTGAGAACGAATGAATTTGCTGCCAGAAAGCAGCAAATAGGTACAGTGATTTGCCTATGTGGATTTAACCTATGCCAATGGCATAGGCCTTAAATTTACAATCTCATATTTTTTTCAGAATCCCTGAAATTCCTTTCAAAATACACATTTAAAAAACTCCACCGTGGCTGTCATCGAAATAAGTCAAATGAATTTAGTACATGCACCAGTACAGGACACTCCTCTGCACGACACAACAGCCTGTTTAGAAACAGGGAGCAGTACCTCCATCAACGTTGGGCTAACTTTATGAACATAGTACCTAAACTAAAGTCTCTAAAGCCTGCCCTGCTGACCCCACCCAGCCAACTACCAAAGTCAACTAGTTTGCAATGCACAGTAGTCTTTGGAGTCAGTCAGGGTGGGTCCAAGGGCCAGCCATGCCACTTGCTTGCCAGGTAACCAAGTCAGGCCTCCTTAACTTCCTGAGCCTCAGACTCTCCAGCTACAACTTTGAGCATAATCTATATTTCTATTTCTCAACCTTTTTTCACACCCCCCCCCATGGAGCCTTATTTTTTTTTATTACCTAATCACCCTACATGATATTTTAATACCACAGGTTACTATAGGTCAAATTTTATATTTTATGTGTATTTAAATTTTATACAAAAAGAGAAAAATTTGTTCATTCCCTCAAGGCCTATGTTCATCCCCTTTAAGGTGATATCTCCCCTAGTTAGAATGTATGGGATACTGATGTCTGTTTTCCAGGATAGTCTGGCAAAGAGTTAATGAGCATATGTAGGCACCAGGCACAGTTCAGATCTTTCTCTCATGAAACTCACGTCTTAGTAGTTTATCTAAGTACATGCATGCCTCCCCTGGAACAGGAAACTGTTTTTCTTTATCATAATGCATTACTATATCACAGATTGCTAGATTGGACTAAATGACGTCAATGGCTCAACAAATCTTAATCACCACACTGACAGTTCATCTCTAGAGTGCCTACCGACGGCCTCCAAACCATCCCAGAGCACAAAGAACAGAATTCCAGCTGGGAGGGACTGGACTGGTTAGTCCAACTACTTCATTTTGCAAATGAGTAAATCAGATCCGTTTTTGATTTGTATTTTTTTAACCTCAGTTCTTAGGAAGGAAGCTTTCAATAGAGCTACAAGCATATTTGGGTTTTGACAGGCAGTAAAGATAAATCTTTAAAAAAAATGTTTACATCCTTTTTAATTTGTGAAACTTGAATAAAGGAAAGACAAAACATAATATTCAACTGTGCTTGAACTGGATAACATAATTCCAGATTTTTAAGAAATCCTTCATGTTAATTATTTAATACAAAAGAGACTGGTATACATTTAGAAATATCTATGAAGCAGGCTTTCTTAATTTTTCCAATTCTCTTAATCTCTGAGCTTTTCAGTGAAGTTTTGGAATCACAGAAGCTAGAAACCAAAGCTCACAGTCATATATGATTGTTTCATGGGCATAACTGAAGGGAATGTCATTCTCTCCTCTTTTTTCTCTGCGAATCAAAGTTCAAGGTTAGTTCTTAACTGAAAATAATAAAAAAATCTATTTTCCCCCCAATTATTTTAGGAAAAAACACTATTTGCTAATTTCTGTAGAGGCTGAATGAGGATAATGAAGACTCGTTCTCAAATCACTGTAAGTTTCCCCCTCCTCCTGGGAAATAAAGCAAAACTATGCCCTGAGGAACCAATGGGCAGAATCTATTGCTATTGGGACAATGAAGAGAGAAGGGGCAGAGTAGGGAAGGGACACTGTGACAATGTTGAATCAGGTGCTATTATTAGAGAGAAAGTACAGCCCTCCCTGGAACCTGAACTGTGACATGTTGCCTAATGATACACGCGCATCCATTTCCCCAACTTCCCACAACACCGAAGGACAGTTCAACCCTGCACTTATTCACACATGCGCCACCCCCGTTCAGCCGTCCTTCCCAACATTTTTGAGAATAAATGTTTTACCACTAGCTTTCCTTCTTTGTAACACCAGCTGTGCTGGCAGCCGAGGCAGAACCATGTGCTCATCAGGCAGATAAAAGGCCACACTGAAAGGGCCTCCGATGCTTGGGGCGGATGGAGGAGAACGATGCAGTCAGCATTTGCTCCTTCAACTGCTTTCTTACCCACCCTTCACCTCTGTGGCACACAGATGTCCTGGGGGCTAGGCACAGGCACAGATTTTGTTTGTTCATTTTTTGAATGTATTTCAAAACACTATTTGCTAATTTGCTAAACCTTAAATTCTCTGAGGCATATGCCTCACTCACCCTTCTTATCTAGCCGCAAAAGAACTTACCACCCTCTAAGTCACTATCCAACACTTTCCACTGATTTATCAGCTATTTATGGAACAGTTACAATGTGCCCAGCACTGGGCTAAGCTGCTGATTCATTAGTTACAACGTGCCCAGCACTGGGCTAGGCTGCTGACTCATCTACAGAAGAGTCCAGAGAATGTAGGCAACCTGTCCCTGTTCTCAACCAAGACCTGGAGCAGAGCCTAGCACGGTGCAGTGGACAGATGGATAAATGAAGTAACACATGAAAGAGAAGGTTTTAGATAGCTTGTGGTCTGGTGGGTCCAACACAAACAAAATAGTATGTGTAATCCCAGGTAGAAGTGAGGACAGATGCGTAAGTAGGTTAGAGATGGAAGTATTTTAGAAGCTCTAAAGAGAGAAACACGATGCATCTTCAAATCTGTATTCAAATGGTCTTTCACTGTAAATATTTAATTAAACTACTCCAAACATCATCAAACAGAAGCAAACCCATATTTGCATTAAGTAAACCCTGTGGCCATTAACCAAGGTGTCAGCATGATTTTTCTAATTCCAATGGGATTCATTAGGGTAGGGAGGTAAGGAAGCATCACCTAGAAACTCGGGCCCAGCCAGCTAGTGATGCACTAAAATTGTTTTTATTGTACATACTACTCAGAGGGAATTTCAGTATATTTAACAATACAGTAAGTTGGCCCAAGGAAAGAATAGGCTTTTCCAGGTGTTGGGAAGGGCGTCGTTTGAGGTTCCAGAATGGCATGAATGATACTTTGTGAGGTTGACATGATTCAAGAACTAAATTAATAGTTGGACAGGTCACCTTGAGAATTCCTCCCATCCCTAAACTTGAAAATCCTGTGACTGACACATTGATCTGTGCATTGTAGGACTGTAGGTGTAGGTCACACAGAATTGGGAATCTCACATGTGCAAGAATCAGAGTATATTAGTTTCTAGGTGAACTTCCTTAGTAGGTGTCAAGTGAATCTGAAGTTGCAATATTTTAAGATTCATGGAGAATTTTTAATATTTAAAAGCATGGCAGTTCCTTATTCATACCAAGACCTTGGGTAGAACAGATTATAATATCTTTCCTTTACTGAATTTAGATTACCATGTCTTCACCAAGCTTGCTTTGCATACAAAGCTTTATCATTCATTTCAGAGACTGAAGGTCATCTGATGGGAATCCTCTTAACTCCCTTTTCTTTGAGTCTTAACCTATTTTTCCCTCTTCGTCTCTTCCCATCTCTTTAGATTAGCGGTTCTCAACGTGTGGTTCATGACCCCTTTGGGGGTTGAACAACCCTTTCACAGGGGTCGCTTAAGACCATCAGAAAGCACATATATAATTACATATTGCTTTTGTGATTAATCACTATGCTTTAATTATGTTCAATTTGTAACAATGAAATTGGGGGCTACCACAACATGAGGAACTGTATTAAAGGGTTGCAGCATTAGGAAGGTTGAGAACCACTGCTTTAGATAAAGGTGGCATCTCAGTGGCTTATCTTAAGGACCTTATTCTCTTCTTTCAACATCTTTTTGGCATCTCCAAAATAAATCCCTGATTGCTCCCTTTTCAACTCTCTCCTCCCGTGTTCAGTATATCTTTAAGTCCCTACAACCTTCATCATTTCATACAAGTTAGAATCTCAGATTCCTCTTGGAAGCCTTATCTTTGAGCCCCATACATCACTGGGTACTACTCTCTCAGTACCTGGCACGTGAAAGGATCCATCCCTTCCTCCAGGCCCCTCTCCTCTGGTCTAGATCCTGTGATAGCCTCTCAGCTGGATTTCCTGTTCCCAGATGCCCTTTACAATACCACTGCCAGGATTTTCCTCCTAAAGTGCTTTTAAATTACTCATATGCCTAAAACCCTTCAGGCTCTCTCCAGTGCCTGAAGCAGAGTTTCTGAAAGTATAGGATTGGGGCAGTGGCCCAGGCCAAGGTTGTAGGAGGTATATGAGGTGAATTTCACTAGCACAGAGACTCAGGATTTAAAAATATCGTATTTTTAATAAGTCATTTATTTTCATTTTGCTCCTCTTTTGATCCTTCTGACAGGTAAGAAAGAGCACTAGCTTTGTGCTGCTAGCAGGTCAGGATCAACTCTTAAACATCTGTTGACCTCCCACTGTAACAAACCTATAGGCTCAGCTCAGAGCAGTAGAAAGGAAACAAGGTCAAATTAGAATTTAATACCAGTATTGGGTTTCTGGATTTATTTAGAGCAGGTAATATAGGGTTATTATTTGCCATAGTGATAGTAAGCTCCTTTTAAAGTGAATGTATTCTAGAAAAATAAGTGTCAATTTAATAGAAGTTCCACTAAAAAAATAATGCAGGTAACACAAACATCATGAAGGGAGTATTTGGGACTAGATCTAAAAGCCACACTCCTCATTGTCCTGCACATCAGCCCCATTTTAGCTAATCTCCCACCACAATCCTTTATAAATTCTTTGCTGTGGACACAGATGCCCCTTAACCATGCCCTGCACTTTCCCTTCCCCATATCCCTTATTTAGGCTGTTCCTCAGAAGGGGCTAGATTTCCTCACTGTTGGGCCTTTTGACATTCTAAGTCCCAAGTCAAATGTATCCTTCTATAGGAAGTCATCTCCTAAGTTTTAAAATTATGATTTATGATTTGTGTGCGTGACCCTCAGCTATGGTGGCTATCTTATTGCTCATATTATAGTTTATTTACACATTTACCCTACTATATTGCAAATTCCTGGAGGGAAAAGACTATACCATTTGTATAGTTATGCTCCCCAATATACATGTATATTAGTAAATGAGATAATGGGTGGGAATTTTCTTTCTCATCTCATTACCTGCTCCAGGACCCATTTGTAGCATTTATTTTTCTCTTAATAAATGAGTATCTTTGGAAATAGGTCTTAATACAAAAAAAGGCAACTCTAACTTACAGAGTAGAAAACACCGTATGAAACACTTCCTAAGTCTCTGAAGAGGTTAGATTTTTATTTGTCTCCTCATTTAAAGTCATTCCGTGATTCAGTATTTTTGCCTGTATTTTGGGGGGGATGGGGTGGGTGATGAGTGGGTGGGAAGCTCTGTTCCAATTTAATTAGGTCTGAGGACTTAAGGACAAGACCTTAAAAGTTAGCAAAACATCCAGAATTAACCACCAATTCTCTTATGCAACAACTATTTATTGCTGGCTTTGTTCCAGGGTTTATGTTAGGAGCACATGAAAAGTCAAAGCCACCACCCTGGCCTGCAGGAGCCGAGCTATGAATCACCTACATAGTACTTCTTGTAGATTGGGATGTGTGCCTTGTTGCTTTGCTTCAGGTGACGCTCAACTGGTAATTAATGAACTTACTGAACACTGGCTTTGAGACAGCTCATGTGCTGGGTCCTGGGGTCCAGTGTATTTCCCTATTTTAACTTTATTTGCCACAGTATCTGGCTAATCAATAGGAACAAGCCCCAAGGCTCATAAAACTATGGACTCTATTGACTATAAAAGTGCTAATCATTTGCCACGTGAAATGCAAAGACCTTAGTAGAACTTCCTTTCTGAGCAATTCCAGTCAGATTTGTGTCTGTCAGTTATCTATAAGTCTCTGACGATGGCCTGTTCTATGAGGCCCATGTTTGCTCAGAGAGACTAGCTTATAGCTGTGCCCAAAGCAAACTCCAGGGGACAATGCACCCAGACTTACTGGCTTGGCCTCATCACCACAGTGCGCATGATGACAAGAAGGATTCCCCCTTGATCCAAAGGGTACTGAAACAATGGCATTCAAATTGTTTATAATATAACTAGAGGCCCGGTGCACAAAAATTTGTGCACTGGGGGGGGGGGTCGCCTCCGCCGGGCCTGTGCCCTCTCGCAGTCTGGGACCCCTCAGGGGATGACCACCTGCTGGCTTAGGCCTGCTCCCCGGGGGATTGGGCCAAAGCTGGCAATCAGACATCTCTCTGACAGCCCGGCAGCCCTCGGGGGACGTCCACTTGCCAGCGGGGAGCAGACCTAAGCTGCAGTTGGACATCCTTAGCACTGCTGAAGAGGCAGGAGAGGCTCCCACCACCACCACTGTACTGGCAGCCATCAGCCTGGCTTATGGCTGAGCGGAGCTCCCCCACGTGGGAGCGCACTGACCACCAGGGGACAGCCCCTGCATTGAGCGTCTTCCCCCTGGTGGTCAGTGTGTGTCATAGTGACCAGTCATTCCCAGTCTTTCTGCTTTTAGGGTCAGTTTGCATATTACCCTTTTACTATATAGGATAGAGGCCTGGTGCACGGGTGGGGGCGGCTGGTTTGTCCTGAAGGGTGTCCCGGATCAGGGTGGGGGTCCCACTTGGGTGCCTGGCCAGCCTGGATGAGGGGCTGATGGCTGTTTTCAGGCTGGTCACACCCTCTTCAGGGTGGGGGTCCCCACTGGGGTGCCTGGCCAGTCTGGGTGAGGGGCTGAGGGCCGTTTTCAGGCTGACCGGCGGCTGAAGCTCCCAGCCGCTCCTTTTTTTCTTTTTTTTTTTATTCTGGGATTTATTTACCTTCTATAATTGAAACTTTGTTGCCATCACTGGCGCTCCCAGGTCACTGGCACTCCCAGCTCTGAGGCCGCAGCTGGCTGAAAGCAGGTATCTGGAGTTTGTTTAGCTTCTATAATTGAAACTTCGTTGCTTTTGAAGCTGTTGCTTTCGGAGCTCAGAGCCGGGCCGCAGCAGGCGGGGAACCTTGGCTTCCTCCATCACTGCAGCAAGCAAGCCTCCTGCTCGCTTCAGCTGCGTGGCTGCCGGCCGCCATCTTTGTTGGCAGTTAATTTGCATATCTTGCTGATTAGCCAATGGGAAGCGTAGCAGAGGTACGGTTAATTACCCTTTTTGTCTTTTATTAGATAGGATAATATTATATATACCACTCTAATTATATATACTGTACAGCCATTCCTAGTCCTTAAAAGACTTGCACATACAGCCTTTTTCTGGTTTTATAGAACACTAAGACACGTATAAATAATCTCCTTAATGCAGAGATGCCACTTAGAGCAGCACAAGTTCTCTTTTTTTTTCTTTGTGCCTAGTGGTGATTTAAGAAAAGACAAATTAGCAGAATGGTTTTAGTAGAATACCAGTGACTAAATACTGATCATGAAAAACTGGGAAATAAGGATGGTTCAAACATGGCGCTTCCTTTCAAAACGTGCCAAGATTACTTTCAATTTAAATAAAAGCAAGCAAATTACAGATACATTCTTTTAAAATTTAAGCTACCATAACAAAGTTTAACCCACATGTTGGCTTTTAGTTTTCATTTCTTTTTTTACAATTTCACCTAAATAAAGGGTGTCCCAAAATTCACACAAGAAGTAATTTTGATAGAAAACACAGGTTTATAATTAAAAATTGTAAATTTTTTATTGATTCATAAAGTATACAGTATAGGGTTATGTATGGAATAGCATATCGGGTAAATGGCCTCCACGGCTTTGCTGACCCATACGCACTCTTTTGTTGAAATTTTCCATGACCGTTTTTGCATAAATGTGGCTGAATTTCGATGAGGCTCATTTTCATCTTGATGGCTTGGTTAATCGACAAAATTGTCGCATTTGGGGTTCAGAAAATCCACGAGTGATTGTTGAGAAACAAATGCATCCACAATGTGTCACTTTTTGGTGCGGATTTTGGGCTGGAGGCATCATCGGACCATTCTTCTTGGAAAATGCGGCTGCTCAGGCAATAACAAAAGAGTGCGTATGTGCCAGCAAAGCTGTGGAGGCCATTTACCCGATATGCTATTCCATACATAACCCTATACTGTATACTTTATGAATCAATAAAAAATTTACAATTTTTAATTATAAACCTGTGTTTTCTATCAAAATTACTTCTTGCGTGAATTTTGGGACACCCTTTATGTTGGTTCACTAGTAACCATTACCCAGGATTTCTTCTTTTCCAACAAAGACAATCTATATAAAGCAAATGTAATATATGCTTAAACAAGAACATCCAAGGCTATGTGTAAAATCAATTGGAAAGTGGTTAAGACAACTTAAGGCTGGGTTGGAAAGGTATAAAAATCTGCAGCATTCAAAAAATAAACTCATTTTGAGAAAGAAGCAAATTGCAATTTCACATCCTACCTATCTGTCTTAAGTATGAAAAATGTGTCCATCAAAAACATTGGGGAAAGAAGGGATACATTATTTTTACTGAGCATGAAAACTGCCATGAAATGATAATTCTTTGGGGTGAGAACAGGCCTCGCCAAAATGAGATAGATCTACAGTCAGTCTGAAGGGTCAGATGGGAGGAGGAAGTGAAGATAGAAGAAGCTGTGATGCGACAATAATATGAAATTCTTATCAAGCAAAATGCCATTAAAGCTCCGAATCTCCTACAAAACATGTTCTCTGAATGCTTTCCCAAAGTAATATAAATAATGTTATCAACACCCATGATATTGTCCCAGATATCTGGTATATTAGCCAAATTATAGCTTCTCCCTTTATACTTTTCTGAGGAACATTGTGTTTATAGAAAAGGCAGTAATGCTTAAGAGAAATAGCCAAAAAACCTCACAAAGGACTTACTAGAGACTCATACTAGAAAATCAAACAGGAATTATTTTAATCTTTTGCTGGTCAATTTGTCCCATATAAAGTGACATAAGCTGACTTGCGAGAAACAGTTCTGCGTTTGGAAGCAGAGACCATAGGACAAAAACAATCATGGTATTTTATGCTGACACTCTATTAACATAGCCACAATAAAGATTGTTTTACCCTTAGAAGTACCAACAATAAGCATCATGAAGCCACTGTTGTAGCCATAGCTCAGCTACATATTGTGGAGAACAATATGGCAAAGAATACTTTAGATTATCCTCCTAGTCAAAGTGAAATCATTCTGGCAATGTTAAATGCTTATGTTTGGAAGGCTTTAGTTCTAAATCCATCCTAAGATCTGCCCCACCACAATGTCCATATTCGATTTTGTTTTTCTTAATCTTTTTTTTCCATTTATTAAATTGATTAGGGTGATATTGGTCAACATAAACATATAGGTTTCAGGTGTGGGTTTCTATGTTACAAAATGTGTATATTGCACCATATGGCTCAGTGGTTGAGCATCCACCTATGAACCAGGAGGTCATAGTTCGATTCCTGGTCAAGGTACATGCCCAGGTTGTGGGCTTGATCCCTAGGGTGGGGCATGCAGGAGGCAGCCAATCAATGTTTCTATCTCTCTCTTGCTCTCCCTTCTTCTCTAAAATCAATATATATATATATCTCCCTAGCCGGTTTGGCTCAGTGGATATATTTCTTTTTTCAATGTTTATTGTTGACACTATTACAGATGTCCTCCATTTGCCCCCCACTTTGCCCCCTCTACCCAGTTCTTCCCCAGCCCCTCAACCACGACCACACTGTTGTCTGTATCCATGGGCTCTGCATATATGCATATATGTTCTTTGGCTAATCTTAACGATTCAGTGTTTCCACTGATGTTACTCAAGGTCAATGAGGTCAAAACCCCTGAGACTAGATCCCTCAATAGATCAGAGCACTTATTTCATATATCGCTGCTTTATATTTAGGTGGACAAAGGATGTAGCTTTTCTTTTATTTTGTAGCCAAAATAAATTATACCAGCATTTAGCTAGTACTAGTCAGCATAGCTTAGATCACTGATTAACATCCTTATGACACCTGGACCTATCACATAAGCCAATGTCAATGATTGATCCTTCATCACGAAAAGTTTATATTTAGTCCTAAATATATGATAATGATCATTTTAAAAAATAAATAAAATGCCTTATTTAAGCTGTGATAAATATCAATTCATTATCTGAAACTCAAAATAAAATTAGAAAAATCTTTTATATCACATTGTACTTGAAACAAACTTGACAAAAATGATGCTACTTTCAAATCAGTTAACTTGTTCCATAAAATGATAGATTATAAATATTATAGGCTTTGTAGACCACATATGGTCTCTGTCACAATGATTTAAAAAGGTAAAAACTATTCATAGGTCATGGGCTGTCCAAAAACAAACAGTGGGCCAAATTTGGCTCATAGGCCATAGTTTGAGAACCCCTGCTACAGAGAGCTCAGGACACTGGAAAGAATATTTTTATTCCCTCAGTTCTCCCTGGTACTTGTCCCTAAAAAATGATCAATAAGATGCACAGATTAAGACAAAGACTAAACCAGATAAAAGAAGAGACCACAAACAAAAGTCTTATGTTGTATTTCAAAGAACCTACTTGGACCCCTTCAAAACTGTGGTTAAGCATATGATTGCCTGAGAAAGTTAAACCTCATGGTTTAAAACTCCTGATGCTTTTTTCCTTTTCTCCTGTGGCTAGGATTCTCAGAAGTCCTGCAGAGCACGGGAACAGCCCTTGCTGTGTGCGTTTCTAACGGGAGCAAGGCTAGGTTGCTTATTACATCTATTCTACCATTAACGAGGCTTTCAGGAAGTACCCGTGACATTAAATACACCACAGGACCTAAGTTGATGGCAACAGGGACAGGAGCAATGAACTTAGAACATGAGAGAAATTTTGTGAAAGAAAGATGGAATGCTGCCTTAGGGGCACTCCCATCTGTCTGCATGTTTCTCTGCTCTGGGGAGGGCTGTCACAAAAGTCGCTGCAGGGTGGGGTTCCCTCTGCCCTCCCTCTGCTCATCCCAGTCAGTGACTGTAGCCACACAGAAACTGAGAGCCCACAAAGTAAGATCCAAGATAAAAGACCGAGCAAGTCTGTCAGAAGTCTGTGTGCTCCAGCAGAGTAAATGAAAGGCCTTGCAGAGGGACGCTGAGAGGGTGTCACGCAGGGCTGCGTTGCCTGTCATGTTCCTGTGAGGCTGAGCCTGTGGGGCATAATGAAGGTTTCAGGTTTCCTAGACCAGTGTGCCTGCAGTCTTCAAAAATTCAGCCAGGGCTATTTTCACTCCTGCTTCAAAGAAATTTTAAATGAACACAGAGCTCCCCATTAACCTTTGTTAACTTACTAAATAATAAAACTCTAATTACTTGCAAATGAACCAGTTCCTAGAAATAAAGACTTTAGAGTTTTTTCCACAGGTATCATACATTATTGCATTAGTAGTGTTCCTTATAATGACTCTTATTGGGTTGCACTTTAACATATGAAGTAATTCACGAAGTGCTGCTAATTAGCCTTCTGTTGTTCTGACTGATGGTGCCTATCTGTGCAGAAACATTCACCCCACAGGTCCACGTGGAGCACTGGTGGTTGGTGTTAGTCTTGACCTGATAGAATTGGATGACTTGTAAGGTCTTATCTGACCCAGATATTAAAGGGCTCTGGGCTGTGGGGATCGAGTTGTACAGATATTGTCTTTATCCTTGAGAAGTTGGTTCAGGTGGGGCTTTTGTACCTCCATTTGCACAGCGTGTAGAGTACCATAGGCACTCAGAGAATACCTTAAAACTGGAGAACTCATCCCCTAACCCAGATCAGATATAAGCTTTGAGCTCCCGATGCCTATGATTAATGACTACAATAGTCTTCCAGATTCTTCTTCAAGACCACATCAAACCTGCTGGCGTCTTAATTTATTTTACCATCCAACCCTCTATCATCACGCACTTAGCCAAAACACATACTCCATCATGATAAATGCCCATGACCTTAGTAAGGCTGAAAGAACAGAATCCAGATGATAAAGGAGGTGAATGGTAGATGAGAAGAGGAATAAAAGCTATCAGGATATAAAAAATGGAGTATCTTTAAACTGGAATACAGAACCTGACAGAGTGGCCTCTCACTTCAAACTGACACCCCCAAGCTTCTTAGGACCTATTTAAAACAAATCAAAACAAGGCAAAACACTTTACTAATAGAAAGCACAGTAGGCAGACTACCTTAGTAACTAGTACAGCTAAATATAATCATCTCTTTCCAGACATATAGAAAGTAAGAAATTCTAAGGGCTGGCCACCACTAAACAAAGTTAAATTTCTGACCAAAGTGATCTTTCTGTACTGGATGCTTCATTTTGTAATACAACTGCCTCCAAAATAATAATAAGTGGAGATTCTCCATAGACACATAGCAAAGCCGTACTTTTGTCCAAAAACAGAGTACTTATGGTCATTAATATGCTGATTCACATGAAATATTAGGAACCATTTCTTTAAATCAAAAAAGCTACTAAATTTAACTTTTCACTGTGATCACTGGCAGGAGATTTCCTGCCAAGCCCCTCGATCTGAATACATTGTACCTTACTTTGTGGCTTTCATATTTACAGACCAGGAATCTTTTTTTTTTAAAAAAAATATATATTTTTATTGATTTCAGAGAGGAAGAGAGAGGGATAGAGAGATAGAAACATCAATGATGAGAAAGAATCATTGATCGGCTGCCTCCTGCATCCCCCCTACTGGGGATCAAGCCCACAACTCAGGCATGTGCCCTTGGCCAGAATCGAACCTGGGACCCTTCAGTCCACAGGCCGACGCTCTATCCACTGAGCCAAACCGACTAGGGCAAGACCAGGAATCTTATATGAAATTTCATAAGAGGTTCTATAGCTGCAACAATGGATACCACAGAGTCTGCAAAAACGTATTTTATAATTGTATCTTCTTTTGTTAGAATATTAAATACAACTCCATAAATGAATATAGTATATATTATGTAACACAGAAAGCTTTGAGAATGCTAAATCTAGAAGAGACCTGAAAGCAATGATATTAGGTAGTAGTCACTTTTGCCCCTTAGCCACTGTGGGATACTGAATGGCAAATATCAATTGCCACATCCTTGTGTGTTGTACTATGATATCCTGTCACTGCGATATGAAGCGCACCATGAAGAACAGTCCAACAGTGGTCATCTGGTCAGGAAGCCCATGGCCTGATTAATACTCTTCCAAAGTCATGGGTGTGGGCCATCATAATATCTGGCCAGGCCACACAAAAAGGAGGTGGCAGCTTGTTTTTTAACAATCTTTACCTACATACCTAAAGTAGGGTCGGACAAGTTACAAATATTTGCCCTTGGTCATGAAGAAAGCTGTGGCTCTATGAAAACAAAGTATTGCCTCAACTGGGAAAAATAAAAAACAAACAAAAAAAACACACAAGAATTTTAAATACCCCCACTGGATGCAAGTCAGGAACTTCTTTCACCCTCAGTGTAAAAATGGCTTGCTTTCTGCACTTTATTCTTCGTAGATACTGCAATTATAAAAGCGATGCAAGAAACTGGAAAGATATTTCTCCCTTGCTCCTTCCTCTCTTTACTATTACTAAAAAATAGGGTTTACTAGAAAAGCAAGACATCAGGGTAGGAAACGGCCAGCAAAGAGAAACATAGAAAGCAGAAAACTTAAAGAAAATCAAGTCTCTTCAAAAAGTTTACATTCTCTGGGTATAAGTAGCTGGCTTTTTTTCCTGTGTGGCTTTGGGAGGTGAGGCAAACTGATTTAGAGAAAGGCAAGTATATGTAGCTTCCACATGGATAAAAACACGAGAATGAAAATGAAAAGACAAGCCACAAAAAATATTTGCATATCATATATCTGATAAAGGATGGGCAACAAGAATAGATAAAGAACCCTTACAATTTAATAAGACAAATGACCCAGTTTAAAAATGGGCAAAGAATTTAAATAGATATTTTGCCTAAGAAGATATACAAATGGCTAATGATCATATTAAAAGCGCTTACCAGCATTAGTCATTAGAGAATTGCAAATTACAACCATAATAAGATACTACTTTACACTCACTAGGGTGATTATTAGATTATATAAATAAATGTATGTATATGTATATGTATATGTATATGTATATGTATATGTATATGCTTGACAATGTGATATATGACAATGTTTTCAAGGTTGTGATAAAACTGGAACCCTTATATATTGCTGATATCTGGTGGGAATGTAAAATGGTGCAGCCACTCCTATATGTCTACTATAAACAAAAACATATTATTTATACAGAGACTTCTGTGCCAAAGTTCACAGCAATTCTATTCAAAACAGCCCAAACAGGAAACCTTTTAAGTGTATATCAACTGGTGAATGGATGACTAAAATGTGTCATATCCTTACAACAGAACACCATTCATCATCAAATAAAGAGGAACAAACTATGATGCATACTACAACAAGGATGTACTAGTACACCAGAAATTGGAGCTGTGTAAAAGACACCAGATGCAAAGCTATATATTACCTAATTCCATTTCTATGAAAGGCCCAGAAAAGCAAATCTATGGAGACAGATAGAATATTAGTGGTTGCCTGCATCTAAAAGGAACAGGGACTTAGCACAAATGGGAACAGGGATATTTTGGGGGTGACAGAACTGATTAAAACTCAGTAGAGGTGATGGTTGCACAGCTATAGACATTCACTGAAAACTATTGAATTGTATATTCACAATATATGTACATAACTTATGCCTCAATAAAGTTGTTTCAAAACCCCACAAGAATGACAAGAATCCTCTTTTCTTTTTACACTTAAATCAAAAATTACGGTGAAACTGCACATGAAGTTTTTTTAATCCTTTATTTATTCATCAATAAATTATTGAAAAATGACCATGTTCTCAAAATGGCTTTGACTTTGCCACCATGCTAGGTGTAAATATCTGATGATTGGGCCTTTCCCAATATCCCTAGGAATTTGGCAGTGATCAGATTATTTATTAATCCATGGGCTTTGAACCAGGGACACTCAAGGCTGGAACTGGCAGAGCTGGAGAGTTCAAGGACTGACACTGCCCTCCTCGGGGCCTCCAAGAGCATCAATAGGCCAGATGCTGCTCTACCAGCCCAGCTAGCGGCGGAGAAATGGTTCATCCAGTCCTTCCCAGGGGAGTCAAGCCAAGAAGTCTGCCTCATAAACAGCAGGTGCTCCATACCTCAGCTCTGGGATACAATTCTAAAACCCACCTTATTCCCCAATGAATTCCCACAGCATTAAAGGAGCCCTTTAATGTGTACTAAGGGTATGAACATTTAACATTATAATGCAAGGAAGACTTGTCCAAGCGGTATGCAATTCCAAATGTGTGCACTTTACTGCACATGAGCTACTTTTCTTATCTTAATTTTTTTTGTTATTTTAATGATCTTTTGCAATAAGGTGACCTTAAAAATAAAGGATATAAACTTTAAACAAATAGAAAATCCTGCAGGCAGGTAGGAAAAGCTTGAGTTTTCTCCAACCAAGCCCCACGTATGTCTAAGAAATGTACTAATTTTCTTAAAGACAAAATGTTAGGGCATTGACATGTTCTTTGTTTTTATCTGAAACCAAGGTTCTGAATTGCATGAGAATGGTGCACACATGACTGCATACATGCACCCTGTTTAAAGTACTATATTGATGATCAAAGGGATTTCCCAAATTCCAAAGGTGCTCCAGACCCATATTCCATAAAGTGTAAACATCAGCCTGGGTGTCAGGATGGGGAGGACTAATGTACTCTGAGATCAGTGAGGTTGAATTTCTGAGCTGTCTTTTCTGCTTGCATATAATCACTGCTGATATTCTCAAACTGCACTCTTCAAACCAGGATTTCCAAGCATCTTGCCAACAGCTATTAATCCTCATTGTTCTCTCAGGAGGCAGACAAAAAAACAAATCATATGTATGTAGGAATGAAGAGAAAATTGAGCTTGAGAGAGAATTGGCTTTTCTTTCTGTAAGACTTCATGGCCAATTTACTTGGAAAACACTTCACAAGTCACAGATGCATCCTGAATGCTTTCAAACTGCCGATTTTTATACCTTAAAAGAGCCCATTTTAAAGTTGTGACTCACTTATGAGTCCAAAAATGCTATGTCTGAATGTATGAATCAGATCCTGGAAGTATTTAGTTTACAAAGTATTACATTACCATCAACCACCAGTTACAAATCCATTGATGAAATGCTTAGAGTTTACTTAGCAACAGCTGAAACTGAAGTGGTGAGAAAGAATCAGATGATTCAGTATACTGTATGAAGAGAAGGTGCCAGCCGGATGTTTCCCTGGCCCTGCAATGCATGTTTTATGACTACTTCTACGACTACTGAAGAAACTCAATCACAAGTCACGTGTTTCAAATGAAAGTAAATCAAAAAGAAAGAAAGCAGCTCCGATGGGCAGGGCTTGAGAATTTGCAGGCCTCTGAGCCTCCTAAAAATATAAAATAAAACCATGGATGGTAAATCAAGAAAACAAGCTAGTGTCTGAAAATGTAGCTCCTGATTTCATATTCTCCTACATTTTATCCAATATAAATAATAAAAAACAAATAGGACAAATGAGAATTTCAGATCCCACCTATCTCCCCCTCCTTGCAAAAAATGTTTTCTATCATATAAAAAAAACACACTCAAACTTTTGAAATGAGAAACTTGAAAATTAGAACCCAGATCATTTAAGCATTCTAAACAGTTTATCACATATTGAAACTTACAGTTCAGTTTTACTTAAAGTCCTGCTCGATGTAGAGGAAGTCATTGGGTATAATCTTAGAGTAACTGATTCATGCCAAGCCACAAAAAGGTGACCACAACAATGCTGAATTAATTTCCTAGCTGTAAACAACTACCATTCCATATTTTGGTTATTGGTTCTCAGGAGTAAGGGTATTCATTTTATCTTAGTATGTAGAAAACTGAGGTGACATTCAAGGCCCATACTCAACAGAGTGGAATCCCAAATCACAGAGCCTCTATAAACCGGTGCTACAAGGATGGAAACCTGTGTAGTTATAAAATAAGATATTCTTGTCCTTCAAGGGCTTTCCTTACCAACTTCTGCGTAACAGAGTATTGGTGTCAGAAGACATAACCAATCCTTGTGTTAAAAGTAGCTATTTTATGGGCAAAGGACCTAAATAGATACTTCTCCAGAGTGCACATACAGATGGCCAAGATACATATGAAGAAATGTTCAGAGTCACTAATCATTAGAGAGATAAAAATTAAAACAACAATGAGGTATCACCTCACACCTGCCAGAATGGCTATCATCAACAAAGGACAGGTGCTGGCCAGGATGTGGAGAAAAGGGAACCCTAGTACACTGCTGGTGGGAATGCAGACTGGTGCAGTCATTATGGAAAAGAATATGGATTTTCCTAAAAAAAATTAATATGGAGCTGCCATTTGACTCAGTGATCACACTTCCAGGAATATATCCTAAGAAACCTTAAACACCAATCAGAAAGAATGTATGCAACCCTATGTTCATAGCAGTGCAATTTACAACTGTTAAGATCTGGAAAGAGCCCAAGTGCCCATCAGTAGTTGAGTGGATAAAAAGATGTGGTATAGTTACACCATGGAATACTATGCAGCAGTAAAAAAGAAGGGTCTCTTACTCTTTGAGACAGCATGGAGGGACCTGAAGAATATTATGCTAAGCGAAATAAGTCAGTCAGAGAAAGACAACTATCACATGATTTCACTCATATGTGGAATCTAATGAACAAAATAAAGTGATGAACAAAATAGATCCAGAGACATAGAAGCATGGAATAGACTATCTAATCTCAGAGGGAAGGCGGGGGTGGGTGGGTGGGTTGGAAGAGATCAACCAAAGAACTTATGTGCATATACGCGTAACCCATGGACACAGACAATAGTGTGGTGACGGCCTGGGGCAGGGATAGGGGCAGGCTAGAAAGGGTCAATGGGGAAAAAAGGGACGTATGTAATACTTTCAACAATAAAGATTTTTTTTTTAAAAAAAGCAGCTATTTTATATGAGATGTATGTTGTATAAGGTTTTATTTTGGGCCATGATTTGACTGTTATACTTCACAATATTCTATGTTATAAAAAGGTAAGTATCAAGTGCATTTCAGAAATCATCTTCCTTCCAGGCAATATTAAAAAGTGCAATGCAGGAGATTATTTGTGAGAGAGTTTAAAAAACAGAGAAAAGCCTAACTTGATTAACGGAAGAAATGAAACACACTTTTAATAAACTGTATAATAGATGCTAAACACAAGTGAAGCGCCTGGCTGTCTGCTAATTTAAAAAATAAATACCATTAATTCTCATCTGTCAGTTTTTAGTGATAAAATATTATTCTAATACATCTAAAATGCAGCTTAGATGATCAGAGTCTATTAAAAACAAGTTCCATTTGTTTGTTTCTCCAATTTTTCCACTTTGAAAAAAGCAAACCATTCTTGTCATTTTTAGAAAAACTTTTCTCTTAAACTAATGCATCTCCTTAATGCATACTGAAATGCTCCTAGAGATATAACAATGAGATAAATAAAAAACAGTAAGTTTGTGTAATGCAGCTGCTAATGTCCTAACTAAATGAATCTTTTTTCAGTAAGAGAAATGGTTCTGAGCATCTCCAGTTTATTAGAGATGATTACAGCATCTGCTTTTGTGCTTGGTAACTGACACATAGTTCCCAGCTCCCTTTTCTTTCCCCCTTTTTCTTCTCCATTCCAAACTTGCCCTCTCTTCCACATTATGGAACTTGGAGGAACAATCTACACTAATAAAAGACAAACATGCAAATAAATCGTCCTTTGCTATGCGTTAAGCCATGCCCACCAGCCAATCAGAACGACTATAAACAAATTAACCCTTCCGGAGTGGTTTCCGGCAGCCACAGAGCTGGAGCAAGCAGGTGGGGAAGGTTGCTCCAGTGATGGAGGAAGCCAA
>NW_005871048.1:12438779-12501953 GCF_000147115.1 Myotis lucifugus
ACCCCCACCCTGATCTGGGACACCCTTCAGGGCAAACCAGCCGGTCCCCACCCAAGCACCAGGCCTCTATCCTATATAATAAAAGGGTAATATGCAAATTGACCCTAACAGCAGAAAGACTGGGAATGACTGGTCACTATGACACACACTGACCACCAGGAGGCAGATGCTCAATGCAGGAGCTGTCGCCTGGTGGTCAGTGCACACCCACAGGGTGAGCTCTGCTCAGCCACAAGCCAGGCTGATGGCTGCCAGCACAGTGGGAGCCTCTCCCGCCTCCTCATCAGCACTAAGGATGTCCAACTGCAGCTTAGGTCTGCTCCCTGCTGGTAAGTGGACATCCCCCGAGGGCTGCCTGGCTGCCAGAGGGATGTCTGACTGCCAGCTTGGGCCCAATCCCCCAGGAAGCGGGCCTAAGCCAGCAGGTGGACATCCTCCGAGGGGTCCCAGACTGCAAGAGGGCATAGGCCGGGCTGAGGTACCCCCCCCTCCCCCAAGTGCACAAATTTTTGTGCACTGGGCCTCTAGTAGAATATATTAAACAAAGAACTCTTTTTTATCTAAATTCCCAAACTGCGTGGAAAGCTACCACCCTTTTCTATTTCTGAAACTTTAGTACTGACAGATGCCAACTGGGTTTCCCAGAAGATGTGCCAAATAAAAGTGCTTTTTTCCTCTTGGATATTCCCAATACACATTCACATATTAAATGCTCAGAGAACTTTTATAGTAAAAAAGAAAGAGACACAACAAAATGCTTTCTTTGTGTAACACTTTGTGTAACTGCTCCTTGCAAAACAGGTACTAACCTTCTCCAGTTGTAAAGATAGCATGCTATCTTTATAGAACCATCAAAACCCACTTTGGGTTGAACATGCTATCTTTACAGATCCAATGAAACCTCAAAAGTCCGGATGTTTTAATTCCAAATTTTCAGGACCCCAAGCCCTTGAATTCAGACTTCTTCAAAGACATAATGTTTCTGAGGTTTCTTCTGACATATCTGATTAAATGCCTGGACCTAGGTCTCCATGACCATGAGAGCTCTTATCAGCATCAGACAACACTCCCCAGGCTGCTTCACAAAAGAGTGCTCTTTCCAGGCCTAAAATCCATGGAAATACAAGGAGAACCAGAGAGAAGACATACTGTGGCCTCCTCCTGACAAATGTAGGCCATAGAAATAATGCAAATACTTGCCACTCTGCTTCCTCCTATCACTCAGAGAAAGAAGGAAGGTAATTACTTATGGGTAAATCAGAGGTGTATGAGCTACCAGGGTAAGTAATAGCACCAGGAATAGATGCCTCCTACAGGATGCCCTCCTTCTTAGGAGTGAACCTTTCCCAGAATCCCCTAGATGTGCTGTGCTAGAAGGCTAGGGATAGGTCTAACTTCTCTAGAAAGCCATCTGCCTCCCCACCCACCCACCCATAGCTCTCTCCTTTTAAAAATATTCTTAGACACTCTAATTAACTAAGAAGAGAATTTCCATCAAGTGTGAATCCTCCTTTATTATGGAGAAAATGTTTGCATTGACCAAAGATGGAGCTGGTGGGGTTCATTCAAATCCAAATTCCAAACCAAAGAAATAAGAGAGTTGTGTGTAGTATTGAGTATTATGAACTTCACAAAAGGGAGGGAAGGAAGTAAACATTTAAGAAAGTATAAGATGCAGAAGACATCATATTTAAAATCAACTTTATGAAAAACAAAGCAATTTTTTATACCTTTGTCTCTTACAAGCCACAATATGGAGATTATGTGTACCAAAAGGGGAAGTTTAAGGAAAAACAAAATGTGGAAAATCTACCATCACAAGGCTGGTTAATGATTTTCTTTTCTTTTACACATTTGTACAAGAAATTACAAAATGTTACATTGGGAAGCTGAAAGCTTATCAATCCCATTAGTTTTCAATGAAGAAACAAAGGCAAGAGGAGTTAGCTGCTTGTTCTGAGGACACTCAGCCTTACATGGTACCATTAGGACGCAATCCCAGTGTGCCAGTCCAAGGTCTGGTGTTTCTCCCTTCCCCACCTTCACAGATTGGTTCCCTTTTATGTACCTGCTGGCAACACTCTCATTCTTGATAGGAAATAGGCAATTTCCACTTTCTAGTGCCTTCTAGACAGAAACAGGAATGATCCCTCATCTAACAATTTGAGCACATTAAAAAACAAGCTTCTAAGAAGATTTGGTACAACTTGCCTTAGGGTTGCTGTATGTGGTGACAATGGGTTATGATAACAGCTAAGATGAACTGTTTTTGAAAAGAAAATGGGAAGCATTTGCACAATGTTGAGGCTATTTTATTTAATTGGCCCGTGGGAAGCAGATGTACAAGGACCACCCATTTAGATATTCATATTATTAAACCGCTTTTCTTCCCATTGTTACATTGTTATGCATACCTTTTAATTAAGATAATCTCCATAAACTAAATGGGTATGTCAACTAAGGTTTTTGATATTTATTCTTAAAACTTCATAGGTACATCTGCTGGAGAAAATATAAGGCTCTAAATACTGTGATTGCTAGGAAACAAAGCATTGCCATAAGGAGCCTACCTTTCTTTAAAAGGAAAACTTTAATCCTGAGAAGTGCTAAAAAAAAGGTTCAGATACATAATATAAAAAACTAGACACTTCAGAATTTCTGATAAGAGCAGACCAAGTCAACAAATACACTGACCCTACATCCCCATAAAATGAGCAAGTAGAACCCATAAATGAGGCAGGAAAGTTATCAGAGGGAACAGAGGCCCTGGTTATATTCCTCCCCTCCCCTTCTAGATTAGAACACTTTGGATGGGACTTGTGGCTAGATACCTATTCCCTCGCTGCCCCCCCCCCCACTTCACCTCCCCCTTCCAATTTCCTGGGGTAAAAAAAAAATAGTTGAAACAAACAAAAACTGGTTTCTGCCAGAATTGGCAGCTATGCTGATCTACTTCCCAGTTTTGAACCCGCTAGGCCCTCAGTTCACCATGCATCATAAGGACAACAAGAATGAGTGACAAGACAACAGTAAAGAAGCTAGAAAGCCAACTGACAGCTGATAACTGACCTGACTTGAAAAAGAATTCTAGACTAGCAGTGTTGAAAAAATCAAGAAGCAACCAAATTCCCACTGAGAATCAACACCACCCACCCCATAAAGACTCAGGAATTTTAGACACCAGTACCTCTGTAAGTGGAGACAATGGCAGAGCCTTAAAGGTGAGCACAGGTTCAAATACTACATAAAAGCAGTTAGACACCTCGTTTCCCACTGGTAATGCCTTTTGCCAACCTGCAGGAGTCTGGAAGTTTATTGTCTGGAGGGGGTAAAATACAAGGTCTGTGGGCTGACTACAGGGCGTCAAACACTGTAGAGAGCAGGCCTACCGTGCTGCAACTAGAAAAATAAAGACATGCTCACATATTAACTGCTGAGACCTTTTTTCGCCCCTTCAATTCAGAGTGCTGTCATCCAGGCTTCTATTATTATTGAAAAGGCTTCCCAAGGAGCAGATTGCTCAGAAAAAACCCCAGAAAATATGTAAAGATACTAAATCAGTGCTCCACGCCCCACACCCAATCACCCTTTGGTGAAGCCCCAGTAACAAGTTCTAGATTTGCATAGAAAGTATCCAGTCAGCTCTTTAGTAGCTCACTTGTCAGTATGGACAGATAGTCAAAGTCACCTAAACACTTAGAAGCTTCTAAATTAGAAGCCAAAAACAAACAGAAAAAAAATGAATCTTTAGGGAAACAAAAATATACAAAGAGAAAAAAATTATCATTAACATCGCCAGAGATATAAAACAGTACATCTATAAAAGACAAGCATAATATGACTTTTAAAAAGTAGGCATTCAGAGATCAAAAATGAGCCATTAAAAATAATGCATAGAAAAAAAGAAATAAAATCCCCATAGACAGTTTAAAGATAAAATTAAGCTTACCCCCCATCTATAGAGCAAAAACAATGTAGAAAAAAAGTAAGAAAATTAAAGAACTAATACAGGAGAGCTAATATCCACACACAAAAATACAGGCACAAAAATCATTCAATGATTCAAGGAAATTTCCAAGAACTGAAGGACACTAATCCCAAGATTGAAGAGGCCCACTAAATTCCCAATACACTGGATTAAAATAGATTCACACCAAGATACATCCTTGTGCAATTTAGAGTATTGATCCTAAAAGAGTTCAGGATAGAAGAGATCAAAAGTGAGAATAGCATAAGATTCTGGGACCCTAGATGCCAGAGGAAAATTAAGTCTTCAGTATTCTGAGGGAAAATGAGTTCTAATCTAGAATTTTATATCCAGCCTGGTTACTATTTGAACATCAGAGGAGAATAAATATTTGCCATAAAATTTTCAAAACCTACATCTCCACCCACTATCGTTTCTTTAAAAGCTTCAAGAAGATGGATCCTGCCAAAACAAAGGAATAAATGAAGAAAGAAGGAGAACCAGGATTCAAGGAAATGGGTTCTCCACATAAAAAGACAAAGGAAATCCCCAACATGATGGAGACGCAGGTCCAAAAGCCCCAAGAATCATTTATTCAAGGTTAAATCGATAGGCTGCCCAATATACATGAGTCTAGTATAAAGAGATTTACATCTTTTGTGGGAGAATTTAGAGATGATTTAGTGGAGTGTAGATAGAAAACTAAGCAAATAAAAAAACCTTAGTAAATAAAATGAGGCAATTATTAATTCCAGAGAAAATAAAAAGATATGCAGGAAAGGCAAAATGATTCTAATATGCTACATTGTTCAGCTACAACTGCAGTTCACATAGTCATAATAATATAAACATCGAATATAGGTTATTGGTGTTTACATAACTATTGGGAAGACAGAAATTACTTTGGGGGAGGGTATTCATAAAAGGGTGTGTACATGTAAGTGAAAGAAAACTAAAACCTCAGCTTCCATAAAAATGTAGATGAAAAATCTAGATGTAGCAATATAAGCAGTATCATTTAGAAATATGAAAAGCAATCACCAAAGAAATGGCTAAAAGAATTTAAAGTGATTACTTCTGGAAAGTAGAAATGGGGGAGGGGTGTTACGGGTTTGTTTGTTTTGCAGCAATTCTCATCCAGATATTTTCCTGCACTAAACTCTGTGTGTATGTAAAACTTGTATTTTCAAAAACTAAATTAAAACACACCTTGTTACAACAAAGACCAGCATCCTAATATTTAAGAGTGCTATACATTTTTAAATAGTTCCTGTCTATTGGAATTTCAACTTGATTTTTCTTAACCAAGGTCACATGAGATTCCCCCTGTCATGACAGAGTTCCTCCCATCTATGTAACAAATCCATTTTTGTTTGTTTATGAAGGTTAACATTACTGATGCCAAAACTGATTAATTCGGACTCACTGAGCAGCACCTGTATTCTGAGAATGTGTGTCTAGTTCTAGAACACCATAGCTTTTCAGACACAAAATACACACAGCTACTTTTCACTAACTGTGGAGAGTTTGATAAAACTGAATATTATACCTATGAGCTCCTTATTAGTAATCACATGAACACTAATATAGATAGGCATTACAATCAACAAACCACTTCTATAGAGATTTCCCTAAATTTCAGACACCTTGCATCACCATTTTTCGCTCGGATTTCTGTCTCAACAGTAGTGAATGCTATAACCAATGAGGCACCAAAATTGATTCAGTATATCCATTCAACAAACATTTCTGAGAGAAGTCTCCTATTCAATTTGTCAGTCTCCAAAATTTTTCATAGATCATAAAGGCACCCATCTATTGAAAACGGATCAAATTAAAAAGAAATACACATAATCATCAAGGCATTGATGTATGCAGAAATCTTAAGAAAAGTTTTGTCATACTCATTTAAAAGAAGCCCATCTGAGAATCCAAAATTTTCAAGAGTGAGTCACTGTGGGCCTCTAATCTAAAATGTGTTCTTTCTCCCGCTTTCAAGAACACCATATGGCAAATTATGTTCTCAGGAAAAGAAACAAACTTACCTTTCACAAGCTCGGACAGTCCATGCGGCAATTATCCATAATGAGATACTAAAAACCAAGAGTACAGTTCCTGGGCATATAGTCATTAAAGTCTTCATAACAAAACGCGTATTGAAGTTTATCTTATTAAGTGCTCCAATGCTTCTAGAGGAGGCATCAGTGAAAAGTTTGCTATGTAAAAGCATGACTCTGGCAATCAGATAGAGTCTTAAGAACATTGGTATAGATAAAATAATATCCACATCGGCGGTGGTTGTGGATGGGGCATAGGAGAAGGCAAGCCGGGCCGTCCATGTGAACGTATAATTCCCAGGTATGGGATGAATAGCACACACCAGTATTTCCAAGCAGATGAAGAAAATACGCTCATAAGTCATGGCTATTCTCCAGTCATCTGCTCCATTGTCCACCATGAACAACTGAAAAAATAAAGTAGAAAATCAGCTTCAGTATGGCATGAATGGTCCACAAGTGTTAGTGCAGATTTTAAAAATACATAACAGATGACTTCTAGCAATCATGGCAAGCTAGAGGGTATGATTTTAAATGCTAGCCAGGTACACTATTTTTAGGAAGTGGTATTGGCACGAAAGGAGAGTTTCATTTTGTAAAAATTAAAAACGTGCTACCCAGGAGCTGAAAGTATTTGGGGGTCCGTGCTCCTGGCCAATCATGTAAGGAACATCATTTTAAAATAAGGGGGCTTGGGCCTATCACAGTAAAGCACCCTCCCTTAGATGAAGTCGGATGAACTTGCCTTATGACAAACTGTTTTCCCTTGAAGGGTTTGGATCTAAATCCTTACACAATTCTAACTACATTTTCAGTGAAATCTATTTATGGTGCCTCTGCAATCAGTTATACCCTATAATGCAACTACACATGAGCGTTCTTACAGGAAATCTTATTCTTGGCTTCAGAGAGAAAATCTCAAGAGACTACAGTCAATGTGGCAGAAGCCTTTCTTCCAGTATCCTCACCCTGCTATATGTTCTATCTCTTGTCTTCTGCTCTCCCCTAGCCTTCCCTGGGATTATTTGTTTTCCATCTTTCTTTCTTTCATAAATATTCCTTTTTCCTATTTCTGTCATTCCTCACACCACAATGAAAGAAAATAAAAGGAAAAGAAAGAAAAAGGAGACAGATAGATGGATGGATAGATTAGATATATAGACAGATGATGAGAGAGAGAGAGAGAGAGAGAGAGAGAGAGAGAGAGAGAGATGTTTCCTGGCTTCCCTGTCTTTTCAGTAAACAAGTTCAACAACCAGAAGAATTTGCAAATGTGCGGTGACATTTCTGATGGCCACAATGACTTTGTGGGGGCTACTGGTATTTAGCATCAGGAAGCCAAGGGTGCCAACCATGCTGCAAAATTCTGGGAGTCCCACGCACCAGAAAGACCTGTTTGGCCAGAATGCCAATAGCGCTCCCCCACTAAGAAAGATGACATATTTTTTGCTTTCTGGTAAGTAGCCAGCTTAAATAGAAAGCATGAGATGAAAGCAACCCAAATAAGAACCGAGCGTTCTCAGTGAATTAAATCATAGAAGTTGGCAGAGCAGGTTTCCACTGGGGCTGGATTCTATGTTCTGCTCCTCTAGAGTCAGGAAAGTACCCCCCTTCCCTATTTTAGATGATTACAAATTCCCATTCTAGGTGAATTTTTCTGCAGCAGGTAGTTATTTCTCCTGCTGTCATTAAACACTGCCATCAGTGTTGCTCTGTAAGGGCAGACATCTGAGGACAAAATTACTACTCTTCTCTAGTGTCTCAAGAAGATGAAAACTAGCAAAATCTCTCAGAAACATATCCAAGTTTTAACAAATTAAGTTATGACAACATAATGGCTATAGGTATGCCTTTATCATAACTTTTCATCTAGGGAACCTTGAAGTATTTGACAGATGCTAATAGATAACAAAAATTATATTTTTCCAGTGTCCAGTAAAGAAATAGATCATAAATAAAGCATCCCAAGCTGGCTATAGAAATATTCCTTTTCAGTATCACTACTTTGAATATCATATCGGCATAAAGGATTTCAATAATTTATACAAAATATTGTATAGATGTAATGGCAGGAGTCTTCTAAACTTCCTACCAGTGAGTAATTTACTGAGTACTGTGTAAATCTGAAGAAATGTGATCCCCAAATCTCTTAAGATGTTTATATCCAAAATAATGTGTCCCTCAAACTAGTGCCTTTGAGAGGCTATATGTACACGTTCCAAAAATGTGGTACCCGCTCTCTTCGGAAATTGCTCATAGGTCCTGTTGCAAATCACAGAAAGAAATCAGTATTGTTATTTAAATCTATATTTCCATTTCTACTGAAAATGGTATTACCCAGTTTGATTGTCTACTTTCTTCACTGAACTTAGCTCTGAACGACTTGGCAAAAATCAAATCCACCCCCAAAGGGGCTAAGAATCACCAACACTCCAGATAATCAAAAGCTGTGCCGCAGATTCTGAGCTCAATTCCAAGATGGGTTCTCAATACCATTTTGGGCAACAGCAGCATAAATGCAGAATAAGTACTTTTCCAGGTAACTTAGAAAGAAACTCCAATTTAGACGTACAATTATGGGACTGGCCTTCATTCACGGTGCACTGGCTCCTCTGACCTCACTCTACTCTCTCTTTTCCGGGCCCCTTTTCATTGTCCCCTCTGCTCAGTTCCCTGACTAGGCTGGTTCTTTATTCATTCCCATCACTTCAACCATTATCTCCCTGGCATTCTCAGCACCCCTGCCCCCTAAACCTTCTGGTGGGCCTGCCCACGTAACCTCCAAACTGGGACCTGATGTCCACGCTGCTTTGAGTGGACTGGGGCCACCACATGCCCATGCCTTCAAGCTCAGCTGAACCCTCCTCATCATCTGTGATCTTTTCCTTGTCTCCATAGCATCTGCTCCAAACAATCAGCTTTCTTCCCAAGGGCTATCTTTGTTCCTTGTTCTCTCAGCACACTGTCTCCCCAATATCAGAAATATCCTCTATTTTATACTTCAGCTACAAACTTACCTACATCTCACCTTTCTCTCCATATTTCCCTTTTCTCTTGCTCTACCTGTCTAAAGCAATTTTACAACAAAATCTAATTCTCCTGTGGTGAGAGACTATTTTTTTTCAACTACAGTTGATATTCAGTATTAATCTGTACTAGTTTCAGATGTACAATATAGTGGTTAGACAGGCTTGTACTTCACAGAGTGGTCCCTGATATTTTAAGTACCCACCTGGCCCCATACATATTACAATATTATTGACTATGTTACCTATGTTGTACTTTACATCCCTTCCTAGGCTATTCTGTAACTATTAATTTGTACTTCTTAATCCCTTCACCTTTTTCACACAGCCCCACAATGCCCCTCCCCTCTGGCAACCACCAGTCTGTTCTCTGTATCTATGAGCTGTTTCTATTTTGTTTGTTTAGTTTCTGTCTTCTCTCTCTCTTTCAGCAGACTATGAGCAAGTTCAATATCTCTAATATTCACTGGATACAGAGGATCTCAAACAAAGAAGAACCTCCATTGGCTCTATGTCTGATCTAGGCGGTATTGATTTTCTGAATTATTTTTTTTTAAAGATTTTAAATTGATTTTTAGAGAGAGAAGGGAGAGAGAGAGAGAGAGAGACAGAGAGAGAGAGAGAGAGAGAGAGAGGGAGAGAGAGACATAGATGTGATTGCAAAACATCATAGATTTACTGCCTCATGCATAATATTGTAGTAATATGTATGGGGCCAGGTGGGTACTGAAGATGGAGCCCACAACCTGGGCCTGAACCCTGATCAAGAACCAAAGGCAACCGTTCAGTGCATGCGACAATGCCCAACCAACCAAGGCACACCTGTCAGGGCCTGAATTCTCTTTTATCCCCCAAGACCCTGAAGTGGCTTTTGCCCCATCACTCTACCAAGACTACATTTATAGAGGTTGTTAAAGACACCTTAATTACAAAGTCACTCCTTCCAGCTTTATTTTTATCTAACTTGATCTTACTCCTTCCTTCCTAAAAAAGATATCTTCTCTTAGCTTGTGTGACATATTACTTTTTCCATCTGCTGCCACTCTGAAGGCTCCATCTCAGTTTCCCTGAAACCACCTTCCTCCTCCCCAACCAAGTGCCCCTGCTCTACTGAGATCCATCTCTGACTCCTCTCTGTACTTTCCTGAGTGATCTCTTCGTGCCGTCTATTCCCACTATCACATTCCTCCTCCTGGAAGCTACCCTCCATCCTCTAGTAACCTTTTTGAAATGTGGAATTATATAATTCCATTGATGTCAAGATTAAAACCATTCAAAGGCTCCTATTCCACAATGCAGTTGGGTTATCTCTTTAACCTCATTGCCTCTGGTTGCAGATTCTGGAGCACACCACCCTAACCATGTTTCTAAGTCTTTGTACATACAGTCCTATGGACGGGAACATCTTTCTACCTCAAAAATGCTTATTCCTTTCAAACAAAACTTCAAAGTCAGCTCCTTTAGGATACTGTCCAGGCCACAGCCAAATCTAAAAATCCCCTCCTTTGTTCTACCAAGATCCCTGTATATGTCTCTTATAGATGCTGTCACAGAGGACAATAAGGTTTTCTTTGTAAGTATGTTACTCCTACTTGACTGTGAGGCTCCTTGAAGACAGGAGTTATGTCCACTTAGTAGAGGCAAATGTTTATTAAAGGAACTGCCTTGCTATTTCTCATTTAATATTGAGTATCCTGATCACTGGATAGGTGCTAATGTGAATTAAATATGCTCACAGAAGGCCCTGGCCAGGTAGCTCAGTTGGTCTTCCCGATAAAATAAGGTTTCAATTTGATCCTTTGTCAGGGCACATCCAAGAATCAACCAATGAATGCATAATAAGTGGAACAACAAATTGATGTTTCTCTCTTTTTCTTTCTTTCTCATCAATCAACCAACCAATTAATTAATCAATAAATAAAAATGCTCATGGAAGAAAAAAATCCTAAAGCATAACACAAGTGAAATAAATATATGACATTTTTCAAATTTGTAGAGGATACATCTTACTAAATACTAAGTCACTGCAGCAGCATAATTTTGCAATTCCATAGGAAGTCCAGATAGCATTCTTCTTTAATATCTTCCCCCCCCCCAAAAAAAAAAAATTTACTATTACACAGTGGCTTAATACTATCAGGGATTTAATCAACACCTGAAATAATTTCACTTTTGGTTTTATTTTACCACAGTATATACATATTTCAATGCTAAAGTTAAGAAATATTTTCTTCTACTTTCCACATAATCCCCATTCTTAATTGCTGCTTATGCCTTTGTTTATTCATTTATTTACTAAATATCCAGTATACTGCATAGTCACTATGTGCCAGGCACTGGGCTATGTACTAGGTATACAATAGGATTTATAGCCGACGAAGTAGCGGCTTCATGAAACTAACTTTACCATCAGAGAAGACAAAGTCAAGAAAGCAGACTTAGAGCAATTTAATAAAGTAATTATGTCTGCGGACACTGCTATAAAGGACACAAAAAAAGATGAAATAGAGAACAGTAAATTAGAGGTGACAGCAGATGTGGCCATCAGGGAAAGCATCTGGAGAAGCACCATTTAAGATGAGACCGGGACAGGTCATGAGAAGAGCTAACCATCTAAAGAGCCAGGAGAAGAACATGTTAGGCAGAGGAGCTAGCACATGTAAAGGCCATGGGCATTATAAAAGCTTACATGCTAAGGAAAAAAACAACATCAGAATGCTTGAAACTTAATCATCCAGGGGCAGAGTGAAAGGAGATGAATCTGAAGAGACAATACCGACAAGACATTCAGGACCTTGTTCACAATGGTATAAAGAGTGATTTCATTCCATGTGCAGCGGGAGCCCACTGAAGGGTATTAGACAGAGAAATCACGCCATCTGACTTATAGCTTACATGGCTTATCCTTATTGCTGCGGGGAAACCAGAGTACATGAGGAATGAGATGTTAGGAAGCTCTAATGCATCTGATTGGTTGCAGTCAGTGTCCCCATGACCTGGATCAGGGGGTGGGGTTGCCATAGAAATACAAATAGTGGGTTCACTAGAGATGATAGTTTGGAGATCTTGCTAGAACTTTCTGATGGAAGTTCTAAAGTGGAAGTGATTTTAAAAAAGGGAAGGACCATATAAAGCTGAGTTTCTACTCTGAGAAACAGCGGTGACTGTGCCATTTCCTGAGTACAATGAGTTGGTGTGGGGGGAAGGGATGGGGAGAGAGGAAAGAAAAGGTTCCATTTTGGCTTCCGTCATTTGACTATAGATGCCATGTAGGCAGCAATATATGCCAGTATTCAGAGGAGGAGTCTGAACTATTGAAATAAATTTGGAAGGCTTCAGTATTTATGTAGTTTTATGAGATCCAAAGAAAATATGGCCAAGTGCTGAGGAACCCCAAATGTGGAGGGCAGTGGGAAGGCCAAGCCAGTCTGTAAAGTAGGAAGAAAAGAAAGTGTTGTCCTAGGAGTCAAGGGTAAGGGCTGTTGATTCAAACTGTAAAATAATATTTACTAGATGTAGAGATATGTTAATGCACTTGATATTATATATAGAAAATGAAAACATTTTAAACGTCAGTTATCTAAAACTGATCCAAGTCAAGTATTAAATTATAACTATAAAAATATTCCTATTATATTCTACATGATCAATATAATACATATGATCTGTTTTACGATCACTTGGGGAGTTAAAATAATTGGTATGACAGATATTAACACATCTCTATATTCATTTTTCACTTTGATGTTGCTAAGAGAAGAAAGACTGTAGAGTGAAAGCATGGCAGTGTGTTTAATCTACTTTAATTCTGGAGCTATGGTTAATGGTTTTGCCAAAGGACTAAAGTAACTTGCAGTAAAACGGAATGTGCCCTCAGCATATATCCCATCACAACTTGAACTTTTCAGTGCAGCTGTTTGATATTTGCTCAGATACCCAAAACATACTTCAAGCTCGTTGTCCAAGACAAATGGGCAGAGAGAGTGATCAGCAGGAAGAGGGTCTGGAGTTTAGTGAGAGGAGTACAGCCACATGATCAGGTCAACTGCTGGTGTGGAAACCCCTGGTCAGCCAGCTTGGGAGAGGGAGGAGCTCTGCTACAGAAGCCCTGGCCACTTTCTACATGTGCTCTCCCTCCTCGATGAGGCTGTAAGCTTTGTGGTCTGATCTGGAATAGTGTCTTATACATATTGGTTTTCCTTTCTAGTAGAATCCAGGGCAGTGCTCAGCACAAAAGTGGTGCTTAAAACCTACATACTGAATGACATGCATATGGCCAATAGACATATGAAAAGATGCTCAATGTCACTAATCATCAGAGAAATGAAAAGTGAAACCACATGAAATATCTCTTCACACTTGCCAGAATGGCTAGCACCGATAAATCAACAAACAACAAGGGTTGGCAAGGATGTGGAGAAAAGGAAACCCTCGTGCACTGTTGGTGGGACTGTAAACTGGTGCATCCACTATGGAAAACAGTGTGAAAGTTCCTCCAAAAATTAAAAACAGAACTACCTTATGACCCAGCAATTCCACTTTGGGCTATTTATCCAAAGTAACCCAAAACACTAATTTGAAAAGATATATACACCCCTATGTTCACTGCAGCATTATTTAGAATAGTCAAGATATGAAAGCAACCTAAGTGCCCAGCAAGGATAAAGAAGATTTGGTACATATATACAATAGACTGTTACTCAGCCATAAAAATGAATGAAATCTTACTATTTGTTACAGCACAGATGGACCTAGAGACTATCATGCTAAGTGAAATAAGTCAGACAGAGAAAGCAAATACCATATGATTTCACTTACATGTGGAATCTAAAGAACAAAATAAGCAAACAAACAAAACATAAACAAACTCATAGATGCAGAGAGCAACCGGATGCTTGTCAGATGGGAGAGGGTTGAGGGGCTGGGTGAAAAAAAATAAAGGGACTAAGAAGTACAAATGGATAGTTATAAAATAGTCACAGAATATAAAGTGCAGCATATGGAATATAGTTAATAATATTATAATAACTATGTATTAGTTATTACCAGATGGGTACTAGACTTATTAGGGGATCAGTCATAAATTATATACATGTCTAACCATTATGCTGTACACCTGAAAGTAATATAAAATAATATTCAATGCAAACTGTAGCT
Source organism: Myotis lucifugus (assembly GCF_000147115.1). NCBI lineage: Eukaryota > Metazoa > Chordata > Mammalia > Chiroptera > Vespertilionidae > Myotis > Myotis lucifugus. Next base: position 12,452,987 of record NW_005871048.1, read on the forward strand.
GAAAAAAATACATACTAAATAAAATAATTGATTAAGAAAGTAAGCATAGGTAGAATAACCAGGAAACGTCCAAAAAAGAAGAGTAACAAGGGAGAAACAGCCTGTATAAATTATGAAACAAATTAAAAATTAAAGCTAAGTGGGACTGGCACATAAAATAATGGAGAGTCCAGAGTAGAAAGTCCAAAATAAATCAAATACACTAAATTTCATAGTATTATAAAGGTAGACAATCGAATCAGTGGGGAAACACAATTTATTAAAAAATAACTTGGGGACAACTAAGTAACCATCTGGACAAAATATAAAGTTGAAGTGCTGTCTCATACCAATATATCAAGAAAAAGTCTAGGCCGGGGTGGGCAAACTTTTTGACTCGAGGGCCACAATGGGTTCTTAAACTGGACCGGAGGGCCGGAACAAAAGCATGGATGGAGTGTTTGTGTGAACTAATATAAATTCAAAGTAAACATCATTACATAAAAAGGTACGGTCTTTTTTTTTTTTAGTTTTATTCATTTCAAACGGGCCGGATCTGGCCCGCGGGCCATAGTTTGCCCACGGCTGGTCTAGGCAAATGAAGATTTACTAATAGATATGGAAATGAAATGACCAACATATTAAGAGAAATCATATACGATTTATTTTGTAAGTTTGCAAAAAGGAAGGCCATTTAACTTTGACAAAAACAAAACAAAACAGGGCTTTAAAGGAAAACAGTGATACATTTGACTACATTAAGCTTTTGTCTTCTGCACCTGGCCAAAAGTATAGAAAAGAGAATAAAAAGACAAACACCAAACTTTGGAGAAAATGTTCACAACTGTTAATACAGAGGTCTAATTTTCCTAATAGATCAAAGTTCCTACAAATCCTTAAGAAAGGCGAGCAGGGCACTAGAAAAGTGAGCAAAGGACACAAACAGCAGTTAATGAAAAAGCAACTAAAGTGGCTCTTTAAGAAAGCTCAGCCATGAGAAAAATGAGACCCATTTTTCTTGACCTTTCATATTGAAAAAGACCTAAAACTTTTATAACACACTATGCTAGTGAAGGTATGGGGAAACAGTTACTTTCACATATTGTAGGTAGAAGTATAAGTCAGTACAATTTATCAGGAGTAGGTCAATTTATCAGGTTATAAATGCACATCCTCATTGACCATGCAGTTCCACTCCCTTACATGAAATTTGTCTCACTGATATATTTGCACCTCTACTATGAACATATGTGGTCATTTGTTACAGCAATGCTTGCATATTAGCAAAAGATTAGAAATAATCTAAGTTCCACTAATAGGGAAAGGAGTTAAGCAAATTAGGGTCATCCACAAAATGACCATTAAAAAAAGATGAAGAAAATTGTTACGTACTATTAAAGAAAGTGGCCTAGTAGGTAACTGAGTTTAAAAAGCACAGCTATATGCCACTACCTGTGTAATTTTTTAAGGGGAAGAATGCATTTGTATTTGAACATGTATAAAATATCTCTGAAAGAATATTCTAGAAATTAATGGCAAGTGTTGCTTAGGGGTGATGAACTGAGTGGGGATCAGAAATGAATGGAAGACTTTTAATTATATTATCTTTCATACTTCTAAATTTGGTAACCATGTGAATAAATAAGTTAATAATAACTAAGTTAATAAATAAGCTAATAATAAATATAAGAGAAAATAATTGCAAAAAAGAGAGGAAGAGAAATTAGAATGAATGAACTCATTAGACATTCAAATGCATCCCAGCAAATAGTCCAAAATGTACAAAACTACAAAACTAGAAAGAAATAACTGACATTCATAAGGACAACCTACAGGACCAAACACGTTGAGTCCAATTTGTATCTAAAATATTTTGCTTACTAAAGCAAAACCTTGAACTATTACATTACATAACTGTTTCAACACAAAGAACAAAAATAAATATAATTTCTTGATTAACATTTAAACCAAATATTCAATAAAACTGGGCTCTTTTGATTTCACTTAATTGTTGCATGCTTCTATTTGTAAGGTTCTACAGATACAAAGATGAAGAAAACCTCCTAGTGTTCAGTGAAGAAGATAAGTATAGATGAATGATTACAGTGCCTGTGGAAATTGCTGGAACAGAGGAGTGAAGAAGATGCTGAGGAAATGCAGAAAAGGGGTCGGGGAGGCTACACCATGGAATGGTACCTGGAGCCCTCCCCTTTTTTCCACAGTGGTTGCCTGGACTCTATAACTCAGGACTATAAACTTCCAAGTTGAGTTCTAGGATATTTGGGGAATAATGGTCTAAAAGAAAATTCACAGAAATGTATTCATCCACAAAAGAGGCTCTTTCTTTAGAAATCAGCTTTTGGGTGAAATAGAGCGAAAAAGTCACTAAAGAGGCAAGCCAAAGAATGAGGTTTTTCTTAATTAAGGCATTGCCAAGACTCAATCAACAAAGAAGTTAGACCATGATTGCCCATCACAGACTAGGTCAAAGGACAAACAGGGGAAGAAAGAAGACTTTTCAATGGTCTCACAGGGATTTTCTCTAAGACCATCAGCACAGAATTATGGGGAGGGGGGCGGGGGGCGGAGAAACAGGAAGGCTATGTTCAGAATTCATATTGACTGTCCAGTTCTGAGCAAAACTGGGAGGAAATAAGCAGAGCTGTTTGTCTGTCATCCCTTCACCACACATCCTGTAGCCTCTGCTTTTAGAGCCTCTTGCCCATTCCAGCAACCCTGTGCACTCACCCTGCCCTGAGAGCTTTCTGTGTCCAAGGAGGAGGATTTCAAAAATTAGTGCAATAAAATATTCATCTCTGGATAACTAACTGTTCCCTGGGTGAAGAAATCTAACTATCCATTAATAGGGAAACGGATTAAACAAATTAGGAACATCCATAACATGACCCTGGCTGGGGATTAGAAATAAAAAAGAGACTTTTAATTATATAATATCTAATGCTTTTTAATTTTGGAACCATGTGAGAAAATAAATATTTTAATAAATAAAAGGGACAATTAGGGGAAGGCACCACATACCATTCTATGATGTAGCCTCCCCTGACCTCTTCCCCTGGCCTGGAATGCAGAAAATCAAGGATCAGATTCCAGATAGTCTAGCTAGCTTGTTATATGACCTTGAGAGGTCATTTAAACTTCATGGGCCTTATTTCCATCATCTATAAAATAGAAATGACATTTGCTGTCTCTGAAAGTAATTACAATGATGAACACATACCATATGTTGTGGACAATACTTGTTAACTCTCTAACCTAATTCCCAACCCTCATCTCTCTTGCCCATCTCCATTACAGAAATATCGACTTTCTCAGAGTCTTTTGCAGGTATGTGTAGCCATGTACTTCAATTCAGACTGGAAGTCATAAGCAAAAGGTTGTTGAAGAACTAATTAGAATGTCTTTGCTTCTTTGGATTAAAAAAAAAAAGACATCTGGCTAGCATAGCCCTCTTCCTTCCCCTCCTCCAAACCTTAACAGAGGGGATGACTGAGTCTGTAGCAGCTAGCTATCTTGTGACCATGAGAAAAAGTCCAAAAGAATCACAATAATTCCAGCATGATATCTTACGTCACTGAGCCACCAACAACCACTTACCCTATTTTTTTAAGACCCTGTTAGTTAGGTTTTCTATTATTTGAGCAGCTAAAAGTATTCCTACATTTAATTTGTTGTACATTAAAGTGCTGTGTCAAGGTCTAAAAAATAAAGAATAATTATTTACTTAAACACTTCAAGGAAAGAACAGCCAACTAGGGAACAATCCAAAAGAGGTGCATCTCGAATAATTTAAAGCACAATAACTATTGAGTGGTGGAGTTATTTCTGGGTGGGTGGCGTTTGTTCGTCCCTTTTAAATATCAACCACCTGCTCAGAATATAATGTAGTATGACTCATAGGAAACACACACATGTTTTGGAGGCAGAAAAGCTTAGATTTAATTTTTGGCTTGACCACTTACTATCTAAGTGGCTTTGAGCAAGATACTTAATCCCTCTCAGCATCAGTTTGTCATCTACAAACTAATTAAAATAATTTCAACCTTGTATGATTATTATAAGACAACCACCCACTCTGCTGACCCTAGTAAAAATTACTCCATGAGTAACTAATATTCCATGGATCCTCAGGAGGGGCAAGTACAGGAATTAAATATTAACCAGTGATATGAAAATGGAAAAATTAGCCATGGAAAAGGAGGAAGGGAAATTTGTAAGGAAAGACAAATTAGAGCAAAGTCAGAATTAAAAAGAGCTCTAGAAACTTCGACTGTACCTATTTTTGAAAGAATTCTAAACATTTGCTGAAAACGATGCATTTCTGAAATTCTCTTCTGACTTAGACAAGAGCTTTGTCTACAGACAAAAATCCTAGAATTGTCTAATTCTAGGTAAGGTTGTCATAAATTCATGCCCTGCTGATCTTAAAACTTATTTAGAATCTTAACTCCCTTTCATGTGGCTTCTCACAAGTGGGCCCCACCTTCTGCTGTTCCACTTGGGCATTTTATACATGTTGATGTATTATCAGTTAACTATGCTCACATTGCATTGGAATTTGTGTAAATCGTCTTTAAAAATTACTCTTGAACTTCTTCCGAAAGCTAGAAGAATTTTACTCCCCTTTAGGTTCTCTCAACAGACGTGATATCATAGAAAGCAATATGGTGCATGGCTTAAGAGCTTGTGCTCTAGACTCTAGAATCAGTCAGATCTAGATTCCACTCTGACATCTACCACAGACTAATTCTGTGACCTCTTTCTAAGCCTCAGTTTAGTTATTTGTTAAGGCCTGGTTAGAGTATTTCTCTCCCAGGGCTGAAAGACAATTGAATGAGATAGTGCCCAACAAATGTTAGTTTCTTTCATAATAATTTTTAGTACTGTGTCAACAGTTGGCTTCCAATGAATGTACTCTTAATGAACTGAAGGTGGAATAGAGGTGGACACAGATACTAGCATCACTTGTTGTAGCTATTAGAAGGGACAAAAATCAAGACTAGAAGAAATGAGAAATAATTAAATTCCTCCGTGGTCAGTTTTTTACTAATTTTTCACTGATATACTGATGTTGACTGTCTATAAATTTTGATAAGTGTCCTCAAATAATTTTGGGAAAGAAATGGATAAATTCCTGGAAACATACAACCTTCCAAGACTAAATCAAGAAGAAACAGAAAATCTGAACAGATTGATAACAACCAACAAAACTAAAGTAATTAAAAAAAAAAATTCTCACTAACAAAAGTCCTGGACCAGATGAATTCACAGGTGGATTTTACCAAACATTTGAAGAAAAACTAACATCTATCCTTCTCAAGGTATTTCTAAAAATTCAAGAAGTGGGAAGTCTCTCCATCATAATTTTATGAGGACAGCATTATCCTGATTAAAAACCCAGAAAAAGACATTACAAAATTTAAAAATATAGTTCAATGTCCTTGATAAACATACATGCAAAAAATCCTCAACAAAATATTAGCAAATGGAATCCAAAAATACATGAAAAGGATCATACGCCATGATCAAGTGGAATTTATTTCTTGGATTCAAGATTGGATCAATATCCACAAATCAATTAATGTGATACACCATATAAATAAGATAAAAAATAACATCATATGATCATATCAATAGACACAGAAAAAGCTTTTGACAAAATCTATCACCCAATTTTGATAAAAACTCTCAGTACGATGGGAATGGAAGGAACATATCTCAACACAATAAAGACCATAGGTGAAAAAACCACAGTTAACATACTCACTGGGGAAAAACTAAAAGCCCATATCTTCTTTCACCACTCTTACTCAACATATTATTGAAAGTGCTAGCCACAGCAATCCAACAATTAAAAAAATAAAAGGTATCAAAAGTGGAAAGGAATACGTAACACTGTCATAATTTGCAAAGGACATGATACTGTATAAAAAGAACCCTGAAGATTCTACCAAAAAACTACCAGAATTGATAAATGAATTCAGTAAAGTAGCAGGGTAAAAAATAATAATTAAGAATTGGTTGCATTTTTATACAGTAATAAACTATCAGAAAGAGACATTTTTTAAAAAAAATCCCATTTACAATTGTATAAAAATATTTAGAAATAAATTTAATTAAGTGGGTAAAACACCTGTACTCAAAATATTATAAGACATTGAAGAAAGAAACTTAAGAAGATATGAATAAGTGGAAGAATATCCTATACTCATGGGTAGGAAGAACTAACATCATTAAAATGTCCATGCTATCCAATCTATAGATTCAATGCAATCTCTATCAGAATAGTAATGGCATTTTCAACAAACTAGAGCGAATAATCCCAAATTTATATGGAACCATACAAGACCCTGAACAGCCACAGTAATCTTGAGAAAGAAGATCAAAGTTGGAGGTATCATGCTACCTGATACTACAGGGCTATAGTAATCAAAACTGCACGGTACTGGCATAAAAACAGACACATAGATCAATAGAACAGAGAGCTTCAAATTAAACTCAGTTGTATATGATCAATTAGTATATGACAAAGGTGGCAAGGACATACAATAGAGTAAATATTTTATTCAATAAAGGGTGTTGGGAAAACTGAACAGTTACATGCAAAAAAACCATGAAATTAGACCACCTTCTTACACCATATATAAAAATAAATTCAAAATGGATGACTTAAGTTTGAGACTCGAAACCATAAAACTCCTAGAAGAAAACATAGGAAGTAATCTCTTTGATGTTTCTCTTAGCAGTATTTTTTTCCCTGATATATCTTCTTAGGTAAGGGAAACAAACAAACAAAAATAAACAAATGGTACTACATCAAACTAAAAAAGGTTTTTGCACAGCAAAGGAAAACATCAACAAAATAAAAAGACAACCTACTAAATGGAAGAATATATTTGCCAATGATACATCCAATAAGGGGTCAATATCCAAAATTTATAAAGAACTCATACAACCCAACACAAAATAAACAAAAAATCCAATTAAAAAAAATAAACAAAGGACCTAAATAGACACTTCTTCAAAGAGAACATACAGATGGCCAACAGACATATGAAAAGAAGCTCAATGTCATTAAACATCAGAGAAATACAAATTAAATCACGAGATATCACCTAACAGAATGGCTATCATCAATAAATCAACAAAAAACAAGCATTGGCAAGGATGTGGAGAAAAGGGAACTCTCATATGTAAAGATCATATATGGCAAACCCTATGACCCAGCAATTCCACTTCTGGGCATATATCCAAAGAAACCCAAAACACTAATTTGAAAAGATATGTACACCCCTATGTTTATTGCAACATTATTATAATAGCCAAGATATGGAAGCAACCCAAGTGTGCATCAATAAATGAGTGGATAAAGAAGTTGTGATACATATACATAACAGAATATTACTGAGTCTTAAAAAAGAATTAAATCTTACCATTTGCAACAACATGGATGGACCTATAGGGTATTATGCTAAGTAAAATAAGTCAGAAAGAGAAAGACAAATACCATATGATTTTACTTATATGTGGAATCTACAGAACAAAATAAATGGACAACAAAATGGAAAATAGTCATAGATGCAGAAAACAAATTGATGGTTGTCAGATGGGAAGGGGAATTGGAGCTGTGTGAAAAGGTGAAGGGATTAAGAAGTACAAACTGGTAGTTACAAAATAGTCACTGAGATATAAAATATAGTATAGGGAACATAGTAATATTGTAATAACTTTGTAGGGTATCATGTAGGTACTTGAATTATTGGGGGAATCACTTTGTAGATTATATAATTGCTTAACCACTGTGTTGTACATCTGAAACTAATATAAAGTAATATTGAATGTCAACAGTAATTAAAAATAAAATTTAAAAATAGCTAGCTAAAAGGCAGCTCACATTTTTATCACATTTTTTATTAAATATATTTTATTGATTTTTTACAGAGAGGAAGGGAGAGGGATAGAGAGTTAGAAACATCGATGAGAAAGAAACATCGATCAGCCGCCTCCTGCACACTCCCCACTGGGGATGCGCCCACAACCAAGGTACATGCCCCTGACTGGAATCAAACCCAGGACCCTTCAGTCCGCAGGCCGATGCTCTATCCACTGAGCCAAACCAGCCAGGGCACATTTTTATCACATTTGCCCTTATAACAGTCCAATGAAAGCCAGAGGCAATTGAAAAAGTTTGGTCATGGTCACATTGTGAGTTACTGAAAAACCTAAGGCTAAAGTTCAGGTCATCTAGCATTCACAATATTTGATGGGGGCATCAGGTTGAGCTGAAAAGTTGAATGCAAATCAAATATTTATAAAGCAAATAACCACTTATCCAGTAATTTACATTATTATTTCTAAAATGTCACATCTTTACTCCCTGATGATCTTAGATGACAGTAGCACCTTGGACCTTCTGCTTCTCTGGCAGGAGCAAATATTTAAATAAACTTGCACATTTGTATTTAATGCCCTGTGGGAACAGAAATAGACTACTTCCTAGTTTAGACTTTCTCTAAGTTAGATATTCTTCATCCTGAACACTGTAAAGCTTTGGTTGTATAGAGTTTCATATAATACCTGAGATGAAACTTGAACTTTGTTTTAAAGTGTGTTGAACTCCCACATGTAAATAGGGCCAGCCACTGCTCTAACCTGCTACATGTATGATTTCACATAAAACACACAACCACTCAAGAAGGTAGATACTATTTTCTTCCCTATCTTTGGAATGAGGAAGCTGAGGCTCAGGGGTTAAGAAATGAGCCAGGGTTATATGGTATTAAAGTATGGGGTTAGATATGAACCCAAGCAATCCAGCTTTAGAATCTATGACTATAATAAGTTTACTACTACTCATCAATACTTAGCCAGTTATAAAACAATTCTAGGAAGAAAACAGAGACAATGCTAGTATGAACATCAAATGAACCCATGTACTACTGATAAGTTTGGTTATCTAGAGCCATAGCATTCAACAGTGGGGAAGAAAACAAACTGAAAGAAGAGAACTGTTATATTCAGTACATCAGTCGTAGTAAATCAGCTGTACTTCCTCCCACTGACACAGAGGAAAGACACAACACACAACACATAACCACACATACTCTCTATAAAGCAGACACAGGTCTGAAAAGACCCAACAGTCTTAACTCATTGAATGAAGGACCAAACAATCTATCCATGTCAGTCACCAAAATGGCATCACCATATTACAGAACAATGCAAAATCTCCTGGTCCAGGCAATGGTGCTGACTTTAACAAAGAATCTATGAGACTTAACTGATTTTCTTTTTTAAGGCAGTGGTATATAGAATCATGTGTAAATTTTAGACATGTTCTGCTCTAGATTGTTAAGTTAAAAATTGATGTAGAATAATGGATTATAATCTTCAAAGTTCTAAGGTTTAGTCTAGAAGTCTATACACAGAAAATGAGACTTGGAAGAAAATGTAGAATATTTTCACCTTTGATAAATAAAATCTGGGAGGCGGGGGTGGACAAAAACCCTCTACTGTGGACAGGCAAGAAGCTGGAGAGCCTCTGAGAACAAATGCTTCTGAAATGTCATGAAACCTAGTCTCAGAGTCTCCCTCGCAGCACTGGGCTGGGGCACTTTCTTCTTTCCTTTCTCATGAACAACAAAAGGCTGCTGGAGCTGAACCCATTGAAGAAGCTGTGAAAGAAGAAGGTCACCAGAATGACTCCTTAGCTCAAATGCTCGGAGTCTTAGCAACTGGGAACACATCTCAGAAGCATGTAATACAAGAGCCTGAAGTCTAAGTAAAAACCACAGGGAGAATTTTTTTAGTTGTTTTATTGTCCTGTGTTTTATGTTTTCTAAGTGAAGCCTTCAAAGTTAGTTAGAATAGAGCATTATAAAACAAACCCAGTCTGATGGCAGTCAAGGTTAAGCAAAATGCACTAACCTCCTTTTAAAAACATTACAACTGGAGCAAAAAGGTGCAAGACATTTTCAGACACAAAGTGAAGAATGGAAGTGACTCCAAGGACATACTACAAACTAGAAAGAAACAGAACCCAGAAGAAAGGAGTGGGAGGAGCAAAGGAACAAGTAAGCATGCTAGTAATTCTAAGTGAAAATTGACTGTAGTCCTAGCTGGTTTTGCTCAGTGGATAGAGTGTTAGCCTGCGGACTAAAGGGTCCCAGGTTCGATTCCAGTCAAGGGCACATGCCTGGATTGCAGGCTTGATCCTCAGTAGGGGGTGTGCAAGAGTCAGCCAATCAATGATTCTCTCTCATCATTGATGTTCCTATCACTCTCTACCTATCCCTTCCATTCTGAAATCAATAAAAATATATGTAAAAAATATTTTAAAAAAGAAAGAAAATTGACTTAGATAATTATAAGCATCAACCTCACTTGGATAAGGTTGGAAAAGCAAGATGTAAATAAAATACTGGACATCATAGATGAAGGGAGGAAGGGAGATTAAATGAAGGGCTTTAAGAGTCATTATATTGTGTGGCAGAATGATAGAATTTCTGATTAACTTCAGACACCATTAAAATATATATTTGGTAAAATTTTAAGTGTAACCACTAAAAAAGGAAAACCAATTGTATAACTTCTAAACTGTTAGAGCAAAAAAGTGATTTTTTAAAAATCTTCACATCACAAAACATAAGGAAAGAAAAGAGAAAGATAGAAGTAGTGAGAAAGCACTATGAACTCAAAATAAGTATCAGAAATAAAGTATAAAAAGAACAGTTGCTATAATTAATGTAAATGAACTAGACTATACATCCAAAATATAATGTAGAGTAAAAAAATAATGTAGAGTAAAAAAATAGAGCAAATTGTAAAATGATAGATATGGCAGAGCATCTATGAGAAATTTAAAGAAGTATAAATACTATAGATTGTTTATAAATGCATTTCTATTTTGTTAGCATATGCAAGCATGGACTGGAACGATACACATCCATTTCTGAATGGCAGGAGCCTCTGTAGACAGGAGAAAATTAGACTTGGAAGGAAATTTCACCTTTGATGGTAATGTTCCTTTTTACCCATGGTAAATGAAGTCTGGGGTGGGGTGTTGGACGGGGGGACAAAAACCCTCTACTGCTGACAGGCAAGAAGCTGGAGAGCCTCTGAGAACAAATGCTTCTGAAATGTCATGAAACCTAGTCTCAGAGTCTCCCTCGCAGCACTGGGCTAGGGGACTTCCTTCTTTCCTTTTTCATGGACAACAAAAGGCTGCTGGAGCTGAACCCATTGAAGAAGCTGTGAAAGAAGAAGGTCACCAGAATGACTCCTTAGCTCAAATGCTCGGAGTCTTAGCAACTGGGAACACATCCCAGAAGCATGTGATACAAGAGCCTGAAGTCTAAGTAAAAACCACAGGGAGAATTTTTTTAGTTGTTTTATTGTCTTGTGTTTTATGTTTTCTAAGCAGAGCCTTCAAAGTTAATTAGAATAGAGCATTATAAAACATGTTAAACCCAGTCTGATGGCAGTAAAGGTTAAGCAAAATGCACTAACTTCCTTTTAAAAACATTATACCTGACTATTTCATGGCTGCCATGAGTTGTTATATTAATAGTTACTTTTCTGGTTGAAAAAAAAAACAACATGATAAAATAGACAGTAAGTGCACATTTGCCACAACTAGCCATGCCTGAATTAGTGTAATGGAGTCTTAATTATGAGGACTAGCTCTGAACACCGACATGGTATGACCAGTCAGTCGGGGCTGACTATCACTTTATTTATCACTTTATTTTCTTTGAATTCATATTAGACAAATAGCCTTTCTCCCTGTTCCATTAAAGAAGAAATAATCAGATGGGCCATAATCAAGTTTGATTTTCTCCAGAACCCATGTTAGGTCCATTTTTTCTATCCTAATGGCCTAACATAAAACTACTGTATCCTAAAGGTAGGATGCAGAAAATAAGGAAGGTAGGAAGTACAGTATGTTAAATTATTTGTCGGATGGGAGGAGGGTTGGGGACTGTGTGAAAAAGGTGAAGGGATTAAGGACAAGTTGCCAATTATAAAAACAGTCATGGGATGTAAAGTACAGCATAGGAATAAAGTCAATAATATTGTAATAATTATATATGATGGGTACTAGACTTATGAAGTAATAACTTTGTAAGTTATATAAATGTCTAACCACTACACTGCACACATGAAACTGATATAATATTGTGTGTCACTGTAATTGAACATTTTTTTAAAAATATTTTAACAAGGGAAAGTAGAAAGTAAAATGCCACATACTTCTTAAGGAAGGTTATAAAAAAGAAGCAACAATCTTGTGGCGGTAAATAAGGAGTGGAACCCATCTGTGGCAAAATAATTCTGAGGGGCAGAAAGAATGTATTTGCTGTCATTTTAGTCATCTAGTTCTTTACCTTATTCAGAGCATCACCTGTCCTCCTTCCATTCCTGAGGTTAATGCTAGTGACACAGAAATTTAGAATGAGAGGAAGAAATCTTGCTCAATCTTTCGGATGGCAGGATTTTTAAAGTTCCATATTTATTTTGAACATATTAAATTCAAAACTCAGGCTACTACCAAATTGTGATACTGAGGATATATGATAGTTAAATTGGTAGCGAATACACAAAAACCTCAAGGAAAATAAATAAAATCAGTTGACTCTATGTTCTACATTCTAAAATCTGGAGAGGTGATAGAAAGACTGGATAGTGTATTGCAAATAACATTTCAATCAAATTAAATGAAGCAAATGTTTTGAGACTATACCACAGTCAGCCTTTAGGGGAGAAACAAAATCAATGAAACAGTCCATGATGTCAAGGACCTCACAATACAGGGGAGAAAAATCTGTACAAGGACCTCACAATACAGGGGAGAAAAATCTGTACAAATCACTGGTCAGAATTCCACTGGGAAGGCTCCACCACAATCAAACATTGTGATCTTGGGCAAGTCACTTAACTTCTCCATACTTCCCATTCCTCAATGAGATAAAAATGCCTACATGGCCCTTTGCACACTCCCAGGCACACAGAGAGGGCTAAACAAATATTACCCACGTGCATCCTCATCATGACAGTATTATATCAGTACAAGAGGCTAGTGAAGGAGGAAGACAAGTAGGTCAGCCTGTGGGATCAGGAAACGCCTGCCAGAGAGGGAAACCTGAGCAGGTCCAAAGGCAGATGGATGAGAGTATATATATTCCAGGTAACAGGTGCAGCACAGACAGAGGAACAGAGAGCTGAGAATGACATATAGCTTTGGCTCTTCAAATGGTTTAGGATGGTTCCAATAATGTGTGTGTGTGTGTGTGTGTGTGTGTGTGTGTGTGTACACAGACGGGGGTGAGGGTATACTGTTAATGATTAATGAGGCTGAAGGGATAGGAAAGATCAGATCACAAAGAAACTTATAAGCCCAAGGAGGGATCTGGCTTTTCTTCAACAATATTCACTATATGCATTGAAGGTGATCCTCATGGATGACATCAGTTATATACATAAAAACAAGTAGGTATTCTTAAATTTCAAATATGAAACAGTACAAGCAAACAATGTAAGGTTTTAGTGTCCAGGGTCTAACTTACGTTCCATGTTAAGAAAAAAAGGGAGAGAGAGTAAAAAGAAAAAGGGAGGGAAGGAATGAATGAAAGAAAAGAAGAGAAGGAAGGAAGGAAGCAAACATGTGCAGGCAGGCAGGCAGGAGAGAGAGAAGACTGATGGTCTGACAGTTCATGAAATCTTCACACTCACCACTTTTAACAACAAGGAAGGGGTCACATATCTGCTTAGCTTTCCTATTAGAAGGTAGAGCATTTCACCACACCAAATTCATTCCATGTTTATTAAAGTAAACTTCCTAAGAGAGGGACAAATCTGCACATGTAGAAATAACATGACAGTTTCCTTAATTATATATATATATAATTTCAGAGAGGAAGGAAGAGGGAGAGGGAGAAAAACATCGACGATGAGAGAGAATCACCAATCTGCTGCCTCCTGCACACCCCACACTGGGGATCGAGCCCGCAACCTGGGCATGTGCCCTGACCGGGAATAGAACCGTGAGCTCCTGGTTCATAAGTTGACACTCAACCACTGAGCCACGCCTGTTGGGCAATGATTATTTTTTAAATTGAGTACCTTCCTTACTCAAAGATTCATAATTTATCTGCATAGAGAAGTAAAGGTAAATTATATATTTAAGATAACAGAAAAGAAACAGACAGGCTGCCACTCACTTCTCCCTCCTATACTCATGGTACATATGATTAATCAATCAAGGTCCTCGCCAGTACAGCCCTTCTGTGGTCTAAAAATCATTATCAATGGTATGCTACAGTCAATTACAAGTCTCCTTTGAAAGAAATATTTCCTTGGACTACCAAGCCACTTGGTTTGGTTGAGTTTATTGCTACACTAGGGAAATATGTGAAGGTAAATGTTATCAGACCTGAATGAGGGGTTAAGGTGGGAATTACAGAGTGGAGCACAGTTATGGCACAGACTCCGATACTGTCCAAATTTTATTAGTCATTAGCATTCTTTCCCATCCTCTACTTCTCTTTCATGGATAATTGAGTACTGGCTTCTATGCTTTCACTGCAGTTCTTTCTGAACAACTCCTAGAGACATATGAAAAAGACTAAATAAGACACATTTTATCGAAGGACTAATTATGGGTATAGATTGTTCTACCACAGTCTCCTTAATCAACTATGGTGAGTTAAAGGTAACATAATGTAAAATTCAGAGGAAACCATCTCCTTCATCTATATTGAAGTGAACCCAATGTTTGAATATCATAGCTTTTCAGGAAGTCATTACTTCACTTTATAGTTTTAACTGACATGGAAAATTGTACTTTCCTGATATATTCCAGATAAAATTATACCTAACAGTAAGGGCCATGTTGCAAAAAGAACAGAACCTTTGAGGTCATAGATTTGAATTTGACTCTCAGCTTTACTATTCACTAGCTGAATAAGAATTATAATCTACGTTAAATGAGACAATGTGTATAAATAGACTTAGCACATTGCCTGTCCACAACAGATACATGACACATATTGGTTATTTTAATACATATTAGTTATTTGCCTTTCCAAAGAATAAAGCAGGTGGCTAACAAACCCTGACTTCTCTTTTACATCGCTCAACAAGTTTCCACAGTAATCATGTTGCTGGTCTCCTATTCCTTTCCCACACCCACTGAGAAGCATTATGTGCCTCTTACTATGTCTTCCAATATGTCCCTTTTGCCTGATCTTCCCTCTTAAGACCATAGTTATCTTCAGGCAGTCAATATTTTAGCATATTCCTTAAGAAATATTACTTTCATCTCAATGTTACCTTTGTCACCACACCTAATTTTTAGATATTCACTAAATACCATCTGAGTGGAAGAGTAATAAGAGAATACAGGGTCTACACATACATACCCCACTCTAGTCTACAGGCTCAAATTTAGGAGCCAGAGATTTAGACTAAGAAAACCTGTCCAAAGTCTTCTGAAAATTGCACAAAACATAGCTAAACAGTTCTTCCACTAACAGTCATAGATTGGTTATTATAGCTATGGGCAATTTAGAAAACACTTTTATAAGAGACTCATTGTTTCTATTAACTTCATCTTCTATACTCAAGAAGGTTCACACATTCACAAAAAGTTCACTCAAACAGTCTTTAAACCAGGAACATAATATTAAACACAAACAGTCCAGAGAAAAGTTCTCAACATGACTAGGTCCCATTACATGGGTTTAACACAGGCAAGTTGCTAATCCTGGGAGTGGCCGATGTCCAGGGATGACAAAAGGCTGCACAAATGGACAAGGGGAATTAAAGTGTTTCATTAGACAAGAGAACTACTGAGTCCTGGGAGGGAGAGGAATTGTCTCCCAGGTTGGCTTTCTTTTTCTGCCCTAACATGCATAGAAAGAGGTGTCTAAGTCAAATGCCTCAAAACAGAGTAAGTTGAGTTTCCTAATGTTATCACCTGGACACAGAGAACATAAATGCCAACACATGAATAAACTGACTACAGATTTACTATTTCCCCCAGAGGCAGCAATGATCTCATGCAGATGCCTATACATCAAACCACTGTAACTGAGGTTCAGGCGGGCAAATATGCACTGCCGACAACAATTGGCTTTATTTACTAACCTCAGAAATGGCTATCTATCACAGAAAGGATCAGTGGCACCAGCTGACTTGGAGGTATTATGGATGCCAGAGATGGTCACCTATTAAGACTAACTGAAAAGCTAGAAAACCCACTGTAACAGCAATGGAAGTCAGGACTGCACTGCAGATTATTAATAAAGTAAAACAAAGAGAAAACATATGCCGTGGCCATCTAAGCTGCTATCAACTGTGCAACCATTTTCAGCCTATTTCTGAACCATGATTAAAATATGGGAAAAGTTATATACATGAGTGAATATTAAACTCATGGCTCATCTAATAATAGGATGATAATTTATCATTCTCTTACAGGTACAATTATCTAGATACATGAATATTATCATATTCTTCCAGTTTAAAGAGGAAATTGTACAATCAAAAAGTAGGTCCCCCACCCAAACTTTAACGTCCAGCACAGTCCTGGCACCGTCAGAAAGAAAATATGGACAGGAGGAGAGGACTTGCTCCTGCCATGGCCCCTCCCCTGGTAAATTCCATGGAGTGATGGATGGCAGCATACAGTGGTGCAGCTGGTGATGCCCCTTGGGGGCAAAAATATGTGTAATGAACCAGTTGTATGCTGTACCAAGGACATCACCATTCTCTCCCCCCTTGACTGGCCCCCATACACATCATGCAGTCATAACAGAACCCCATGATCCTTATCCCCAGTTACATGAAAAAAAACTGGGGATCACAGAGGTCATGATTAATAATGGCGAATGCAATAAAGACAACAATAATCACACCGTCTGTGTGATTACCATGTGCTCAGCACGGGTCTAAGCATATAATCTCAGTATAATACAGTCACCTCATGAGCTAGGTCCAATTCTCCCATTCCCCATTTTACAGATGAGAAACTGTAAAGTTGAGAGCTATGACTATGTTGCCAGAAGCCATTGGTAGGAAGTTAGGAAAACCTGGGTTTGAATCAAGCTCCATTTCATGTCGGGGCTCTTTACCACGATGTGAAACTGCTGGGCAGCTAGAAAAAGGAGGGCAGCTAAGTCCAACCGAGTGAGGTGGTTGACAGGGAAAGCTGCCGGGCAGACATGACTCTGAAGTTGAATTTTCATGCAGCAGCAGGATTTGGACAAATAAAGGGGGAAAGGTATTCCAGGCACAGAGACATGGAATACGGAACTACTTGGGGAACTGCAAGTAGTTCAGTATTGCTAGAGCAGAAGTGGCATATTGGGGTATACGAACAGAGCTGAGAGGGGTGGATAGGCAGATAGGGGTCAGATCATGAGAGCTGTGTTGTGAATCACCTACATTAAAGAAGGTCACCCTGACAACAACAGATGGCCATGAAATCACTTCAGAAGTGATGTGACAGAATTAGATTTATGTTTGGGTACATATTCTTGCAGCAGTGGGAGGCTGGGCCACCAGAAAGAAGTGGGGGTAGAGGGGGTAGAAGGAGAGTTGTCAAACTGGAAGCAGGGAGAATACATTCATACACATTAAAAATGACAATGGTAAAAACCAAGGCAGAAATTCCCAAAGGGGCTTTGCATGCTCCTCTTAGAACATTCTAGAAGGAATGGTGTTTACTTAGAGTTGTAATTTTTTGTGCCTTAGAAAACAAATGCAATTATACTAAAATCTGTAATATTACAGGTATTGTTACTTAAAATAAGGTCAAAAAGAGTTGAATTAAAGAAAAATACTAAATACAGTATAAAATAACATAAACATTAAAATATAAATAAAATATAATATATGCTATAACATATACTAACATTTTAACATATTTTAAATAAATTTGATATAAATATATATTTTATATAATATATCAAATATATAATATAATATAATCTATAATTATATTAGATATTATACTACAATAGTGTATATGTAATATATTATATTGTCATAATACATAAGTATATATTATATAAGTCTCAATATATAATATGTATAATATATGTATATATAGTTACATATTACATATTGCATATTATATTATCATAATAATATACAACATAGTATATAATATGGTATAATATAAAATATAATAAATATAAATATAGTAGAGATTATAGGAGGACCTGGGAAAAATCAAAGTTCAGAAACGCAGAACTAAGGCATTTGAGAATGTTACCAGGAAGCAGAGGTAATACCTGTAGGACCCAGTGACTCTGTGCGGGGGTAGGGGTGGTGAGGAATAAGGAGGGGAGATGAGTCGGGGAGGAGAAAAGACCAAGCTTCCTCACTGGAGCCCTGGGTGGATAGCGAAGCTGAAGTCCTTTGCTTAGAGAGCAGTCCTTTGCTAAGAGAACACATGGAAGAGGTTGAGGAGGGGCCTGGGGGAATAGAGAGGGCCTACAGGACTTCCAAGGGGAGTTGTCCATGAGGAAGCTGAGAGTGAGTGGAGATTATCTATATAAAACAGAACTTTAATCAGTAGGGAACATAAATAAGTAAATTAATAAATTATACACACAGTAATATTCCAGACCTACAGAAAAAAAACAACAATACTCTACTACTCCCCAACTTCATTTGTGATTTTTTTAAAAATGAAAAGTTATGGAATTAGAGAACAATCAACTATAAAACACTTTCTTCAAAATAGGAAACAAATGAGCCCCACTTCCTGATGGAGGCCAGCTACACCAACAGTGTCATGCGACTGTAAGGCACCCCCAGGCTAATTTTCCTGAGACTCAGTGACAGAATACAAAGGATCCTAGTCGACCAGGCTCTCGTCACTGGCCTCCACCAGAAAAGACTCTGAGCCCCAAAGTTCCTGCTTAGACTCCCAATGAAAGTAGTTCCTACTACAGCCATTCTACTCCCACGTGATGACATAAGTCTAATTCCAACAGGCCATGTCACCACAGACCCAGAAGTGCAAGTTCCTACAGGGAGACTGAGGATTGGGGCCATAGCAGAAATCTTCACGTCCCAGGTTGCCAGCAGGTCTGCCTGAACCTCCACAAAACACATACCTTAATAAGACTAAAATCAGAGCACAGAATAAAAATTACTTTTCATACAAAGGCAGAAGGAACATTTTTGTGCCTGTTTCTCCCTGCCTTTCTGGACCATCCTGGGCTCTAACTCAAGGGTCAGCAAATTTTTTTCAGTAAAGCACCAGAGTAGACAATTTTGACTTTGTAGGCCACATGGTCTCTGGTGCAACTACTCAGCTCTGCCACAGCAGTAACAGACAATATGTAAACAAACAGGCATGGCAGCGTTTCAATAAAACGTTTTTTGTAAAAACAGGCAGGCTAGATTTTCCCAGGAGACCAGATACTCGTGGGCTCTAGTTTGCCATGCCTTTGCTCGAACTAATCAAGTATCAGCCTTTTCTGGCCAATTTCTGTCTCTCCAGAACTTGGCTCAGCCACCTTGGACTACAGGGCATTATTACCCCCCACCTCCCTACCATCAGATCCTCCTACACTCTAGGCTCTGCTTCCCTGCAAGGGCTACAGTACTTACTTAATAATGATGAAAACATTAACATTTACTGAATGTGCCATTTATAATGTGCCAGGTGTCATGCTAGGTTCTTCATAAACACTGTCTCATTGAATCCTTTAAACAATCTAATGAGCTAGGTATATTTATCATCTCCACTGTACGGATATAGAAAATGGGGCTGAGAGGGGTAAAATTTTCTTCTCATGGTCATCTGGGTGAGGCTGAGCTCTAACCCCAATCTGTCTAGATCGAGAGCCAGAGTTCTTAACTGTCCCCTGGCTGCTTCCCAGAAGCACATGTGCCTGTCCAGATAGCAGGTGTATCTGTCCAACTGCTCGTCCTACCCTGTCCTCTGGGGGGCTATCCTTTGTGTTGCCTCCCACACTCTGCTGGACAGTGACAGGCCCTGCCAGATGGCACCCACTGCCTCCAGGCTGTGGCTCTTCCACTTTCACAAAGTTTTAGCACTCAACATAAATACAAGTGCCAAATACCATCCACCATGACCAGAAAACGTTATGTTTATGCCTATTTGTCCTCCCTCCAGCAACAGTGACGCACACAAGGGTATCAGAGAGCTGCACGTATCCTCAACTTCTCCCTCAGGATCAGAGTCAGCTAGGGAATCCCGACACGGCTGGAAATCTCAGAACACAGAGTGTTTCCCCAGACTATTCCCAACTGAAAATAAGGCTGGGGCGCTGAGAGCAATGGCCTATGTGAACACACCCAGTAGCGGTCTCAGAGATTGCTGGGTAGGGAGGGCCCTCCTTAGAAGAAAGAATCCAATAGGCAAATTTAAAACAAAGTCAATGAAATGATTTTGAAATCCTGCTCTTATCTTCCTGGTAAAGAGGACCAGATTTGTAGCGCTTTGTTGTAATTTCCCCCATTGTGTTGAAGAAAAAAGGGTAAAAATCAACTGTTTTAATCCTACTGTAAAGGTACAGGTCATAATTATACCAACAGAGGAGAAAGAAATGAGAGAAAATGAGTGAAAATTCGTATTCAGCCTGGGAATCACCTTGGTATCTGAGCTCATCACCTCTACCTCTCCAGCCTCCCAATCCTATTCCCTTGCATTGGCTGAGGAGGTTCCCATGTGGCAGCATGTCATCATTCAGGTCTTGAAGATGAGTCTTCATCCCACCCTCCATCCCACTGATCATCTTGTTATGTGCGTTCCTGCATAGTGGTGCAGAGAAGACCGCTTGTTGCTGGGCAAATGGTGCAGAGCAAGTGCTTACCCAGTGATTATGCTGTGTGGTTTCCATGCAGGATGTTCTGACATGGGCTTGTGGGACTAAGTCCTTAACACATGTTCGCTTTCTTTCTATGGCCAGTTGGAGAGAGAGAGAGAGAGAGAGAGATACTTGATGGATAAAGAGAGAGAGAGAGAGATGCACTTGATGGATAAATTATTTCGAAATAGCTGTCACTGAAGCAATCTGTGTACACGGTATCAGACTTCGAGAGACAGTGAATATGACAGCGCGTGGGCAGGATCTTCATCGCCCAATGCAAGGAACGCCCAAGGGACAGATTCCCAAACGTGAAGCAGAACATAGCCAACACATAGCAGCTAAAATGTAGGGATAGTTGTCCAAAAGGATAAAAAAGATTGTGCGAGATAAATGTACTGAAGGAAGAAAAGAACACAGGTTGAGTTTTTTAAATGATATACAAAATCTATACAAGCCAATGAATTCCAAATCAAGGAAATTTTTTAAAAAAGTAGTTTTCAACCCTAACAGCAGTGTTGCTGCTTCCTTCCCTGCCTCAAAACAGGCATATTTGATATTTCTCTTTGTAGCACTACTGCTTAATTTTTGAAAGTCTGACCAAATGCATTTTCACTAAGTATCCTCCTTGACAGTGGCAAATAGAAACCAATAGTGAAGATCTTGAGTAAAATACTAATGCAAAATGTATAATGCTATTCAAAATATTTTTAAAAAGAAAAAAAAAAGACAGAGAGAACTCCTGGACATGGACAGTGGTGTAGTGATTGGGCAGGGGTGGGGGGGGTGGGGGGGGAGTGGAGGTGGAAGAGGGAATAGAGGGATAAATGGTGATGGAGGGATAAATGGTGATGGAAAAATAAAATAAAATAAATAATACATAAAAACAGAATTACAATTTTGCAATATTACTACAGGTTTAGATAGCAAACTAATAGCATATTTAACTAAATAAATATATCTTAAGCTATTCTCACTCCCAAGGACAGATATAAGAACATTTCCTAAGTATGGGAGGATTCACCTATATGAATATAGGCCTATGGCAAGTTTCTAAAAGTCAAGATTCAGTCTAAAATTTTCATAACTAAACCCACATAAACTGAATTGTTGTTTGTCAATAATTTTGCATATATTCCAGAAGTACTAGATATGCCTTTGAAAAAGCATGAGGTGACTATTATAAATCACACAGCCATCACTTTTATATCACATTATATGCAAGCACTTCAATAAATATTCAGCTTAATTATTATTTTTGAATGTTTTTTAAAAAATCCGTGACCTTAAAGTTAAATCCAATACTAGGATATAATTTCCTTTAGCCACTCAGTAAAAAATTAAGCACTTTAAAAATGAGCACCCGTATATTTTTTAACACTAATGACAGTAGACACTATTCTCAGAAAAGCACTATCCAATGTCAAAACCAAGAAAAGAGTACTATAGTGCTTAATGCTTCCTCCCCAGAATTCAGTATGTTTCTGTTGAAACTAATCTCCAAATACTGCATAGAATGTCCTTGGAAGACCAAAACTTCCTGGTAGAAAGAAGACCACCTCAGTGACCAAGCAATAAAGCCTACATGTCCAAATTTCAATAGTCAGATTGCTTGGAAATAACTCCATCATAACACCTGTTGGAGAACTATTATAGATAAGTACATAATTGGGTAAAAATACTCAGAATATTCAAGAGTACAAAGAACAAATTATTGATGTAGAATACTGGCTGTTAAAACTGGTCTGTCTACATGGTTCATTTCAAAGTGTGTGATGTCTGAATCCCAATGTGTTTTATAAATTCAAAAAGCCAAGTCCAAAACTCACACAACAATAACAAAGAGAGACTGGCATAGTGCACACTCAACTAGTGAAATAAAAACAGAAAGGAGGATGCGAGCTCTCTATCAAAAAATCTAATCACTAGCCCAAGAACACTTTGAGGTGCTACTTGGTCATGTTACCACATAAACATTCTTCTTCTCAATTCTTTCAGACCTGTACTTCAAGCACTGTGGTTGGGGTGGTGACATATGAAACAACACTCTTATCAGACACAAACCAGTTCAGAAAAAGAAAAGAAGTTATTTCAATATCCTATAGGCTTACAATTCTGTCAATAACAAGCTCATGTCTTTGGCCTGAATACCAGAGGTTGAATACCAGAATTTTCCATTATCCAAATGATTCCCTTTGCTCACATTTCAGAGTGCCTCATGTAAGCCCTGTAAGTCACCAAGGTCCTAATTAGTGATGAGGAGGTGCTGTCAGCTGTGCCCTGGATGCCTGAAACCCTACTGCCCGAAGGAAGCCACACCTAGGTAGGTTTATAGGGGAAATGGCTATTTTGATAAAAACTGTTAGTCATAACATTATAGTTCTATAACACTAGTTTACAGACCTGAAACACCTAGAATGAACATTTATGTCTTCAGATAGCCAATTTGCCTAAGGGAGAATCTGAACTAACTCAGTTTAAAAAATTGGCTATCCTTAATATAGATCAAAGCTTTTTTTTTTTTTAAAGAACACTCACGTATGCACAGTCTAGATTATTAATAAACTAATGGTCATTGTTCAAATGCCCACTTTATCTTTTTGTTCCCTCTCATAAAACTTGTAAAAAGAAAAAAAAATCATTACTATTTCCCAAAGACCAGAGAGGCTGGGCTACAATTCTTCCCCTTCCACCCCAGTTAACCCCCAAATAGCTAAAAATACCCAGCAGCTGACACCTACATAGCCATCACCACATGCCAATCAGTGTTCTAGGTACATTGTGTGTGTGTGTGTGTGTGTGTGTGTTTGTGTGTGTGTGTGTGTGATACGTATATATACATATATGAGCATATAGATACACTTTCATTTATGTACATACACATATTGAGTGTGTGTGTCTGTGTGTATGTATATACATACACACTCAATTCTCATAGCAACTCAATGAAAAAGGTTCTCTATATTCCCCATTTTATAGACAAGGAAATTGAAGGACAGAGAGACTAAATAACTTGCCCAAGGTCACACAGCTAATTAGTGGCAGAGCTGGGAATGAGCCCAGACCCAGTGGCCCCAGAGGCAGTGCACAAAGCCATGAGGCTGTGCTGCAGAGAACCTTAAACAACTCAAAGGAGAGTCTGATTGCTCTGCTCAGCAGGAAAGTTTTAGAGAAACATGTCAGAAATTATAGTTTTTACAGCTTCTATAATAAAAAGGATTGGGAACATTTGGGGACAAAGTTATCTTCCAAAACTGCTTTCACACTGTTTCTACATAAACTTTAACTATTAAAAACGAGTAGATCCTCTTTTACCAATCTGGTTAGGCAATACTGAGGAACCAAGGTGATGGAGAAACAGAAAGGTAGAGCAGACTACCCAGACTTACAAAGTACTCGAAATACTAACCGGTAAATTAGACCTAGACATTCCAAGATATACCACATCTGTCATTTAATGAACTGGTCTGTAAGTACTTTAAAAATGAAAGGAGTAATATAAACTTTGGGGAGGACACATTGACAAACTATCAATTTTCCTTAAATAATATCCTTTAACTCAGTAATTTCTTGCTTGGCAACTTATCCTTAGGAAATAATCAGATATGCTCACAAAAGTTCATCTGCAATAGTACTAATGTAAAAGTAATTTTAAATAGGTTCTTTCTAATTTTTCTTAAGGTCTAAAAATAAGGAAAATAATTAAATTGATATCTATACGATGGGCAGAAATGGGGGCTACTGAGAATGTTTAATGGCATGGGGAAATTAATAGAAAGTTACATGAAAAGAAGACCAAATTTATTATACAGATATATAGCAAATACTATGACCATCTACTTAATATAAAACATTATTACATAAATAATAATTACCTCTGGGTGGTGAGATTAAACTGCCATATTCTTTTTTTATGTTTTATAAATTTTCTAACCTGAATAGTTATGAAATTTATAATCTGAGGTTTGACGGTCTGAAAGATGCTTCTCTGTCTCTGGATCTGTAAGGGGGAGAGATCAACCAAAGGACTTGTATGCATGCATATGAGCCTAACCAATGGACACAGACAACAGGGGGGTGAGGGCATGAGTGGGGAGTTGGGGGTGCAATGGGGAGATAAGGACACATATGTAATACCTTAATCAATAAAAAAATTAAAATCTCGAGAGAAAAACAAAGTTTTTAAGAGGAAAGGCATGTAATCATGAAGCCTGCATTGCATCGGTCTTGTTTCCTTCTTGGATATCATTAATAGATGATGAGATTGCCTTTCACAGAGAACATGCGGACTTCAGCAAGGGATCGAACAGTCCTCATGACACTCTTGTGAGAAATGTGGGCTAGCTGACAGGGTTCACAGAGTTGTTATTATTTAAAAGGCTGTATCAAGTATCACAAATGAGCGGACAGCAACAACAGAAAAGTCCTGCTGAGTTCTGACTGTGACTCAAGCACACCATCACTTTTCAAACTCATGGTTAGCGTAAAGCTAGGAAGAAGAGTTAAATGTGTCATTGGCAAGTGTGCAAAGCAGGTAGAAGACACTAATGTTGACGCTGTTTCTGGAACAGAATTTTACACTAATTTGAAACCTTGGGTCTTACCAATCCCCTAGCCAGTCCACACATGGCATTTTCCGAAACTAAAAAGTGTTTGTCAAATAAACATCAAATTTAGGATGCAAATAATTCTGACAGGATGAAATCTTGGTCTGAACCCAAGATGCTATTTAACAAGGTTAATAAATGTAAAACAAACATTCAGTTCAATTACAATTTTACAAGTGTTCCTTGGCAACAGTTCCTGTGAAGCCATGACTGTTCTAGACTAATAACAGTCAATATCAGGGATCATCTCTAATGAAGGGAGGTAACAACCCCATGGGCATCTGCGAGTACTGGGTACATTTCTGACCTTCTTCTCTAAAGAGGGAATTCAACAAAACAGAGTAAGCCCAGAAGAATGTGATTGGGGACAGTCTATGTCTGATGAGGAATAGTCAAAGAAACTGGGACTATTTAATTAGGAAGACATTGAAAGGGACTTACCCAATGTTTAAATGTTTGCTTTGTGGTTCTGTAAAAGGGAGAATCAATTTTTTTCTTTTATACTGGAAATTACAGTCTGTCTTCTGTCTCTATCACTCGACTGAAACAGCTCATCAAGGTCAGCAATGACCTTCAACTTTCCAACTTCAAAAGGCACTTCTCTACCCCTTATTAACAGATGTCCTGGTATTCCATACACAGCACTGTGCCTCCTTACAACACTCCCATCTTCACCTCGGGTATAGTTCACTCTTATCTCTCTTTCCTAGTTCTTCCTTTACTCAACCTCTAGATGTCAGAGGTTGATTGACTGTCGACCTTCTCATCTTTCTATTCTCTCTCAGCAATTCTATTAATCCCTGTGGGTTTAATTAGTCTCTATGTTCATTACTCCCAAATTTAAATTTCCACTACAGACCTTTCCTCTGAACTCTAGTTTCTCTTGTAAAGTCAGAGGCATTTCAAATGTATTGTGCCAAAACATATTTCTGATTCCACGTCCTACGCTTCAGTTTAAGTCTTCCCCTCCTGGCACCATACATTCGATTGCTCCAACCAGAATCCTGAGAATCATCTTTCTATAGTCCCTTGCCCTCACTTGTCACATCCAATCCACTAGGAAGTTCATCCTAACTCCAATATAGATCTCAGATCAGACCACTTCTCCTCGCCTCCACTACTGCTCCAAAGCCAGGTGACCATCTTTCACTATGACATGACTTGCCAAGGGTCTCCTTTTAGTCTCCAGACCAATCTCCTCAGAACATCAACAAAAGATCTTCTAAAACGTAAGCTGGATCATGACTCTCCCATGCTTTAAGTGTTTCAATGACTTCCCTACTGCAGTTTGAAACAAATCCAAAAATCCTTGACATGCCCTATGACCCTTCAATATCAGAACATTTCATCCTCTCCCACCCCATCCAGGACCATTCTCCCAGCGTGGGACACACCGGTTTGCTGTCATGTGTTTGGGTGCAGTAAATTCAGTCACCAGGCCTTTGCACAGATTCTGCCAAATTATCTATTTCTTACCCTTTATGCCTCCGTTTAAAAGTCACTGCCTTAGAGAGTGTTCCTCTGATCATCAACCTTGCACCCCCAATTATTTTCTGTCTCAGTCCTTATGCCTTCTTCGTGGCACTTATCAGAATAAGGAGTTTGTTTCTTTACTTAATTTTTGTTTCCTTATGCTTGCAATGTCAGTTGCAAGAGAGAATGGACTTTACTGCCTTATCACTACTATGTTTGCAGAGCTCAAAAATTCTTTAGACTTTGTCTCAACCTAAGAAAACTATTCCTAAAAATAAGAGCTGCCTGGCAATGGGACAACCTTGTACAGAAGAACTGACAATCATGGGAAGAGGGTTCACGCTGAAAGTGGGCAACCACTTTTATCAAAGTTGACATGAAGGGAGTTCCCATGCTGGGTGAGAACTGTGCCAGATAACAATTCAGGTCCCCTCCACGCAGTTTCTAGTTTTATTAATAGAATGCTTAGGGAATTTCAGATTAAGCATATACTTTTAAAGTAGCAAACATAAAATTATTTCCTCATGAGCAAAAATTCCCTCTAAAGCGGCCCCATTAGCCCAGCTGGTGTGGTTGAGTGTCGACCAAGAACCAGGAGTTCACGACTGGATTCCCAGTCAGGGCACATGCCCAGGTTTCAGGCTTGATCCCCAGTAGGGCGCTTGCAGGAGGCAGCCCATCAATGATTCTCTCTTATCATTGATGTGTCTATCTCTCTCCCTCTCCATTCCTCACTGAAATCAATAAAAATATATTTAAAATGGCCCCATTAAACACCTTCTACCCTGATGAAAAGTAACTCCCCTGAAGTTAAACCAGTGCAGGCTCCCTCTGTGTGCCCTGCCAGACGTGGTTGGGACAGTAACAGCCCACAGTGCCCTTCTTTCCAAGCTGTACAAAATGTGGCCCAGAAACAACTTGGCAGATCAAGCAAACCCACTTGTGGTAAACCTAACGTTCCACTCTTCATTCATTTGTGATGCTGCTCTGTAAACACACCGGGATCGTTTTATTTAGCAGCACACCCATTAATAATGCAGAGATCTTTGCACAGGCAGGCGGAGAAAATTAGTCCCGAGTGATTTCGTTACGACAGTGTCTACACTGAGTCAAAGGGACTGAGAGTCTCATTACAACTGATGTAGAAGTTGCTGGCAATACAGACCACCACATAGCAAAGCAATGCATGCAAGTTTTCTACTCTCTCTTCTGGAGTCTTACAGTCCCCCAGTAATTCTCATCTCCCTCACAGAGAAAGCAGAGACCTAAAGACCATTCTAGGACCATTCCTTCTAGGTTTTCAGCTTCCTTCATCTTCACCAACCTCCTCCAACTTTTTTTTTAAAGAAAAGTAAAATAAAAGTTGGCAAATATTTTATTCCAATGGCAACTTTACGATGCTTATTCTATTTATCAGATTAGACAATGCACCACTAGCTATTAGGGAATGTTACAAATAAGCCTATGAGGCTATGCACTTTGTCCTTAAATAATTTTTCTCCAAAAAGTTTTTCAGGAAGGCAGTAAACATTTTAGAAGCCGAAGATATTTAAAATTCTGTTTTATAATATCCAGTGTTTACCATGCAATAGAGGAATATGTGAGGAAAGCAGGGAATGTCAACTCTGAGAACCTTTTTGAAGGGCTGGTGAACAATACCTTTCCATTTAAAACAAACTCCCTTTGATCCAGAAATCTGACTACTGAATACTTACCATATGCATATATTCTAATCAGTAGATTAAAATAAGTATACCACTGTGTTCATTTTTAGCATTGGTTATAATAGCAAACACCTAGAAAACTCAAAGCACCTATCAGCAAACCACAATACATCCATAATGGGATAACATGCTGCTGCTACAAAAGGATGAGACAGATTTCTATGCGCTGATAAGGAAAACTTCCAAGATATATTACGAAGTAAAAGCATGTGTGTTATCTCAAAACACATAAGTGTTCATTCTTGAACATTCTAGAAGCATATATGAAAAACTTCAAAGTGGTTGTCTCTGAGAAACAGGACTGAGAGTCTGGAGAATGTAACTATTCCATTTATTTTAAACTCTTCTGTACTATTTGTTATTTTTACTATGTGTGTTTATTATTATTTCATTAATAAGAATAATGACTATATGCAGTATATTCTGCATGGTCTGGAAATGTCTACTTGCTCTCTGTAGGAGTGGGGAAGAGAACGTCCTTTGTGTGGCCTAGATGCAGGAGCAGAGAGAAATTTTAATTTCTGATCTTCCAGTTTCAGATCTATATTGTCCATCTCTGAAAAGCTACCTTGAAAGAGAATGAGTAGAGTTATTCCACTGCAAACGATACCAAAGAAAAATCAGTGTTTCCTCTAATGCTGCTTATTATGTAATTATATTATTACAAAAATGAAATCAAACAAAAATGTTTTCAACTTTAAAGTATAGCACTTTCCATTTTTCCAAATCCCACGAGAACCAGAAAGATCAGACTCCAAAGAGCTTTCTTTTCCAACCTAGAATCTTGTGTTTGCTTAACTCAGAATACTAAACAACTCTTTCAACTAAAGCTGCTTCCCTAAGAGAAATTAGAACATGTTAGTGTTGAAAAGATGAAGTGAAATCTACAAAATATTTCATGTTGAAAATCTTAAAGAGCATGTGAACTTTGTTTAGTATTTATTCCATCAAAGAAATCCTTCCAAGCCCACAGAAAAAGTGGTGGCGGGGGGCGGGGGTGGGGGACAGACATAAGAAAAGTCACGGGATACCATGCCTCTGGGGTTTTCGCCCCTATTAATTAGTATCAAGTGATAGTAACTAGCTTTCCAAATTGTATAAAAGAAATCTCTCTTATAGCACCTCTCCTTTGTCAGAGGGTTGTGATACACAGATAGGCACTTACCTAGGTTATTTTATTTATACCTTTTTGTTTGGGGGGGAGTGGCTTTTCTGAAGACTATATGAAATAAGGCCAAATGTCTATTTGAAAAAGTCTAATATCTTAGTAGCTGAAAACTCTGCCCACTAAATCTAATTTTATATAAACCTTCTGATAAAAAAATAGTGATTTCACTTTTTATTGGAGGGGTGTACAAGTAATCAATTAAATGAACTAGCTATAGCTTGATGCATTGAGCTGTCTGTGGTACTGAAAAATGACACCAAACTGAAATATATTGAGCTCTGTTCTTCATTACACTATATTAATTCAAGCACTTCCGTCCATGACTCACCTGAACCATCTTAGTCTGCCAGTGTGTATATAAACATTCTACAAAAGGTCACAGTGACTTGCTTTCCAAGGTTCTCCTTGGAAATGTCAAGGTCTCCCCATGATTTGTTAATCAATTCTGATATACAGAGCCAGAATGTTGACTATAACATTTACTTTTCCTGAATGCAGTGAGAAATCATACCATGTACCAAAACCGACACTAGTAAGCTCTCTCTCCCATCAACATGTTGATATGCTAAAAGGAAAAAAATGCCATTTTAGACACATGCTACATCCAAGGACATGCTCTGAATGGCAACATAATCCCTGCATTTAGTTCCTTAACTAAAAGCTAATAAATATATTAGGAATTCTTACTAGTAAACTGAGATTGCCTATTTGCTTAAGAGTTATTAAAGAACTTATAGCAGTGACATCTATAAGTAAAAAACAAGTCTGAGAACTTGGTTTCACTGAGCTTCAGAAGTATTTGGACAGTACCACCAACTCTATCCTCTGAATCTATTAGAATAATCCTGTTTTATTTTTGGTTCTTGACTTCTAGGTCAGAATCTCCACATTCATGTGGTCAATTTCTATTTTTTTCTTTTTAAGCATTTCAGGTAATAATATAGAGCTTCAGCCTGAGGAAATCCCTCTAGATCAGAAATTTTCAACTGACATGCCATAAGAATTTTTGAAACATGCAATACCTGACTTTTTAGTCAGGGGAACTGACCGCTTTTCTTTAGATTGTCAGATAAAAACTATGACAACAGCCAACACAACTATAGCCATCCAGTGTGAATGAATCAAAACTATACCTATTTTTTGTAAGATTGGTAAATTTTATATATATATATATATATATATATATATATATATATATACACACAGAATTTTAGTAATTATTTTATGTGTGCCATGAGATGGAAAAGGTTGAAAATCACTGCTCTAGATAAAACACTGAATGTAAAATCTATATCCAAAACAACTGATATTACACAAGCATGTATTTTAAAATGCTATTAAGTGTGATTATTTGAACAGAAACCATGTGCCATTTAAAATAAACCCAATTTAAAAAATCTAACATTTTGTAGTGTTTTATGACCCCAACAGTAGAGAAGTTTGTTGCGCTTATCTTCATTTTTCTCACTCATGCCATACATAACCAATATATCTATGCATTTTTGTAACAGAACTTGTCCTCAAAATTAGCCAATGAGTAGAATTCCTTCAAGTGAGACAATCTATAAAAATATGATTTCCGATATTTTATTATTTTCTGTAAGTTTCAGGAGTTCTAACATGGGATCAATTTTTTCTTACAACCTGTAATTAACATTTTGTAGCTCCTCTCACACTCCTATGTTATTTCAAAAATATCTCAATAATTCTTAAAAAGTCACTGTCTTTAGGAAGACACTTGTTTTTTTATGTTAATACCATCAAATGTCCTCCCTCATGAATGCTTGTGTAGCTGTGTGCTTTTCAGAAGGAATAGGTAATAATAGGAAGGCTGATGTTTATTAAAAGTAAAAACAACAACAACAACAACAAAAAAAAAACAGCTAACAGCAGCAAGGTCTCTTTCTAGAGTGAACTGAGTAAAACCACTCTGATCTCCAAGAAAAAAAAATTAGTTACTTGATTTTTAAAAATACCGAAAATATTCTATAATTATCTTCCAAGTTTAACCCTCTTCTTCATATACCAAACATTTGGATGTAGAGAGAAACCAAGCGAAATGTCCACATTCCAGGGCTGCTGACAAGCAGCAGGAAGAGCAGGAAGCATTCTGGACTCCACGCTTGGAGGACAGGGCCTGGTCACGCTCTGTACTGTCTAGCTGCGTGATCCAGCAAGCTACTCACCTCTTCTGACTTCAGGTCCTCATCTGAAAATTGAGTCAAAGAATCCTTACACCTATTTTGTTCCTTCCAGCTCTGTCTACTCTTCAAGTCAAAATGAAAAGATACACTCATAGTGTTTAAATTACATTTTAGTATCACTTAAAAAGGTTTGAATCTCACAAGCCTATGACCATTAGCACCTAATTAGAGAGAGATCTATGTAAGTTATTTAAATTTTAAAGAGATCAAATATGTATTTGCCTGGTTTTTCCAGTGCAGTTTTACTACTTACTCTAAATATTCTCTCTTTCTAATTTTCATTCTCTAACCTCATTCCTTCAAAATCGCACTTTTCAAAGTTTTTGCAAATTTGAAAGCAAGATGAAGTAATTTCTCCCTCCTCATTTGGGGTCATGTGCATTTTTATTTTGTTTGGACAACTGTTAAAATTGGTTTCTTCCATATTTAGTGTGTGTGTATATATATATATATATATATATATATATATATATATATTTGCTAATTACTAACTTAAAATTAATTTAATTTCTAATTAATGCTCAGCTCCTTCAATGGCACGTTCTATACAATGTTTTAAATTCAAAGGCCACTCCTAAAAGACAGCAGGTCAAATTTGATGGTTTAATAGTTCCACCAAATGTCTCACAACTGCTCCAAAAATATCAGAAAATACATACCAGTGTAAATTCTACACTGGGAAATCCCAAATCACTCCTAATTTTTGAAAACTCGATTTTAATTCACAAATCTTAATATATCCTTGACTGAAGGTTACAGCAAAGTATACCACTCAAAATACAACCCATGAATATTGTATAGAGGATTCTGAAGTTGTCAGCAACAGCCAAATCTAACAATAGAGCTCCTGGCTGCATTTAAAACATTTTCCTAACAAGACTGCTCACAAGAGCAGTAGCCTTTGCTCTTGACTGACATTTTTGAAAAATGATGTAATGATTGTAGCTAAGAATCTATCACATACCATATATATAGAATTTGTATTCAAAACTTACAATTATTTTTTAATGATGGGGGCTATAGAAAGGGTTAGACATTTCTCATGTCTTATTTATATACATTAGCTAGGAATATCACCAGCCTATTTTCTTCCCTAGGCTACATTATAGGAAATGATCCAAATGGATACAACCTTCCATAATGAGGCACCACTAGGAAGTGGTGGTATCAAACAAGAATACACGTTTACCCTTCAGATTAAGGCTAGTGCATAATTGACCTTAAGGACAAGAAGTGCAAAAGTGGATCACCTGAAAGAAGACAGGGGAAAATCTGAAGGGCTTGATAAATACATCCCAGAAATGACTGCATGCTTACATGCTGCACTGTTTTGTTTTTAACTTCTTGAAGGAACAGGTCAGGTGGTATGTAAGAATGCAGCATGTTTCTTCTGTAACCTCAAGCAAGGACATGAGGGCTTGGAAAAAAGCTCTGCTGCCTTGAGCTTCTCCGGGCTGGAGGCATGACTCTGGGTCATTCATAAACAGCAGAACCTAAGTTACCTGTATTTCC
This sequence comes from Myotis lucifugus, assembly GCF_000147115.1. NCBI lineage: Eukaryota > Metazoa > Chordata > Mammalia > Chiroptera > Vespertilionidae > Myotis > Myotis lucifugus. The sequence goes on from NW_005871048.1 coordinate 12,486,521, forward strand.
CTGGCGTGGTACACGATGATCAGACCGAGCAGAATGATCGTGGAGAGACTGATAAGGCATTTCAGAGCTAAGGAATACAGCGACGCCTGCAACACAGTCAGACAGAAGCACTTTTAAGAAAGAAGCACTTTCAACCAACCACCTAGGCCCCTGAGTGGTGAGGGGTTGGGAGGGTCAGTGAGTCCCCCACCAAGTGGGCCTGAACTCCCAGCTGGGTTTGGGGGACCCCTATCTTGGCTCTACGATCTGTCACATCACTTAGCCTCAAAGGCAAGCGAGAGGGGAGGACAGCTGGGAAGGCGGGTGACCAGACAGCCAAGCAGCGGGGTCTCGCCATCACAGACCCAAGTGCAGCTCCTAGCTCTAGGAACCGGAGAGGAAGTTACTCCTGAGTTTAAGCTCTCCGGTTTGAAAGGGCCTCCTAAATCCCGAGCACCAGAAGAGGAATAAAGCATGCTTTCCCACACATTCCTGGAACCACTTATTTAATCTACCCAAACGCGCTGGGCACTCACTGTCTCCAGAACTTTGCGCACGGAAAGGCTTCCTCTCCGGAGTTGCCTTGCGGACTAAGCGTGCGCTTCTGAGCCGCGTTCACTGTCCCAGCGGGCACTGCCCTCCGATTGTCCCGGGAAAGCTCGCAACTGGCAGGCGGGGAGTTCCCGCCAGTGCCAACCCCAACCACCTGGCATCCCGCTCTGCAGCCCCGGAAGGGTGGGCAGGGGTTCGAGCGCGTACCTTGTCGTAGGCGCCCCACGACAGCTCGGTCTCAATGACCATAACCACGATGCCGAACATGCCGAAGATGAGCGCGTAGTCACTGAGACGCTTGCGCTTCTCGAAGAGGGCACGCCGGTGGCCCAGCTTGTAGCCGATGTTCTGGTTCTTCTTCTTGCTAGACTTGGTGCCACTGCTGCTGCCATGCCCGCTGCCGCTGCCGCCGCCGCCTCCAGTGCTGCCTCCGCCGCCGGTTCCATAGAGCGCCAGGTTATTGGAGTTGTTGTGCTCCGGCTTTGACACCACGATCTCGGGGGCTGAGGACGAAGCTGCAGCGGCGACTGCAGACGGAGAGGACGCGCCGCCACCTCCTCCGACGGACGCGGGTGGCTGGAGGGGCTGTGCCTCCGAGTCCATCTCGTGCAGGTTTCGGCGGGACGCGCTCAAGTTGCTCAGCGGACGCATGACGCCCCCGTTGTACCTGCAGCTGCTCATGGCTATTTCGGTGAAGGGGTTGCTCTCGCGGCGTGCCTGGGACTGGTGGTGCTGGTGGTGCGCCAAGTGGGGGTGGTGGTGGTGGTGCGAGAGCGGGGGCCCGGAGCCCAGGCTGCCGAGGCTGCCCGTGGGGCTGGCGGCGGGCTGCAGGCTGTGGCACTGGTGGTACAGGGAGGCGGACGCGGGCTGCTGCGCGTACTGCTGCCGGAGCGCACTGGCATGGCTGGACGGAGTCAGCTCGCTCACATTGAGCTGGCTGCCCCGGCGCGACGAGCAGCAGCAGCACGACGAGCCCGACAGCGGCGAGGAGGTGCGGGTCCGGAAGGCGCCGCCGGGCGAGGAGGTGCGGAGCAGAAGGGACAGGTTATCCCCCGCCCCCGCCCCCGCCCCGGGGGCACCGGAGGAGGCGCAGCTGTTGCACCGGAGGCATGGGCTGCTGCCGCCGCTACCCGGCTGCTGGTGCGCGAGGTGCGGGTGGTGGTGTGCGTGCGGGAGGGACGCGAAGGGCGGGCACGGCTTGTCCTGGCTCGGTTGCTGCTGCTGGCAATGCAGGTGTGAGGAGCGCGGCGGCGGCGGCTGCTCTGAGAAGAAGCCGCGCTGAAACTGCAATGGGGTTTCCATGTCAGGGCTATTAAAGCTGCAGGGAGACCAGGCGGTGGTGCACCCTGCGCAATGCGTTATGGTCGGGAGCGGGGACTCCTGCTGCTGGTGCGAGGAAGGGCCCATGCCGGCTCCGGTAGAATCCAGGCGGCGAGTCCGATTGGTTGGGCGCACCAAAACAATGGGCATGACATCACCTGCGGGGACCAAGACTGAGTTTGCGGCGCGCGGCTCAGGGGAGCGTGTGTGTGTGAGAGGGAAAATAGGGAGAGGGATCTGCAGGGTGAAAATCCAAGGGTGCGCAGGACAAGGTGAGGGCGAGGATTCCACCTGCCGATTGGGAGCGCCTGTGAGCACCGCTAAGGATGGAGAGCCCCCAGGCAGTGCAGCCAGGCTGCAGGGGTAGGAGAAAAGAAAGGGTGTCCCTCCCTTCCTTCCGTGTCGCGCCCCCCTCTCCCCCACCTAACTACTGCCGGACGTGCAATCTCGATCACCTGCGCCGGCTACTGCAGCACGTTGGGCCACCCGGCAAAGGGTCAGGCGCAGCGACAGTGCGGAGCCGGCCACTCCTCCGCCGCCAGGCACGCCTCAAAAGGCTGCAGAACAGCAGCCCCCCGCTCCACACCCACCTCTCCCCAATTGTCCTGCAGAGAGTGGGCTTCGGCTGCCAGCCAGATAACTGTGGGGGGCCCGCTTTGGAGAGAAAAAGTTTGGCGACTGGCTACACGAGGGCTCGGGAATAACCATGGGGCCTGAGCCTAGGTTTGTCCTTAAAATCAGCGCGGATCTTTCCCGGCTGCTCAGTGCCTGTGCCCGGGAGTCGGGATTGGTTGCGCGGAGCTTCTCGCCTTAGCGTTCTGCGCGCGGATAGGGTTTAACCGTCTGACACCCCGGCCCGAGGAGGATGGGGGCGGGCGCCGAAAATGGGAATCCCCGTCTTCCCGTGGGAGGAGCCGCACGGGCTTCCCGGGTCCCCCTGGCGGGGGCGGAGGGCTTTCCCCGCTACCGCCTGCTCACATTTGCGCCTTCTGCGGAACATGAGGGGCTAGCGCCCCCGACCGCCGGGTCCCGGGCTCTCGCGCTCAGGCCCTCTGGCCACCCCAGTGGGTAGGTCCGTGGGTTTCTTCGGCCGTGGAAAGGGGGCTTGCTCGAGGGTCTGGGGGGCTGCTCAGCGACCGCCGGCCGCCAGCTCCTCCTCTGTTCCTCTTCCTCCTCCCCACCTGCAGCACAGACACAAAGCAAAGGCGGGTCACCTATGCGCAAACACCGAGCATCTTCCTTGCCAAGCCCGGACTGCTGCGGCGGGCGAGAGGGGCCTGGCGCGGGCTGATTCTCGCCGGTAGTCAGAGCTTGGCTGGGAAATTACTAATAATGATAACTCGGGCTGAATAATAGTTGTCCGAGGACAGTGCTGGATTTTTGCTAGAGCTAGGTATAATTATTTTACTCCCCAGTAGACCAATAAAAATTGCATTTTGTGTTTCACAAATTCCCTGTGATGTGTCTTTCTCTTAAGCAGTGTACCAGAACAAAGCAGTGGCGGACCCTTTCGAGGATTCTTTGTTACTGCTCCATCTTAAGTCTTTATCGTTTGTATTTCTTTGTAACTTGAAATTTTCGTCTCCTCCACCCAAATGAAAGAACTCGGCCAGATGAATATTTATTTCCATTTTTAAGTGTGATTTTAAAGCATGATTTTTATGCTAGAGATGATAATGAATTAGATACACCAAGAAATTAGAGTGAAAGCAGATCACCCTCATTAGGTAAATGGAATTCTCAGCTGGATCCAATTTCCTGATATTCTACTCGCACTGCACCTGCCCTGAAGTTGCTTACCGCGTACCAGCTCCAAGTGTGTGTGTGAGTGAGTGTGTGTGTGTGTGTGTGTTCAGTGCCATGGAGTGAATAATTCATTTTAGGGTATCCTTTGGACATGGCTTAAACAATTTTAATTTTTGTACGTGCAAGTAAAAACATCCAGAAGAAAGGGGGGGGGTACTTTTAGTTCCACAGTCCTCAACTTGACATAATGAATAGTGTCAGAACTTGCATTTCTCAATAGTTAAGAATAGAATTCGTACGGCTAAAAATTGGAGACAGCGTTTCATTTTTATAATCTATTAGGATTTTTGGCAGTTTAATAGAACTTGTTTGGAATTATGAAGCTCATTGAATCTTTGGGGTGGCTGAGGAGATACTGCATGGTGAGAATGACTACTAACAATTCTTAAAAAAGGAAAAGAAAAAAGACAATTCTAATGAATAATTTGGAATTACAATTAAAACTTCTAAATAAAAGTTATTCACCTGGTGTGAAACAAAATCCAACTCAACACAATATTCATCACATTTATTTTCACTTTGTAACAAATTATACAGCTGCCTTCTAATTGCTCTATGATGCTGATTGAGTGAAGAAGTTTGATTTATCCTTACAAATCTAAATACTTCAAAGAAATGTTTTCATGAAAATTAATTAGCTTTTCATAAATTTAGATGGAAAATTACATAGACCACCCCCAAAATATGTAAATATTGTTACCAGTATTACATTAGATATGTTTCTAGAGTTAATAAAATATTCTAAGAAAGGTAATGGCTGCACCCTCTTTTGAACTGACTTTCTCAATTAGCAAAGTCAAGGCTTTCAAAGAGGTTCCATAAACAAAATAACGGAAAAATATTGTATCATTTTCCATGTATATTTCCATGCCTTAGTATGGCACTAGGTGCAATGCCATTAATCATGTAGAAACAAAGAGTGTTTACTGAGATTCATGGCATTATGTGTGGGATTCCCACTGCTCACAAAGGGGCTCAGGGGAAGGATGGAATGCACAAGGTAAGGAAGAAATAGAGATTTGCACCACAGCTTGAGGAACTGTCAGAATAGCAAAACTCAGATTAACAATGCTCCCACCTAGTCAATATTTTTAAAAAGCTCATGAAGTAATAATGTGAAACCCACTGTGATTGGAGGGGGAGAAAAGTCCATCAGATATTTATCTTTCTGTTTTCAGGAATCATCTGATCACACACACTCAAAAAATCATCTTGCTAATAGATGTCTGCATTTGGGGATTTGGATAACCCTCTATTAGTGTGATGATGAAAAATCACAAGATGTCCCAGCAGCCGAGCCAGCATGGCTCAGTGGTTGGGCATCGACCTATGAACCAAAAGGTCATGGATCAATTCCTGGTTAGGGCATATACCCAGGTTGCAGGCTCGATCCCCAGAGTGGGGCATGCAGGAGGCTGCCAATCAATGATTCTCTCTCATCATTGATCTTTCTCTCTCCCTCTCCCTTCCTTTCTGGAATCAATAAATATATTTTTAAAAAAGATGTCCTAGCAATTTTGTTTCATTTTTTGTCTGAATCCTTCTGACTTTATTGTTTGAGGCATCTTACACTATTGGGTTATGACATGGGACACACTTAAGAGGTTTTTGTTTTCATCATTCTTCTTTATAAAATTAACAAATGAATTTTAAGCTAAGATATAAGCATTTAAAATATATATACTATATGTATACTGTAATCTTGCTCCCCCCACCATATAGGATTGCAGAAATACATGTAATATGTAAAGTTAAGTAATCAGAACAACAAAGACAATATTCTTTCATGTGGATAGTGCCTAGCACATAGTAGATACTCATTTATATTTGAGAGATTGAGGAGGCAAGGAGAGAGGGAGAAAATGAAGAAGCGTTGAAGGAAAGGTCACAAAACAACGGCCCACAACCTCCAATGATAAGCTTTTGGGAAATTACATTTGCTTCTTTTTCTGCCAGTAAGATATATAAGTTGTGAACTTTCTCTAGTTTAACACCAGAGGTCCTACTCATCCATGAAATGCATTTCAAATCTAATCAATTAAATACCTTTATTTCCACCAGCATAGTTATTTTGTAAAAATTGTCTATTTTTTCCTTATATACAAGAATAATTGCTTTCCCATATTTGTTGTATTTCAAGATTGTGAATATGCAAATACACATAACATCCCCCCCCCCACACACACACACACACATACTTAACAGCCTTAGAATAATAATTTTCCCAGACCTCAGCGACTTGGGGGGAAAACTGGTTGTTTGCACTCTGGTTCCTTATCTTATTCAGATTTATATTATGCCATTATTTATAATTCTCCTATTCATAGGATTTATCTGTCGGTGTTCCCTCTCTTTGTTGTTCCTTAAAAAGCAGGACTCTTTTGAATTTGGATGTTTCAGATCTATATCCAAAGGCAGCCAGAGCAGTAGAGGCAGGGGTCCAGGGTATCTGTGCCCCAAACTGCGTGGTGAGGGAAACAAAATAAATGTTTCCTGAGATTTTCTTTTTTCTTTGCCTAGGTGAGTAAATTAGTTGGTGGTGCCAAACACAGACATTGTGATAAGATTCAGCCTCTCTGGGCTTAGCTGGCTTAGCAGTAAATGCAAATGAGAGTCAGAGCACTATCGGAGTTGTTTTCTTAGCTAAATTTCCTGGAGCAGAACAATTTTTAAAAAGTCATAAAACAGCTGTTATTTTTAAACCACATATTGCCCTAGCTTCATACAAAATTTACTACATTTAAAGAAAACAGAATAATATTTATTATGTGTATTCTCTATTCTTCTGCATTGTGATTAGAAAGTATCAAGACCTGAATAAGAGTATTGATGATAGTCTTGTTATTTTTAGTAATACTACTCTTATTCAGGGACTACTTATCATGTTGGGGCCTATTCACTAACTTCATTAACTTTCCAAATGTATCTACTCTCATTCTTGTCCCCTATTCTCTGCTAACTAGAGTGTTTATAAAAGTCTCAACAGTGCTAGAAGAAAAAAAAAAGAGAGAAACTATACTAGTTTTGCTAGTAGAATTGACCTGTTATGTAATTAAATAGGTGAATAGGTTGAAATTATTGACTATGATGTCTTTTAAAAACAGTCTGTGGCTTTGGTAAACAAATATCCCTTGGCACTTAGAAACACACATCCAAATCTAGAAAGTCATAAAAAAATTAATGGGAAGCACATTGTAGTTTATAAAGCGGTTTCTCGTGTGTTATTTTATTTGAATCTCATTAAGAACTCTTATGAGAGGTAGGGAAAGGTGTTATTATCATCTTCATCTTATAGGTGATGATAGCACTTGAGATGTACTGCCTGAGCTGCCCCAGATCACATAGCTAGTGAGTAGCAGGGAACAGCCAGACTTCAAACACGGTCTTCTGATTCTGTCTGGCGAGTCTGTTTAACATTCTCTTAGCCTTTCCTTCATACAAGAATAACCTATTACTCTATCAACTCCTACAGGCTTGCACTTTACTGATAGGCCAGGAATGGACAATAGTGACTTAACATTACCATTCACTGCGTTTGAATAGCCTAACTGACATTTCCTCACTGGCTTGATTGGGATTCTGTGATCCTTAACTATTGTTGACTTCATTTGAAGAGTAGAATAATATATAAGGGTCTAATACAAGTGTGGATGAAATGGCAGGAATGTAATCATGCAGGCCCAAGGTGCCTAATTAAAAAGTATTTTTAGAAAAACATATCCTGGTCTATTCATACACAGTATTCTGTCTACTCTGCTGGCAGCTTATGCATTCCTTATTTTTGGCAACATCCATAATATAAGTTGAAGGCCAACGAAGTGTACATATTGACACATGCAATGTCCATTTTGTCTTTTTATATAATAAGGGAGAAGGAACAGACTCAAGCTCCCTGCCCCGGGGCTTAGAGGAACTTGTTTACAGGCCTACAGGGATCCGGCCCGCCTCCCTGGTCTCTGTGCCCTGGAAGAGCTGTCCTCTCGGTGTTGTTGTTTCTCCCCATATTCCAAGAAAGGAAGCCAGGCTGTGTGCCATAAAGAGAGGGACCCCTGTGTCTCACAGCTGGGGTCAAGAGTTAACACATGTGGGGCCAAAGATATGCAAATCCATCCCTAAATAATGAGGTCATATCGACCACATGGTGATTCCAAAAGTCCATGGTTGCTCAATACTAAAATATAATGAGGCCGCCCTAACCGGTTTGGCTCAGAGCATCGGCCTGTGGACTGAAGGGTCCCAGGTTCGATTCTGGTCAGGGGCATGTACCTTGGCTGTGGGCACATCCCCGTGGGGGGCGTGCAGGAGGCAGCTGATCGATGTTTCTCTCTCATCGATGTTTCTAACTCTCTATCCCTCTCCCTTCCTCTCTGTAAAAAATCAATAAAATATATTAAAAAAAATAAAAAATAAAATAAAATATAACGAGGCCACAAAAGTTTTTGAACCTATATTTCCCCCCTGAAATCCAATATATTTTCCCAACATTGTTTTCTTCTCTTTTAGGATTAGGACACACTATTCATTATCTCTCTCTATTTTTTTTTTCCTTTTCCTGTTAATTCTATTCCCATGTCTTATTCATCAGTTCATTATATTTCCCTTTTTCTTTTCCACTTCTTGCCAAACAGGCTCAGGAAATCTATCACCCTTTGTTTATCTTTATCTTATTTTCTCTCTATCTGAAACTATTTGTAAAACCCCATCCCCAAATAATTGTCTTAGGGCAAGGAGAGTTGGTGCCTACTCATATAAAGAGAAAGAGCCACAATTTTCTAATTTGAATTAAACATAGCAGTGTCATCAGCAACAAAACATTCTAAATGCTGATAAATTTTCTTCAATATTTGCCTATTCCTCACCTAATATACCAGGTTTTTATTCAGCATAGTATTTTAGGGCTGTAAAACTCAGCACATTTTCTATAACATTTTAATTATTTTTTAAAAATTTTTTATTAGTTAAGGTGTTACAAATGTATCCTCATCCCCCCATTAACCCCCATACCATTTTAATTATTAATGTACAATAATTATTCGTATGTACAAAATGATATAAATAATACATCATATTAGGAAAAACACACAACAGACATATACTAGACAAACATGACAAAAACTCAATATTTGACACAGTGTTTTGCCCTTGCTACATGTTTAATTAGTTAAAACTATTAGATACTTTCATTCACAAGCCAAGTTCTCTTAACAAGGGGTATTTCTAGTCTCCTATAACTGAAAATATAATTAGGGAAGACTTCAGTGCTGATTGATTCAAATGTTAAGACACCATCAACATTCCAACACTTTCCTTGGATCTCTTCCCATCATTGTCCTCCTTTATACATATTGGCTTAATCCTCCTGTTATTTTCCCTTAAGGTAGGAAAAATGACTCAGGCACTTCTAGGCTTCTTAAGCACACTCCTATCATTCAGAGAGAAGCAGATCATCCAGCCTCAAACCAGCTAAGTTAACATACTAGGCCCTGACCATACTTAAAGAATGGTTAAAGGGGGGTATAATAGGAATGGTGCATCGAACAAAGAATACTGATAAAGAGATATAAATTATTTAAAAGAATCAAATGAAAATTCTGGAGTTGAAAAATATGGGATCCAAAAAAAAAATTCACTAGAGGATCTCAATAGTAGATTTGAGCTGAAAGGAAAACAAATCACTGACCTTGAGGACATCAAAAGAAAACCACAGATGGACATAATTTATGAATATGGATGCAAAATATAATCAAACTGGATACATCAATATATAAAAAGTATTATATATATATATATATATATATATATATATATATATATATATATCTCAAGTGGGGTTTATCATAGGAATGTAAGGTTAGTTTATCATCAAAATTCAATTTGTGTAATATAGCATGCCAACAGAATAAAAGACAAAACCATATAATCATCTTGATAGACAGAAAAAAACACTTGACAAAATGCAAAACCCTTTTATGATAAACATAGCCAACCAACTAGAAATAGAAGGGTATTTTCTCAAAACTATAAAAGGCATCTATGAAAAATTCACTGCTAATATCGTAGTTACTGGTGAAAGGCTAAGCTTCCCTCCTAAGATCAGAACCAAGACAATACCTGATCTGTCTGCTTTCATTAAATATTGTACTGAAAGTTCTAGCCAGTGAATTAGGCAAGCAAAGGAAATAAAAGGCACCCAGAGGGAAAGAAAGAAGTAAAACTATCTCTATTCACAGATGACATGATTTTGTGTATAGAAAACTCCTAAGGAACCCGCTAAAATTTTATTAGAACTAATAAGTTCAGCAGATTTCTGGATATAATATTAATATTTAAAAATCAACTGTATTTCTCTACACTAGCAATGAGTAATTGAAAATGAAATTTAAAAACAATTTAATGTGCAATTAATAAAAATATTTAGAAATGCATCAACAAAAGAGCAAAACTTTTACACAAACTAACAAATATTGTTGGAAGAAACTAAACAAGTCCTAAATAAGTGGAGAGACATGCTATATTCATGAATTAGGAAATTTAATATTATTAATCTACTGATTCAGTCAAATTCTTATCAAGATCCTAGTTGACTTTTTTAAGAAATTGACAAACTGATCCTAAAATTCACATGGAAATGCAAGTAGCCCAGAATAGAAAACAATCTTGAAGTATAGAAACAAATTTTAATCACTCACATTTGTTAAATAAAATCTATAGTAATCAAGATAGTGAGTAATAAAGCTCCTAGGAGCCTGGATTGTGAGATGCCTTATAGAACATGCTTTCTGGGCAATGTGACCCCAACAATTAGAAGAATTCCAGGTACCTAGTAGGTGCTACATAATGTTGATAGACCTGAATACATGCCTCATGAATAGTTTACTCATAATAGATACTGATTTTTTTCTGAAAGACATCCTAGCTCTTTTGAATATACAAGCTGCTTGATCTCAGCATGTTTGTTAAAATGAAAGGTGGGGTAGTCTAAAATCCTTGTGTTATGGCAGATAACTTGACAAGTGTCAACTTTACCCATGTCTATGCTATAGACATTATAATAAAAAGTTATTTCTACATTTTTTAAAAAGTGTGTAATGGAATAAGAATAGATATAGAGATCAATGGAACAGAATTGACAGTCTAGAAATAAGCCTTTACATTTATGGTCAATTGATTTTTAACACAGGTGCCAAGATAAGTCAATGAGGATAAGATAGTTTTTTCAACAATGGTGCTAGGAAAACTGGATATCCACATGTAAAAAACTAACTTGGACCCCTTCCTTACACGAAACACAAAAATTAATTCTGAATGGATTAAACACCTAAATGTGAAAACAAACAAACAAAACAAAACAAAAACACACTGTGAAACTATTTTTAAAAAGCATAGGTGTGTCATGACTTTGGATTAAGCAATACTTTCTTAGACATGACACTAAAAGCGTAAGTTGTAAAAGAAAATAGCTACACTGGACTTCATCAAAATTAAAACTTTGGTGTTTCAAAGCACATCAACATGAGAGTCAAAAGACAATCTAGAGTGTAAGAATAAATTTGCAAATCATAGCATTCTCGAAGATGACTGGTAATGGTTACTCATGGCCAGTAATTGTCTGAATGAATACCTTCGCTCTCTCACCCTTTGGTAGCTCAGACATATACTTACAACACGGTGAGACTGAAGCCTTTTTAAGAGGTTATCAGTGGCAATTTTGGAAGTACTATGTATGCTCTCACTTTGAGGGTTGGCAACGAGAGTGCGCTCCACAGCCAGCCTGCAGCATGTGGTTCGGCTACTTGAAGCACACATCTTAAAGGACTCAGCAACCAAGAAGGCATAGCACAAGGCGGGCACCCTGTAGGTGGCCGGACACTTATTTGATATTGACAAGTGACAGTAGCACTGGGATCACACTCATGCTCACTTCAAAAGAGAGACCAGGCAAGTCAGAGGCCCTGTTAAGAAGGCAGGGCCTACAGCTCCAAACCCTCTCACAGATGTTTATCTAAGAGGGTGTGGAGGTGGGTATTGTATCAGAGGAAAGCAAAATTCCTGACCACTTCCCATTCTTACACAATGAAATAATTTCCTCATGGAGTTTTTTGTTTGCGTTTTTAGCCAAGATAAAAGTCATGTTTTGTTTAAATTTATTAAGTACTTTGCTAAGAGTAAAAAACTTCTTTGTTTTTTCAATTTTTTAGTAGTCCCATAGACAATGGAAGAAAGATGTAGAAACATAACACTCTGTTCTGAAAGATAAATTACATGACGTGTACCAACCATTGAAATCAGATTAAGCAAAAAAAAAAAAGTATGTTCTCAGTTATTAAAGGGCGTTCCAAGATAAAGGACTCTTAGGTTTCCTGTTCTAGATTTTTGTCTTTTGCTCTGGAGAACAACAGAGAGAAGGCAGTCTTGAAACAGCTTTTGCTATAACTGGTGCAATGGGACTTAAGTGATGGAGGACTACCTTCCCCGTAGCGGGCCTGAGAGTTGACCTTGTGTGTTAGAGCTCCATGCAGAGGGATGGGAGAAGAAGTTAACCTCATAGGGATTCACATAAGACAGGGGCAAGAAAGGGCCTTTCACTTCTCCTTTGTCCCTCTCTTTGACAAGTTGCACAGAAAGTAGCTTATGTTTATGTCTCAGGCTTATAGTCCTTAGAAGGCTCTTATGATCTATTTCCTTTTTTTTTCCTTGAGAGGAATCTCTGGATTTTCCTAGGAAGCAGCCTTCATTCTCCCAGGCTTAAGGAGATTCTTGGTTTCCCAGTCGTTAGGACAGGTCAGGGAATGAAAGAAGGATGAAGTCTTTCAGATAACTAACTAGAGAGAGCCCAGTTATCAGCAGGCTGGAAGAGGAAATAGACAAGAAGAGGAAACATCAGGGTACACTTGAATATATCAATGGCTATAACACAGATCATGTCCTCAAGAAGTTCAAAGGACAAGGCGCTTTGTTTCTTTCTCATTCAATTTCTAAAATCTGGGAAAATTACCTCAAATAAATGTTCTAAGTCTTCTTCATGTGGCTGCTCTGACTAATCCTTAAAAATACAACTCGCTGTATGTGTTAGGCTTGATCAAATAATTGAATGAATACCCTCTCCCCTGGGAATGACCTTTAGGCCACTTCACAACGGATATTCCACTTGCTTAGACCACATTCCACTTGCTAAGACCATTATCTCTCCCTTTTGGACTTTCCCAGAATCCAGACCTGCACAGAGAATTCTCTGCACAGAAAAAGCCTGCCCAGAGTCCTTTAAAAACCTGACTCCCCGTCTTTGGGGGCTGGTGCCATTTTGGGGCTCAGCCCATCTGGTATCCAGATGACCTAATAAATTTATAATCCCTTACCACTTTGGCCTCGTGTGTTCCTCCTTCAGCAACCCTAACAGTAAGAAGCAAAACTAGAGAAGTATGGAGAAATGGAAAGGAGATATAGTTTTATGAACTTAAGATGGAGAAGATTTTCCGAAGTAATTGACTAAACTCAACAGACATAAAGGAAAAGACAGCTGATTTGATCTTATATCAGGATAAAACATCCTCAGGAATCAAAAACAAAAAGACAAGTGCCATATTTAACAGACCAAGGATTAATATCAAGCATGTTTTCAAAAAAGTCTAAGAAATTAAGAGTAAAATTTAAAAAAAATGGATGGAGGAATAATAAAAGGATACAAACAAACAATTTTTAAAAAGATGAGCCCTAGCCGGTTTGGCTCAGTGGATAGAGCATCAGCCTGTGAATTGAAAGGTCCCAGGTTCGATTCTGGTCAAGGGCACATGCCCAGGTTGTGGGCTCAATCCCAAGTGGGGGGCTTGCAGGAGGCAGCCGATCAATGATTCTCTCTCATCATTGATATTTCTATATCTCTCTCCCTCCTCCTTCCTCTCTGAAATCAATAAAAATATATTTAAAAAATAAAAAAAGATGAAATACAAATGGTCAAAGAAAACCCGAATAATCAAGGAAATGCAAACTAAAATAATATTTCTCTATCAGATTGAATGATGATACAATATAATGCATTGTTGAGGCTGCAAGAAATCAGCTTTCTCATAGACCATAGATAGGAGTATACATTGGTAAAGCCTAGTTTGTAACATCAAAATGTTAAATATACAACTTTTCACTTAATAAGTCCACTAATAGAAATCTATTCTTTAAAAATATTTTCATGCATATATTTGTAATGATCTTCACTGTAGCATGATACAGTGCAGAAAAAAAGAATAAAATAAATGCCCATTAAAAAGTATCCTACAATAATTTTTTTAAAGGATGACTAGGACATATATGTAAAGAATTGGAATGACCAAAATTTATCATTAGTTTAAACCAAGTGACAAAACCATTCATACAGCATGATTCCACAAATAAAAATTATGTGCTTCTATTTGTATATAAAGTTATAGGAAGGAGACTATCAGGTTGATAATGGTAAGTACTGAGAAGTGGATGTGGCGGTGGACATGAAGGACAGCTTTCAGCTGTTGCTTGTGGGGTGAGACTTGAATAAATACATTTTTAAAATACAATGAAAGGGAGGGGAAAAAAGACATAAGACTCAGGCATGCGAACATACTCTGAGCCTTTTCTTGATCTCTTACATGCCCCGTTCTGTATTTTCCAGCATTGTAACCAATGGTTCCTCATGCCCACTAGCATCAGGCACAGGGGGATGTGCAATAGGTGTTTGTTGAATTAAAGTTAAATAAATAAGAAGTTGTTGCTTTAGGCAAAAAGAAAACCTAGAGGCTATACAAACTTCCAAAGAATCAAAGTCTTGTTACTTTATTTATTGATATATTGAGTAAAGTACTGAACTCATAGATATGGACTTACTTTTTCTTTTTGCTTTACGGAAATGTAACCATACTGTGGTCTTTCTTCAAGGTTATTAAATACTCTCTGTTGGTTGCCCCTGAAGTCCAGATACCAATTGCCATCCCAGAGTTAATTAGGCCTCCAATAAATTTTTTATCCCAAAATGGAAATAATTGGACACATAAGGGCAAGAGCTATGACAGAATCAGATTCTAGGTATCAGATTTTTATGCAGGCAAGAGGGAATCTAGAGATCAACCACAGGTTGGGCCCAGTTTTACCCATAAAGCACCTATTTACCTTTAGGAGGTAAATGATCTTTGGGCCATTAGATGAACTAAAGTAGCAATTTCCTGAACTTTACTATAAATAGTTAATTCCACTAACTCTCTGGAACTATTTCATCTATCACTGGTTGAGAGGGGATAGAGGTGGTTGTGCTCATGTGGCAATAGTTTTTCTATAGCATTAAAAACCTTATGCATTTATTTTATGTGGACAGCAAGTATAAAAGATAAATATTTTTGTGTAATCCATGCTAAAGGAGAACTGTGCTCAAAAACACACCCCATTAGCTTTTAATAAAATAAACAACCAAAAACAAAACCCAGTTTGAGAAACTTTAAAGAAAATAAAACAGGTAAAACTAATAGTTCAGGGAGCTAAAAATAGTAAAGCCACATGCAATATCTTCTGTAGCAAATAAATAAGTAGACTTTTCAAAACTATAATCATTGCAAATTAAATGTTTCTAAATAATATTTGTGAGGAACTTTGCAATTACTAATTTAATACATATTAAGCTTTTTTTTCCTCCTCTAACTTCATTTGCTCATCAATATCTTCCTATCTTATAGGACTTAGAGAAGTTTAAAATTATTTAATAATACAATTCCTATTCATGTTCTCATTACCACTCCAGTGAATTTCGATGTATATGTTT
>NW_005871048.1:12502053-12504719 GCF_000147115.1 Myotis lucifugus
TGCTTATCACAATTTCTTGTATTCTTCATCATTCTTTACTTCAACGATGTTTTAATTCACTTTCCATTTAGTGGGGCATACTCTTAGAATTCTTATATGTCTCAGATGTCCTTCTATTGTCAGATGAACAATATATTAGTACTAGTGGCCTGGTGCATGAAATTCATGCACATTAAAAGGGAATTAATTAGAGGAAATATTTTCATATTGCTATTTGCGCTTTCTCTATAATAGAAGTGTCAGAGATGAAAGAAAATTAGTAAAATGTATATGAAAATCTTCCTCCTGTCAGAGTCTGGGGCGCACCATGGGACCCAGAGTCAAGTCCCCACCCACCCGCATGCACCTCAAAATTTCATGAAACCCAGACCCAGCTGGCCCCACCCACATTGGGTGAGATCTACACCTGGCCAGCCCCACACCCATCAAGCCCCCCTGGGCTGGGGGCACAGCCTCAGGTCCCCCATCAAGCCCTGCTGGGTGGGGGGGGGGTGCAGCCTGTTGTCCGCTGTCAAGCCCCACTGGGCGGGGGGTGTAGCCTTAGGTCCCCTGCCCCAGCCTGGTACCATGCAGTCTCAGGTTCCTGCTGACCGCTCATTACGGGAGCCCCGCCTCCACTGTGGGCGCAGCCATCTTGTAACAGTGTAATGGAGTGAGGGTCTATTTGCATATCACCTCTTTATTATGTAGGATATCTGGTTATAGGGTTCTTGGAATGGACTCATTTCCTCTGAGAACCCTGCATATGTTATTTTACTATATTTTAACTGCTAGTGTTGTTATTGGGAATCCAGATGCTAGTTTGATTTCCTTTCAAATGAAAATAACCTTTGGTCTCTGAGATGGAAGCTTGTAAGATTTTCTCTATATTCTTGGAATTCAGAAAGTTTTGTTAGGATATACTTCAATATATTGGAATTTTTTCCCCATGAATTATTCTACAGACTTGATGAGTCAGTCTAACAGCTCTATTCTTTCTTCAGGTCAGGGTATTTTTCCTCTGTATATTTTATTATTTATTCTTCAACTCTTATTTTTCCTTTTTCTAGAATATAAATAATTCACATATTTTTTTTGTCCTAGATATGTCTTTCAAATAAATTTTTTTCACTCAGGATTTCCATTTCTTTGTATTTTTTTGCCTGTGTTTTGAGATACAATTTCCATTTAATCTCCTAGGATGATAATGTGGTCCTAATTGTACACATTATTTTAAGTCACTTTATGAAATTATTAAAATTTGAGAATCATTCCTTAAGTTTCAAACTCTTTCCTGGAGAGTTCTCACTGTTTTGTTAAACTTTATATTTTAAAATAATCTTAGATTTATAAAAAATAATATAGAGAGTTCTATTTAGTCTTCACTCAGCTCCCCTTCATGTTAACATGACTTACTAAAAGAAATTGGCTCACATGCTATAGTTCCAGGCTGAGTCCAAAGGCTTGAGAACTAGGAGAGCCAACAGTGTAAATTTCATTCCAAGATCAGGAGAGTTGAGACCCAAGAAGAGCCAATATTTCAATTCAAGTCTGAAGGCAGGAGAAGACTGATGTACCAGTTCAAGGCAGTCAGACTGAAGAGTTACTTCTCACTCAGCCTTCTTGTTCTACTCAAGTCGTAATTGATAGGACCACCCACATTAGGCAGGGTGATCTGTTTTACTCAGTCTTCAATTAAAATGTTAATTTAATTCACAAAACTCCCACAGACACACCCAGAACAACATTCCACCAAATATCTTGACAATTGGCACACAAAATTTACTGTCACAGATGTAATCCTGAGGGGTCAAGAAAACTTTAAACCATAGTCTATTTACTAAAACAGAGAAATATATCTCATTTTTAAAGAGTTGTCTCAAAAATTATTAAAATAAATATTCTAGTTATGTAACCTTTATCTTAGAATATTGGTTTTCTAAAAATAATTCTAGCTTTCCAAGAAATCAATGTAGTCGGGTTTGTTAAGGCTTTACTATGGAGTACCTATTTGCAGGTCATATATCTTGGTTTGACTGTTAACTCTGAAGAAATATTTCTGGAGGGAATCTTGCATCTACAGCCCATAAAAAATAATCAATGCCCCTTCTCTCCCTCCCCATACATACTACATGGTTTGTCTGAGATGAGAAATTCTGTAATTCTTGATATTCTGTGAATCTACATCAATTCAGCATTTATTTGTTAAAATAAATGCTCTATGGAAATGTGTCAATTTAACTTGCGTTTGATGACATTCCTCACAATGCCTTGCCTAAGGATGCATTTTAGCATGCTATTTGATTAAGTGATTACGAGGATTGTAAAACACCATTCTGGGGATATAACCTAAAAAAATACATTATGTAAACTTTTTAGTTTCTATTTTATGTCTTATTTTAAACCAATACCAGGCTTGTGCCATTATCAAGTAAAATTGAAAAGAGTAAAAGTTTTTAACACTTATATAATTTGGCCATAAAAGTAAACCTAAGAATAGAAAAGTCTATAAACCTTTGTCATTAGTATTTTATGAGTAATGGCATATTTTTATAGAAATTTACATTATGCTCTGGTTATTGATCGTTTTAATGAGAGACGCCTGCTTGGGGAAGCAACATCAACCATGACATATATATATATATATATATATATATATATATATATATATATACACATATACTATA
>NW_005871048.1:12505179-12507577 GCF_000147115.1 Myotis lucifugus
GGGAAACTTAAATAGAACACATTAAGCATGACATCTGTTCACTCTTTTGACAAGTGATCACTTGAATTCTCTTTCATAGATGAAGTTAAATATTTCACGGTGGAATCAATAAACACTCCTTTTGAGGAAAAATATTAAACTTTTGCGCTATTTCATAATGCTCTTTTTCATTATGAATTGGAAAAGATTTGGACTTTGAATGCAGAAAGTCCTGAATTCAAATCCTGATTAGAATTATGTATCCATAGGCAAGTATTTCATCTTTTCTAAGCAAATTTTCTTCTGTGGTAGGTGGCAAAATGAGAAAAATGTCAATTTGTGTTTTATTTTCCTTCTTTTCTCATCCCTTTCAAGAGAATTCTAGAATTAGAACTTTTGTATCCCAAACTGGGGCTCTCTTTTTTCAGCAGGGAGAGGCTAATAAATTTGGCTCTGTGGTGTGGTCTAGGTAGAGGTTGCAGACTCAAACACCTACAGGGGACTTGAAATGAATAAAGCCTTTTGTGTATAAGACAATAGGAGTGGTGGGGGTTGTGCTAACTGAGAAGTGTCTGCCCCACCTGAAGAAAACCAACCCAGTTCATCTAGAGCTAGCTGTTGCCTTCCATGTCTGTGGGCCAATATTGCCAGATTTCCTGCATTATTAAGAGAAGCATGAAATCCAACATTTTATGTTCCCTCTTCTCATTTTTAAATATTTATTGCTTTAAAGATGTTTCAAATACAAAGGCAGAAGTCAGAGTTTGTTTAACACCACACATTTGCAACTTGGGGCCAGGACCATGAAGAACTGAAGCTGTATTTTCTGACACGGGTGTAGAGGTTGGGACTAACCAAATATGACACCTGGGAGGAGGGCCTGAGTGACAGGTTTTCTGACTGGCCTTCTCCAAGATGGTACTAGGGGGCAGCGAGACCTCACCAAGAGCTGGCTGTCTAGGTGACTACAAGAAACCCCACTGAGTACTGTTACTTAGGGATCCTTTGTGAGGACCACCCTTACCTGGGTTGGGCAGAAAAGAAAGAACCACCAGTCTGAATGGGCCAAGGGAACCTACACACAAAAGAACAGCAGGGGCTGTCACCAAGGACTGACCCCATAAGTCCCCAGGTTCTTGAATGGCCCAGGGCCAAGGAATCTCTCCTTATTTCCTGGGACTCACGCTTTCCTTTTTCTGAATTTTTTCTCCCTCAGATTGCTGGAATACCTTCTCCAGTCACTTTTAAGAAAAGGTGCACTGGAAATCAACAGATGCCTCTCAACTCATTAGCCATCTCTCCTCTTCACCTTCACCTCCAGTGGAACCAAGGCTGCTGGGGTCACCAACAGGGGCTGGGGACAAGAAAATTTCACCTCTCCCACAAGAAAGTCCCAAACCCAGAAACAATGCTGGGTTTTCCAAAGCTGTAACTGTAGTATGTACTATTCTTCATTCTCCTCATGGGTTATATTTAATTTGATGGGCTGGTTCTGGTACCTAACCTCCTTATATGGTGATGTAGAGTAGTTGAAAAAGCTATAGAGGAAGACCTGAATTTAAATCCTGCTCCACCCATTTTCTTGTCAGATTACTTGATCTTTCTAAATTTCAATACTTTATTCTGTAAAATGCCTACCTTTCTGGAATGTCCTGAGAATGAACTCATGCGTGGCACTTGATTAAGATACCAAAAGGACCTTTCCTTGACCCTAGTTATGGATGCATACTTACAAGTGTTCAGTGACAGCTTAGGTCTACTTTATCATCACCTCCCTGTGCTTATTACTAATTCATGGAAGTCCTTTTTGGCTTTAACCAGTTTTTAGTATTAGGATTTCAGGTGGAAATAGAACTTGAATATTTTGTGTTCACCTGCTAAATTGTGCATGAAAGATAAAAGGAAAGCACAACTTAAAATACAGAAGTGAAAGTACTACAATGTTGGCTTAATGGACCTTAAAAAAATCCCTACTCATAAAAAGTCCTGCAAAGGTACTCAAAGTGCATAGCTGGTTGAATTTTTTTTCAAGGAAATGACTTGAGAAAAATGAAAACATAACAAGATTCTCTAACTGGTACAAATTCAATACATCAAATCTTTTATTCCCAGTGACTGGTTTTATCACAGGTGCAATTCAGACTTGCAGCCTTAATTTTTCTGTCTAATGACTGAAGGCAAGTCAAATGTTAAATAAAACTTTTAACATGTTGGCTTATTTGTCCCAGAAAGAAAAATCTAGTTAAACTGAAGCTAGGAATTCATGCTGGGCTCTGCATGTTAAAATTCAGCACTAGCCAAGTGTGGATTTTTTTTTTTCCTGGATGAAAATACTATTGACAATTGTCATTCAGCAAGAGCAAATGATCATAATCAGCAACCTTGTTATGGCAATAAGGAAAGTTCTGGCTACATTCTA
>NW_005871048.1:12507764-12520020 GCF_000147115.1 Myotis lucifugus
TATTACTGTGTGTTCTTTTCTCTAACTCCACAGGACACCCTTTTTATACTTTGGTATGACAACTTAAATGTATTCCAGGCACTTTCATCTCAGTGAGTTCAAATACTAATTTATTAATCCCATACTTCTCTTAGGCCTTATCCACCTGATTTCCTATCTTGCTTTATGGCACCCCATTGTCCATGGCATAAATATCTTTTCCCCAACTCCCTCCTTCATCATATCCAATATTTCAGTAGGTCCTGTCAATAGTGTCTACAAACTCCATCTTGTCTCTCCAGCTTTGCTCTGGTATCCATCCTCTTCCCAGTATTTGAACTCACTGAGATGGCATTCTTAAAGATCTTTGAGAAGTAGCCTTCCCCAGGGCCCTTAGGTGTTCTGCACTTCTGTCCCTTATTTAGGTTCTTCATAACAACTAATAAATTATAATTATATTATTCATATGTTTGTTTACTTTGTAATATGTCTCCCCCACTAGGATGTCAGGGGTGTTGGTATAATATCTTATTCAATCATTTATCCCTAATACCTAGGACAGAGGATGCACATAAATGTTGGAATGACTGAATGAATATCTAGAGCTGGTGGCAAGATGTCTCATATTATTTTAGTACTCTTTATGTTCTAGGAATTCTTCTTGGCATTTCAGATACATTATTCAATTCCTTTACAAGTAAGAATTCAGAACAAGGCTTTTAAAAGGACCTACATATCTCACTCTCCTGTTTTCCTAAACAGATGATACATACATAAATTTACAATGATTTTCTATGGTCTTCTTAAAGGTACTTAAGGTCAGACACTCCAGCAGCTCTCAAGATGTTCTTCTCTATATTTAATTGTTACTTCTTGTATGTGCATGCTTTAAACATATTTACTGTCATTAAACACTTTGCAAAACACGTTAAACAACTAACTTATTCTTATTCATATACTTAAATGCAATTATGACCCTATTTCAGCCTTGAACAGCATAAATTCGTTCCTGTAGACTGTCTTCAAGGGGTCAACTTACAATCATTCTCATCATTTAGTTTTTGAGAAAGTAACTTGGCAGTAATATCAGGAGCGTGACTTGAATAAAAACCAGTTCTCAACTAGATTCTTTCCAGTCAAATCTGAATACTTTTTCTCATTCCTAATTTCACATGACCACTTAGTTCTTTGAAACTATCCATCAGCCTCCATTAAACTATCCATGAAGCTCTTTCCATTAGTTTTCATGGCTCCATGGGATCCTGGATCTTCTCCCATGTTTCTAACTACATTTGCTGTTTCTTTTGCTTTTTCCTTCTCTTAATTCTTGAAGTTGGGCAACACTTAAGGTTCTGTAATTTGGTCTGCTCATTTCTACATGCACACATTTCTTTCATTATTTTCTAGTTTTATTAAAGATAATTGACATATAACATTCTATAAGTTTAATGGGTACGATATGAGATTTTATATATGTGTATATATTGCAAAATAATTGCCACAATAAGTTCAGTCAACATCCATTACCTCTCATAGTTACATTTTTCCTTGATGAGAACTTTAAAAAGCTACTCTCTTAGCAACTTGCAAATATACAATACGGTGTTGTTAGCTAAAGTCACCATGCTATATGTTACATCCCCAGAACTTATCTTACAACTGTCAGTTGGTACATTTTGAACCCTTCACACATTTTTCCCACCCCATCCCCTGCTCTGGCAACCACAAATCTGATCTGTTTCTACAAGTTCATTATTTTTGGACTTTGCATAAAAGTGAGAACATACAGTACTTGTCTCTGTGTGTGTGTGTATGTGTATGTGTGTGTGTGTGTGTGTGTGTGTGTGTGTATTTGCCACATTTTCTTTATTTATTCATCTATGGATGGAAATTTAGGTTGTTCCCATATCTTGGCTATTTGACTGTTGTAAGTAATGATGTAATGAACATGGGGACACAGATATCTCTTCTGCATAATGATTTTGTTTCCTTCAGATATGTACTCAGAAGTAGAATTTCTAGGTCATATGTTATTTCTATTTTTTATTTTTTTTTAGAACCTCCATATTGTTTTCCATTATGGCTGTGCCAATTTACATTCCTATCAACAATACATGCATTCCTTTCTATGGATACAGGCTTCATCTGCATTTCATGGAGACCACCCAAAATCTCTCTCTAGATTTGTTAAGTGGAATGACTATTTAGATATGTGAGGTATGCACAACTGAATGGATGACATTAAAATGCTTAGAGATGGGGCCGGACAAAATGATTTGGAAAATAAAGAAAGAATAGGGAATTCCGAAGGCATTTGAGGAGGTTTGTGAGGGAGTTAATTGTCATCCTAGAAATGCAGGTTTCCTTATACACAGAAGAAATGTTAAAGGGCCTTCAAGTGTTCTAAAAACAGGCAGAATACAGTATTCTGAAAACTAAAAATAGGCAGACTCCCATCTAGGAGTGAAGGATGTTTGCTGCGACCTCTGTGGGAATACAGTGGTACAGAGGGGAATTTTAATCCAGGAGAAATCAGACTTAGCTGAAGAGGATGGACTGTGAGTCCCAGTGGCCATATTGACCATAAAAAGTACACAATGTGTCTATGTGCAGCACAGAGGAATTATCATGAAACCACATAGCTCTCAGGCCCTCTGTCCTGTTCAAACATCACTGGTTAATAATCAACCTCCTGTCATTCACATGGATTCTCTTAATGAGAGTTAATTTTTACCTATGAGAAAATTTAGAATTAAATATAGAAATGAAATAAATCAAGTGCATTATATTATTACTTTAGTGTGAATATCAAGATAATTTGTGTATTTCACTTTTTTAAATGCTTGTAATGTGTGAGAAAATTTAGCAATATTAGAATACCTGACATACTAACCTTGAAATCTACTTTCAAATATAAAAATAATTTGACTTGTGATTTTAAGTTGAAAGTTATAATAAATTGTATTAAATCTATTAAATTATTGATATATATATAAAGGACTTAAAATTATATATAACTAGAGGCCTGGTGCACGAAATTCGTCCACCAAGGGGGGGGGTTCCCTCAGCCTCGCATGTGCCCTCTCACAGTCTGGGAGCCCCATGATCAATTGCCCCAAAGAGATAGGCCCTACCCACCCAGCCAGGGCTCCGCGATGGATTGCCCCCACAGAGGGAGGCCCTGCCCACTGGCTGCAGCCTGCTGGTCGATGGTCTGGGCCTCCCTCTTTGGAGAGATCATGGAGCCCTCTGATTGATCACCCCACTGGCCAATGGCCTGGGCCTCCTTCTGCAGGGCAATCATGGCGTAATGGCCGGGCCCCCGACCAATTGTATCGCACCCACTTTGGTTGGCCTGGCACCAGAGGGTGCCATAGCGTGGTTGTCCGCTGTTTGGCCGTTCAGTCTATTTGCATATTATGCTTTTATTATAGACTAGAGTCCCAGTGCACAAAAATTTGTGCACTCAGGGGGGTCTCTCAGCCTGGCCTGTGCCCTCTCATAGTCTGGGACCCCTTGGGGGATGACCACCTGCTGGCTTAGGCCTGCTCCCCGGGGGATTGGGCCTAAGCTGACAATCAGACATCCCTCTGGCAGCCCAGCAGCCCTCGGGGGATGTCCACTTACCAGCAGGGAGCAGACCTAAGCTGCAGTCGGACATCCTTAGCGCTGATGAGGAGGCAGGAGAGGCTCCCACCACCACCACTGTACTGGCAGCCATCAGCCTGGCTTGTGGCTGAGCAGAGCTCCTCCATGTGGGAGCTCACTGACCACCAGAGGGCAGCTACTGCATTGAGCATCTGCCCCCTGGTGGTCAGTGTGTGTCACAGTGACAAGTCATTCCCAGTCTTTCTGCTGTTAGGGTCAGTTTGCATATTACCCTTTTACTATATAGGATAGAGTCCTGGTGCACGGGTGGGGGCCGGCTGGTTTGCCCTGAAGGGTGTCCCGGATCAGGGTGGGGGTCCCGCTTGGGTGCCTGGCCAGCCTGGGTGAGGGGCTGATGGCTGTTTGCAGCTGGTCACACCCCCTTCAGGGTGGGGGTCCCCACTGGGGTGCCTGGCCAGCCTGGATGAGGGGCTAATGGCCGTTTTCAGGCTGGCCAGTGACTGAAGCTCCCAGCCTCTCCTTTTTTTATTTTATTTTTTATTCTGGGATTTATTTACCTTCTATCATTGAAACTTTGTTGACGTCACTGGAGCTAAGAGCCGGCTCCTGCTCGCTCCAGCTCTGTGGCCACGGCCTACTGAAAGCAGGTATCTGAGGTTTGTTTAGCTTCTATAATTGGACTTAGTTGCTTTCGGAGCTCAGAGCCGGGCAGCAGGCGGGGAACCTTGGCTCCCTCCATCACTGGAGCAAGCAAGCCTCCTGCTCACTTCAGCTGCGTGGCTGCCGGCCGCCATCTTGGTTGGGTTAATTTGCATATCACGCTGATTAGCCAATGGGAGGCATAGCGATAGTACGGTCAATTACCATGTTTGTCTATTATTAGATAGGATCATAAATTATATAATGTCCTATATAATAAAAGCCTAATACGCAAATTGACCGAACAGCAGAACGACCAGTGGAACAACTGGTCGCTATGATGCACACTGACCACCAGGGGACAGATGCTCAACACAGGAGCTGCCCCCAGCCACAGGCTCCAGGCCAGCCAACATGGGTGCCAGTGGGGGCCTCCTGATCACCTACCGGTTGCCCCGCAGATCGGCTCTGATCATTGGCCAGGCCTAGGGACCCTACCCATGCATGAATTTCATGCATTGGGCCTCTAGTGTATTTAATAAAATACATATTAATAAAATACATACGGAGTATAAATTATAATGTAATATAATATTCTGTAATACTTTATACGTATAAAATTTATCAGACGAATAAGAAATTACAAATTCATATTTGGAAGAATTTGCATATGAGGGTTCTAAATTTTCCAGATCAGACATGGGAAGTATTTAAAATTTAAATGAATTCTATTAAATTTATAAATGCAATTTAATGTTTAAGGAGATTTAATTAAGATATAAAATAGGACAAATTGTTTAATGGATTCATACTGTTGAATTTAATAAGTTTGAATTTACTAAAAATTATTCAAAAAATCCCTTGAAAATAATTGTTTTCATCTTACATGATTTTCTAGATTTATAAAGAACAATATTTATAAGTTTATATTAATATATTCAATATTAATTCCATTAATTTAAAAAAATTTAATATATTCAATATTAATTTCAAATTCAAGTACTTTTTGCTATTAAAAAAAAGTACCATTGCATAACTGCACCAACTAAACACAAGTGAAATTTAATCTATTATTTTTCTCTATAGGCTGGATGCATTTCCCAGTTTCCTTGAATGATCCTAATATTATCCTCATCATTTGGGGTGGAAGACTTAGCTTTCTAATTGATATTAACCTTTTTAGCTTCTTATATAGGTCTATCAACCAGTGCAGTCAACTATGAATAGATGGTTCATATATTCAACCCTTTCTTTCCAGTCACAAATCTCCTGCCATACTTAAAGCTCATAGTACCTCACACCTTAATTAGGAAATAATCTGATAATTCTGGTCCAATCTTCTCACAAGTCCTAATGACAAGTTAATTATTACTTTTTGTTTTTTACTTATTTTTAACTTTTATTCAATTTATTTAAACTAAAATAAAACAACAAAAACACACATCAGGTCATCCATTTCTTCCATTCTCCAACTCTTATAACCACCAATATGTTCTCTTTATTATGAGCTTGAGTTTTGTTTGTTTGATTTTTAGATTACATATATAAGAGAGATCATACAACATGTATCTTTCTCTGACTTATCTCAGCATAATGGCCTTTAGGTTCATCCATGTTGTTGAAAATGGCAAGATCTCATTCTTTTTATGGCTGAATAATGTTCCATTGTGTGTATGCATATATATATAATTTATTTATCTATCATTTATCAATAAATACTTAGGTGGTTTCCATATCTTGGCTATTGTAAATAATGCTGCAATGAACATGGAGGTGCATATATCTTTTCTAGTGCATTTGGGTTTTTTTGGATACATACCAAGCAGCATTGGATTACTGGATCATATGATACTTCTATTGTTAATTTCTAAGGAATCTTTATACTGCTTTCTATAGTGGTTGCACCAATTTCATTCCAACCAATAGTGCACAAGGGCTCCCTTTTCTTCACATCCTCATCAAGTGTGCAGATAATGACCAGTGATTTTGGCCAGCTAGCTACAGATAGTTTTGTCACTATGGGGTAGCTGTTCAGGAGCCTAAGACCTCCTCAGAGCTCATTCTCCTCAAATCTGGTTGAATAATAACCCCAAAGAAACTACACAATCCTTATCATGACAATTAAGCCATTTCATAGTTTCCTTTCAGCTTTGCCTGTCAAATCACCACTCTCCTCATTTTCCTATTATTTAGGCTTACTAACTACTAAATTATTCTGGGATCTTCTGTGCTATTTCCTTTCACTTAATTCTTGCACCTTGTTGGGGTTGCAAAAAGTGGAGGAGAATTTTTATCCATTGTCTAATAAGCTATCTTTCCCTCAAGTCACACTTGTTGCTGCTGAAGAGACGCCCAGCTCATACAGTAGGTCATCCACTTCTCCCACTAATTAACTACCAGTCTGTCTCTGTCACATGCTTTCAGTCTCTTCTACTCAACCCTGCTCTGGATTATAAACTCCTGAGAGTAGAGAATATTTATTCTTTTAATCTGCATGGCTCCTGAAATTAAAAATCCTGGAATTAAAAGAATAAACAAATGACATAACTAATACAGTATTTGCCTCCTCTGAGCTCCCAAAGAACTCATGCATACTCTTCCTTGTGGAAATTTTAGGTTTTCCATTTTTGTATTGTAGACATTTTTGCATACATTAAAAATCCCAACTAAACTCTTAGCATCTGTGAACAGATTTGAGGTTGGTTTTCTGGTAGTCCCAGCTGGGGAGCACAAGTCCTGTAACTGAGCTGATGTTCAATATACATTCAAACAATGACGGGGGGAAACCTACTAATGGGTGTTATTTAAGTAGAAGATCATTCTGCTTTGGGGAAAAAGGGAATACTTCTTAAGAAATGCAGTTCTGTTACTTACAGACATTTATAAATTAAAATATGTTAACTGAGCCTGGCTGGTGTGGCTCAGTGGTCGAGCATCGGCCCATGATGCAGAAGGTCACAGTTCGATTCCTAGTCAGGGAACATGCCTACTAGTAAGTTGCGGGCTCTATCTCCTGCAGGGGGCATGCAGGAGGCAGCCAATGGATGATTCTCATCCTTGATATTTCTACCTCTCCCTCTTTTTCCTCTCTTTAAAATCAATAAAAATATATTTTAAAAAATATCTTAACCAAGAACAGACTGATAGATGTTTATAGAGAAAATATTTGGTCACTTGTTAAAGAAGAAAATAAATCATTGTTTTCATGTAAACAGTGCATCCGAGGTGCTTGAGGGTACTTGAAAGCAGTTGATTTTCTTAAGTAGATTAATTATTTATACTATAAATTTGCATAGAAAATTCTGCAGAGAGCAAAAAGCTACATTTCATTACATCTCCTTAAAATACCACAAATTGTATATTAATAGAATTCAAATTAATGAGGCTTCTGTGTCTCCTGATGTTTTGTTAATATTGATAAAATACCAGTATGTCTTCTTGGTCTGCATGTGGCTGATTCATTGCTGAATGAGCCTTATCCCACACCACACTGCCTTCTTCAGACTGTGAGGGTTAAACAAAATTTCACAGAGCAGCTCAACTTCCATCTCTCAGTGCCCTTTCCCTGTGGCTCCCTGGTCTTCCACAGCCAGCTCATCCACATGCAGCTTCTTACATTTCCAAGCTGAATTCCTCTAGCCCTTTTTCCCTCCCAGACTCTCTTTCATTCATTTTTCATTTCCATCTTCTTCCTTCCAAGCCAACCTTTAGCTTTTCTTTCATGCCTCAGAATTCTGTCATGTTTATTGCCAGAAACTGGATGGCTTCTCCAACTGCTGGAGCACAGCCATCGAGCTAACTGTTGGCTCTGCAGCACTTCAGCCAGTGATAGAGGAGAGCAAATAATCCACTAGAGAAGCAGGAAATTTGGTGAGGAGTTAATTCATGATAATAAGGTAGGTCTGTTTTGTAAATAAGGTGTGTATATAATCATAAGTATTGTTCTTTTCACACTTTGCCATCATGTATGAACACTGTGCACTACTGCTAATTTTCTCTGCAGTCAAATGAGGTATAAAATTGAGTAGTCAAGGTCATTCTATCTGGAAGGGAAGTATTGTTTAATGTGAGAGGGAGATCCTGCTCATGGATGATTACCCACACAAGTAGCAATTCCTTCAGTGTGGACGAGTGCCCACAGGAATCAGAAGAGGAAGTCACTACAGCCACCAAAGGACGCTTTGCAGAGAGAAGTGACTTTTGAACTGCACCTCAGTAGTTGTGTGGGCATCTTCACATAAATTGAGGACAGTTTGCTCCCAGAAAGGGAATAATCCTTGTAGAGGTTTGGATGTGTGGAAATCATATATGTTGACAAAGACCCACAGGAAACTATTATCTAGAGAAGGGGGTGCTTAAAGGTGGCAGGAAATGAGGCAAAAAAAGAGAGAGAATTATCTGTAGGATTATAGGGATCATTCTAGGAGCTCTGACATGTTGTATATAATGGAAAGTCTTTAAAATATGAGGTTACACAATCCAACTTTTCAAAATATGATAAATACCTAACTTAGGCCTGGGAATTGCTAGGAGTTCAAAAATGGTTTGGGTGCATAAATAGGAAAATGTATGGAGTACTCCATTAGAAGTGTGTGTGTGTGTGTGTGTGTGTGTGTGTGTGTGTGACACACAATGGGGAATGTTGATAAGGAGTACCTTGGGATAGAACTAACCCTATGAAGTTCCTGAACTGGCACAATAAGTCTGACACAATGACCACTCCCTAGTTGAGAGGATGGAAGAATCTAAGTGCAACATCAGCTTTACAGCTCATATAGAATTCACTTCTGTTGTAGGCAACTATAATAGTTGTAGTCAAGTTCCTAATAGGAGACTGAGATATACTAGTAATTAAATGGGCTATTTCAACATACCCTGTAACACACTTGGGCCTTGGGATCCATCTAGAGAACAGTGCCCATATGGGACAGGGTCAGTTTTCCCTCCTCTGCTGCAAACCCTGCAGAGGGTTATTCTCACAGGGGGGTACAGGGTTGCTGCCTATAGAGAAAGACTATGCCCAGCAGAGCAACAGGAGATATGATGGCACCCTAATGAGCAGGACAGAGCAGTATCAAGGCCACACCACCCCTGGCAGAGAAGTGGCAATAGGTGGGGGCTGAGTAGTCAAAAATATGGGAAAGAAACCTTCTGGGGATTCCAGATTCTTGGGGGAGCTAGACTTGGTGGGAGCTGGGCATTCCGTATCAGCAGATGGGTGTAATGTGCTAAAGACACTCAGGGATGGATGGATATTATCAGTATCCTGGAAGAAGAAAGTCATAAGGGATGTTTAGTCTACAGCAAGAACATTTAGCTGGTAATATTTTTACAGGTAAAAAATATATATAGACACAAAGAGGCTGTTGAAACATTCTAAGAAAGGAATGATGAGGGCAAGCATGAGTTGAGGACAGAGATATGGGAATGTAATTAAGGACTGCATCAGGCAGAAATGCATAGCCTTTTTAGCCATCTGAAAGGACTGCTGATGACTGTCTTGTAGCATTTGCTACCCTAGGACTGGCAGTGTGAGGTGCAATGATCAGTGTCATTATATTTTCAACTATCTCTTTGATTTATAAAATTGAACAAGCTAAACTTTCCTTTTGGAAGTGAATAACACAGACATCGTTGCCCAAATGCTGCCTCATCTTTGGTCCAAAAGAAGTCACAGCACAGAAAAAGAACAAATTGAGACAATTCAAATGACAGTGATGATCATTACCAGTATCAGAAAATTGCCCCTTTGATTCTACAAATTTAGTTTGATCTGGATTTCAATAATTTATCTAATTCCAAGCCTCTGTGCCCTATGCAACCCTATGCAACTTTGTGTGTGTGTGTGTGTGTGTATGTGTGTGTGTTTGGGGGGGCAGTTATTCCTCAGTTCTTACAATATACCTCACTGAAATCAACTCAGGATAGACTTGTGACATTGGTCTGTGCTTATGAAGCCATGTAATTATGGAAGCTGGGTTATAAGATCAAAAAAGCACTGTGCCACGCATATTTACTCAGATCCCATTGTGAACTGGAGGACATTCCAGAAGGGCAGCTTGGTTCTGGGATCCGTGGCACTCTGCTCCCACATACACCAACTGAAATTAAACCAACTTTTACATCTATTTCAAGTGAGGAAGCTGAGAAAAATTAAAACTGATGATGCTTTAATAACCACCAAGACTTTGTTTCAAATGACTGTTCACAATGTCTTGCAGGGTGAATGCTGGGATCCTTTGTCTACTTCTCAGAGTGTCAAAACTAAGAATTGTTCTCAATTGGGCTCAGGAAAAAATGTGATTTTTTATTGAGAGCAAACACATTGGTCTCATTATTTTCCTGCTTTCATCCCATTTCACCTCTCATTTGTGTGTATATGTGTGTGTGTGTGTGTGTGTGTGTGAGAGAGAGAGAGAGAGAGAGAGAGAGAGAGAGAGAGAGAGAGATTTGCTCTTGGCCCCTTTAAAGTCTGATTTTTGAACTACATTTGGTGGGAGGAGCCAAATGGAGGAGAGAAAGCACCCCCTCCTGCACTATTTCCCTTTAGCTTGTAAGTGGCATTTTCTCTATGTTCCCAGTTAGAGTCGAAACTTGCCAAATGGAAAGGCAAGGACAGGTCCAAGGACTTGGGACACACAGATTGCAAAAATGTAATTTACCTAAAAATGAAACCTCCTTCATAAAGGTCCTTTACTGAATGCCTAGTGTGGTCAGAAGGCGGTAAAGGCAACCAGCTGCGGGAAGAGAGCTGAACATGGACCACAAGGCATCCCGGGGATTCTAACCCCTGTGTGGCAAGATTTGGTCTCTCATGCGCTTTCAGAGCAATTGTTGAGAAGCACCGTTTTCCCGATGCCCCCACTCTTTAAGATATGGCCACAGGCAGATATGACCACAATACTCTCTGTCTAGAGGCCTCTGGTGGCTCATGTTGTAGAGAATAAAGCACACTCTTCTGCACACTTCTTCCCAGTTGGGCAGAAGATCCATCTTCCCCTCAGTACCCATAGCCCAGCCTCATCATCCTTCTCACGGCCCTCAGATTGTGTCTCTCACTTTCAGCTTTTAGCCACTTTGTCCATGATGCTTCTTTTACTGAATGTTCCCTTTCCTTGCGTTGCCTCTCTGTAAAACTCTACCCACCAGTTTGGGTGCCCTTCAGACTCTCCTATGCATAATCAACTCTTCCCTCCAAAATATTCCCTCTAACTTCTCAGTCTGTCTTAAATATCTGTCTCTTTCTTTCTACCCACACACATTCATTCATATTCTCTCTCTCTCTCTCTCTCTCTCTCTCTCTCTCTCTCTCTCTCTCATTCCAAAATCTTTTCCCACTATTATGAGAATCACAGCATTTTCTGAAAAAACAACAACAAAAAAGAATACTGTGTTTGACCTATCCCAGACCCCACTGATAGTACTCAGCTTTATCACTTACATTGCTCACTGAAAATGGCTTAAAAGAACACAAAACATGAAATAACACATCCTTATGTAGGAAATAAGACTTTCCAAAGGGCATACTGTAGGGAGTTTGTAAGATGGTTTATGAAGGAAGAGAATTTAAACTGTACCTATGATTTTAGCCAGAGTGTATAAATTTAGTCATTGAACCCTGAGTTAATTTATATTAGTGAAATAATGTAATTCCAGTGCCTGTCAACCAGTGAACAATAATATGGTATAGCAATTTATATATAACTAGTGGCTCAGTGCATGAAATTCGTGCATGGGCAGGGGGGCGGTTCCCTCAGCCCAGCCTGCACCCTCTCCAATTGAGGTCCCCTGTGGGATTGGGCTTAAACTGGCAGTCAGACATCCCTCTTGCAATCTGGGACCGTTGGCTCCTAACCGCTCACCTGCCTACCTGCCTGATTGCTCTAACTGCCTCTGCCTTCCTGCCTGGTTGCCCCTAACCCCTCTGCCTGCCTGCCTGATTGACCCTAACTTCTCTGCCTGCCTGCCTGATTGCCCCTAACTGCCCTCCCCTGCAGGCCTGATCTTGCCCCCAACTTTCTGACCCCCC
>NW_005871048.1:12520166-12555809 GCF_000147115.1 Myotis lucifugus
CCCCTGCTGGCCAGATCTCGCCCCCAACTGCCCTCCCCTGCAGGCCTGATCTTGCCCCCAACTGCCCTCCCCTGCCGGCCTGATCACCCCTAACTGCCTCTGCCTTGACCCCCACCACCATGGCTTTGTCCAGAAGGAAGTTGGATGTCCGGAAGATGGCTGGTCAACCTGGTCTAATTAGCATATTACCCTTTTATTAGTATAGATAATTATCACAATTGAGTTCTCATATTATATTATAATTGTTATTATAAGTACATGATTATATATAGTATGATATATAGTATACTACAGCTAATTTGTGTATTGTTTGAAGTCTTAACTCTTTCAGATCTGGAGTTATAAATACATTAAACAAAATACATACTCCACTAATACTTATATATGTGGCCATCCTCCAGATTTTACTAGAAAAGATGTTCCATGAAGACATCAAACAAAAAAATTATGAGTGATTATAAGAATGTGGCAATGTACTTCAAATGTTCCAAAATGAATTCAAGGCAATATCTGCAGATAGGGCACGTAAAGAGCCTATCTTTAAACTGTATTACCTTTTCTCAAAACACAGCTTTAACCTGACTAGGCAAAAAGTAAACTGAACTAACAAGCATTTCCAGAAAGTAGGAATGTAAAAAGTCCAACTGAAGAGTAGAGAGGTAATGAGACAATCAATGTCAGGTGCAGAGCAGCAATCAGTATAGTGCCTGGTGTAGCAATGCAAAGCAACTTAGGGAGGTGCACGCTGGTGTTTAGTTCTGACACACTGGAGCAAATGTCCAGGTGTATGGTTTCTCTGTGGTTTGATCTGCCCATTAGCTCTGTCCCCTCCTGATCCCTTTTCTCTTTTTCCCTCATTGTCTTACAACCTACTTCATGGTCACACTGTGCTGCTGTA
Organism: Myotis lucifugus; assembly: GCF_000147115.1. NCBI lineage: Eukaryota > Metazoa > Chordata > Mammalia > Chiroptera > Vespertilionidae > Myotis > Myotis lucifugus. Next base: position 12,521,065 of record NW_005871048.1, read on the forward strand.
AAGATCAGCAGGCAGTGGGCAGTTCCTTGGCAACACACCATGCCCATTTTGCTCACATGTGATTATTGTGGAAATTAGTATAATAGCTAATGTGTAAGCCACTCTCATGTCTACTGGTATTTCTTATTTTTGTTCTTAACCATCCCTTCAGTGCTCTGATATTGGATCTGCTTCTCTCAATACTTCACTTCCATATTGATACCACCAATAGCCTCCTGCCTCTGTAAGGCACTTTATCTCCCTCAGCCCCTATTACTCATTTGAAAAATGGCTTTAAGATCAATCTCCAAAATGCTTGCTGCCTCTAAGCCTTGCTATTATGCATCATGGAGAGGCAGGACTTTTCAGACTAGTCACCACCTCCATAGCATAGGTAAAGCCAAAAATGGGGATGGGGTAGTGTTAGATATGAAAGTAAAATTCCAAGAAGAATCAAAGTCAGAAACAAGTAATTTCAAATCAAAACAGGTGTGAGTCCAACAATTACAGTCTAAGGAAGAACAGATGATTTTCGCTACTGTTGCAAGTCTAAATAATTATTTATAGAATTGGCATCAGCCATTTGGGATCTTTTTATTTCGAGGCTAGGATCTGTGAAGTCAAAATTACCTGGGCAAGTGGGATTAACTGAAAGTGTATTGAGAAATGATGCTCTAATAGGGAATTGAAGACTGGGTGATGTAAGCTTTGTAAAAAGTGTGTTCCTTTAAGCTGGATTTCAGACATTATATAGCTGGCGTCCTGAAAAAAAAAAAAGATCAATAAGCTTCAAAATTTTTGCAGTCCAGACAAGCCTCTATTTTCTTTTTATTTCTATAAGATCTCTAGAGGCAATGTCTCAAAAGCAGAAAGTGATGGAGCAGCAAAGAGTCAGTAGGTGTTCACTAGGAAGAGAAATGAAGAAATGCAGCAACAAAACAAAATCAAAACAAAATGATCTAGGAAGAAGTTGCAAAGATGCCACTCTTCTGAAAAGGCCCCTTCTGGAAGGCAGTTGCTATTCTCAAAGGGCTTTAGCATGAGCCCAGAATCTGGAATTTATTCCATAAACATTTGCTAAGTGACTTCAATGATTCACAGAGCACCCTGCTCTTTTCCCTGCCTTCTTTTTGCGCATGTGTGTATATGGAGTCAGCTGTTACTACTGTTCTTGTGTGTATATATATATATATATATATATATATACACATATATACTATATATCTATAATAATAAAAGGGTAATATGCTAATTAGACCGAATGTCATCCCGGACGTCCTTCTGGACGAAGCTGGGGCTGGAGGGAAGCTGGTGCCGGCAGCGGGGGGAAGGAAGGCCTACTCTTGCATGAATTTTTGTGCATTGAGCCTCTAATATATATATATATATATATATATATATATATATATATATATATATAGAGAGAGAGAGAGAGAGAGAGAGAGAGAGAATCTTAATATAACTTCATTGCAGCATGTTTTAAATAAGTGGGCTAATTAGTGATATATATTAAATATTTATACACATTTGTTTCCTTAACATGACTGGGTGTAGTATGTTTTCTATATGGGTTTATTTGTGGGCCCAAGTTAAGAGCTTACCACCGTCATTTCCTGAGGACCCTGTGGCTTGCTAACCCAGAATAATATGGGATCACAGAAAAACTACCATTTCTACTGGGGGAAAATATTCAATCGTGTATCTGGAAGTCTACTTGGCAATCTTGACCAGGATATGTAACCTCTCTGAGCCTAGATTTTGGTATCTACAGTTCTAAGGGATCCAGCCACTCCAGTGATTTCCAAAACTTGTTTTCTGAGGCCCCAAGTTTCCTCAGAGGTAATTTCGGTGTCACCTTGAAGGCCAGGAGGTGGCTCAGATGGCCTTGTTCTAGGAGAGCAGTTCTGATCTATGTGTTTTATATGCTGAAACGCTGCAGAGGATGTCCTTCTTGCAAAAAGGAATTTGTAATAATACAGACCTGTAAGTTCTGTAAGGTACCACGCCACACCTCCTATAAGTCAGAAGATCCCCTGGCCACTTCCATTTAGAAGGCTCTTGATAGATGAAGAAATACTAAAATAACTCACAACAATGGCAAGCTGTAGAAGGTATGTGATGGACATCTTTTTGTGCTGTCAGTGTTTCTCATTGCCACGTGCATAAACTTATTTGAAGGCAGCCTCTCAATTTGAGGCCCTTGGTAAATATAAGGCCTAGGCCAAATGGTTTTCCTATTTCCCTCCAAATGCCACCTTCAGGATGAGACCTGATTCCCTACTCTCTGTATCTGCGAGTCTTAGATAACCCTTGCTTCTAAGATTGGAATGTTTCAACAAAATCACTCCACAGAGAAGCGCCTTTATCAAGGACCCAGAGAACTGCCGAGTGTTCTTTCTCTGTTTCTATTACATCTTTCTAGATATAATTTTATTAAATGTGTTAACATGGTTGCTTTATTTTAAGAAACACATCATTTCAACAGTCAAAATATTTGATTAGTCCATATTCAAGAAAATAAAGAAATTTGAATAGTTCCCTAAATATGCAGTAATGGGAGCTGGCAACTATTGCAATCTATATTCAATTGATGTTGTTTATTTCATGAAAGGTAAAAATATTAGTATAATAAAATATTTTATTTTTAAACCATCTCAGCACTAACGGAGCAATAAAATATGAGTATGAATGATAAATCATAAAAACAGCCCATTTTTAAACAGACATGATATATCTATAGTATATACATATATGTACATATATATATTTATATTTTTACTAATTTGAGAGAGAGAGGAAGGGAGGGAGACATGTCGATAGGTTGCCTCCCGTATGTGCACCTATTGGGGGTTGAACGCACAATCTGGGTATGTGCTCTGACTGGGAATCGAACCCACCACCTTCTGGTTTATGGGACGATGCTTCAACCAACTGAGTCACACCAACCAGGGCTAAGATATGTTTTTTTAAAAGTTTCTGCCTTGCCCGGATAGTATAGTATAGAGCTTTTTATTTTAGTCATGTTCCGTGGCATGCATTAAACTTGCCTTTTGATAGCTCTGTAAAATAAATGCTGGCGCTACATCTGACCGGATAACCAAAGAGCTCAAATTACGAGGGGCCTGTAACTGGTAACAGTGGTGCTTGAATTATTGGATTTGTCAGGTACCATAGTTTATGAGAAACATAACTCACAACACAACATACACAAAAACAAGAGAACGGAGGTGCTCACATCTTGGTGCAAGGATGGTTGAGAGCGATGAATATCATTGAGAGAATTATGATTCCTATTTGTTCCCATTCTAAGACACTTGTGTTGTGGTCACTGATACCTTCTGATTCCATTGATTTAATAGCCTACGAGTCAAGCTAAGCTGTGGGTGAATTTGTGGAATTAACCCTCTGGGTGTAATCCAAGAGCACCTGAAGGTCCATGCCACATAGCAATTTATCATTTTGTTAAGGAATAAATTAGACTCGTATGCTTCAAGGCTTCATATGTAAGAAGGTGTCACTTAGCAAGTGAGTGGGCCTCTCCGAGGCAGCCTCTAAATACTGTACCTCAGGCTGGCTATCATTGTTCTACACTTTTGCTACTTTGATACGAACCTTTTGGCAGTAAAAGTCATATTCTTCTTTTAAAAAATCTGGTAGGTCAGGGATGAAAATGAAGGGAAAATAATATAAGTCAAAGGCATGGTTCTTAGCCAGAAAAAATTTGTTTGAACAGGGAACAGTTGTACAGTAAATCCTGGATATAACCAACTAATTCAGGCAAGGGGGTGTCCATTAAAGATGAAACATTATATAATCCTATATAATAAAAGGGTAATATGCAAATTAACCCTAATAGAAGAACGACTGGGAATGACTGGTCACTATGACACACACTGACCACCAGGGGGCAAATACTCAATGCAGGAGCTGCCCCCTGGTGGTCAGTGTGCTCCCACAGGGGGAGCTCTGCTCAGCCACAAGCCAGGCTGACAGCTGCCAGCACAGCGGTGTTGGCGGGAGCCTCTCCCGCCTCCTCAGCAGCGCTAAGGATGTCCGACTGCAGCTTAGGCCTGCTCCCCGCTGGCAAGTGGACATCCCCCGAGGGCTGCCGGGCTGCCAGAGGGATGTCTGACTGCCAGCTTAGGCCCAATCCCCCAGGGAGTGGGCCTAAGCCAGCAGGTGGACATCCCCCAAGGGGTCCTAGACTGCGAGAGGGCACAGGTCGGGCTGAGGGACCCCCCCTCCCCGCCCCCACTGAGTGCACAAATTTTTGTGCACAGGGCCTCTAGTCATTATATAATAAAGTATGTTGTCCAAATGCATCTGTTAAAAAATTAACAATTTTGTTTACCTGTTTTTACTTATGTAGATATGTTTGTATAATTAAAATTAAGTATGTATGAAAAGTTTAATTTCACAGAAAAGTTTTCCATATGTATTACAGTAATTATAAATTTATACTGAATAGGTCTAGCAAATGCATGCATTCACCAGTCACTGAGAGTAAACAAATGCACACAGCTGGGACATGGCTTAGCTCATGTGGGAACATTGGCTGGCCCTAGTTAAAACTGCTTTGCCCAGCCTGTTTGGCTCAGTGTCAATCCATGAACCAGGAAGTCATGGTTTGGGCATATGCCCCAGTTTTGGGCTCAATCCCCAGTGTGGGGTGTGCAGGAGGCAGCCGATCAATGATTCTCTCTCATCACTGATGTTTCTATCTCTCTCTTCCTCTTCCTTCCTCTCTGAAATCAATAAAAAATATATATATTAAAAAAATAACTGCTGCACAAAGTCATACTACTGCACAGCAGAACCAATTACTGCTGGTGATGTGGTGTGGTCACGTGCTAATCATTCACCAAACATTATTTATGAGCAGTGACTCTTGGATTTAAGTATGTAGACTATAGCTGTAGACACGTAATATTTATTTATGTCAGCAAAATTACTACAGTGTTTTTCCCAACATATGGCCTATTCACTAAAATTTGTTAAAAATAACAGTGAATTAATAAGCAAAAATAAACAGCTGTTAATTTAATTATAAGCAAATAATGGTTAAAAGCATTTTTAAGTTAACTGAATGTTAATTTTCACATATGACATAAAGATCAGAAATTTTGTCTGTTAAATCCGAAGTCTCTTAAATCAAGGTCTACAAGATCGAGGAATAGAGAGTTAGAAACATCGATGAGAGAGAAACATCGATCAGCTGCCTCCTGCACATCTCCTACTGGGGATGTGCCCGCAACCCAGGTACATGCCCTTAACCGGAATCGAACCTGGGACCTTTCAGTCTGCAGGCCGACGCTCTATCCACTGAGCCAAACCGGCTTCGGCATAAAGTATATTAATTTAAAAAATTTATTAGAAGGTGGCTCATAGCTATAAAACAGGAACAGCTATGTAAATACTGTAGAAACAGAGAAAAGTGATCCACGAGACCATTTCAGCAAGTGTGATAAAAATTTCCAACAAAAACGAATAAGTAGTTATCTGGTTATATAAGAAAACAACATTACCCAAAATCTTTTAACTGAACAGTGATATTGCAAGCAGCCAAAGTCTGTGCAAATATTTCTATGAAACAATTTAGTAAGACTACTGGACTGAGCTTTTCCATGAGTAAGTCTTAGGAAGTGTTTCTGGAAATGTCCCATGTTGTAAAATTAATAGGAGAGGGCCACTGAGCTGCAAAAACATGCCTTCAGAGTTAAAGAAAGAAAATGGACATATAGTAAATAAAGATGCCTCTTGCAAATGTGCATATCCAAGAAGGAAGCCCAAAGAGTCTGAGGGCAGAACATCTCTGATATCTTACAGATACAGCCCCAAGCTCAGGGTCACCTTCCCGCGCTGCTGTGACCTACTTCACACTGCTGGGTAATACATTTCATCTTCATCTTCATCCTTGTCCACACTTCAGCACATTTTATCATCACTGTAGCAGTTTTGCTGATTTAGGCTACTAGGAAAAGATTATACATAACATTGGATTGGGCTTATTTTAAGTGTGTCTTTAACATCTAAATACATAAAAATGACTTATGCTCATATACCTAGAATTGTTAAGGGTCTGAGTTCAGTTAAAATGTTCAGCTATTTCTAACTGTTTTGTGGAAGGGGAAATGAAATGCCCCTGGGAATTAATCAGTTGAGGATTGTTGAAGGCCTTGAGAAGGCTCCCTTGGGAATGGGAAGGTCTACTTTACTTTAAAGGAATTAATAATATTCAATGTCCCAGCAGAAGGAAAACCAAAGCTCTATTTATTTCATAATAAATATTTGAATGATGAAGCCAACTACAGGAGCGATGTAAGTGGAAGCCAAATGAACAAAAACAAAGAAAACATATAACAACCACTACTCAGGCCAGTATCTTCTTTTCTATAGATATCAAAACAAGATTCTAGAGGGACAGCACAGCTTATAAACATAATAGCAAGACAGAAAAATCAGAAAAAGACATGTTTCTAGCTCAAAAATATAATTAAACAGGAACTTTCCAATTACTTATAACTTGGGATTTTTCAGTCTTATAGATCTTCCTTGAGCTACATACATAACTGAGAAAATTAGCCATGTTTAGCAATAACATTAAAGGCATAGCTTTGAATAGCACCGCATAAAATCAACATTGCCTTGAAAACTGAAAGGTTGCTAGGATATTATGTCAAGTGCAATCCTTTCCAGTTATATCTGATTTTTCCATTTTATATCTTCCTCAATCATTAGGGCTTAACCCTTACAGGAATTTACACGAGGATAGCTTACATACCTCTGCAAATATAAATTTTCCAGGGGTTCCATTCGATCCTTAGAAGGCCTTAGGCATTAGTGCTAAGCATTTTGGACAGGGTCAGCTGTTCTGGAAAAGGGCATCACTTGGGTTCTTGACCATATGGGGGTTTGTACAGAAGATGGAATTAGGCTGGGTCCATGTGGACATTTTCATTTCCCTCTCCTATTTCTACAGAATGAATCAAGGGGGGAAAGGCTTAGTGGCAAGCCAAATCAAATTATTTGAGTTATTATAAGAAGAAGCAACTCATCGCATTGGTTGCCAAACTTAAAAATGCCTGGACAGCCTGTTCAAAGAGCCAGCAGCAGGAAGAGGAGAGAGGCTGTGCCAGAGACTCCAGCCAAGAAGCACTGAGAGAGCTGGGGCAGCCCCGCCCCCGCCCCCCCTCCTGTTCATTAGCATTTCAATGGTCCTACAGGCCAGGGGGCTGAGAAAGCCAGGGAGATTTCTCCCTTCTTTTATTTCTACAGTGGGCTCCTAAGATCTTTCTTTCCATTCATTCTCTCCACTGTTTGGAGATATGTCCCTGATTCACTGATATAAATAGAAGTAGATAACGCAGGGAATAATTCATTGTGAGGTTTGGATCTTTCTGCCTCTCAATATTAATACTGTGTGTACTGTGTTCACAGAATCCAATGTATTATTGCATTCATCTCATTAAACATCAGAGTGCTCTGTGAGATGGTACAGACTTTTCTCATTTGTAGGTCAGGAACTGAGGCTCAGGGAAATTGTAGCTGGCTCAACATATCAACGTAGTAAGTGGCAGAGCAAGAACTTGGACATCCAAGTCAAATGTATTGCAAATGAAACCAAAGGTTCATTCTTACTCCACGAGGAAAGACCCTATTAATTACAACAGTAACACACTAAACACCTAGTAAATATTTGGCCCTGGCTATGTATTCTGCATGCTTGACTCCCTGAATCTTGATAAAACAAAACAGTAAAAGAAAAAAAAACACAAAACACAACAATGCAAGGTACAAAGAGGAAAGAAATTACTGTGGAATGATTTTCCAGGAGGGAGGGAGTCTGCCAAAAAAAGTGAAAATAGACTTTTTAAAAGAAAAAATAATTTTCATCCAACTATAAATGAAGATGTTGCCAAAGGGTGCTGGCCAAAAGCAGTCTCTCACTGGATAGATTCCACATTCATGGCCAATGGCTATTAAATAAACCATTGAGACTCTTATTTTATAAATCAGTGCTTGCTAATAGAGTCCCTTTAATTTGCTGAATCCAAAGAGTATCTTTATCTGCCATAAATGAGACAGTAAATAAAATGGTACTTTATTTATATGTTTACCTTTTACTTCAATAACCACAAATATGTCTGGGCAAAGTTATTTCTAGTCAGTGCCAATATCTTCTTAGGAGGAAATTTACCAATGCCTAACATTTAAAAAGCGCACTTGATACAGAGACAAAAGGTCACTTTAAATAAAGTCCACTTAGGCTTAATGTTAATGTGACCTTCTTTCAGCCAGCGATTGCTCAAATTTATAGAAAAGCAGATTCTCCACCTCAAAAGTTTCCCTGTTCCCAAGCTTGTATGAGACAGGAAACTGTCATGTGACTGTGAAGGAAAATAGACTTTGATTGATGAGCAACTCAAATATTACAATATATTGGAGCTTAGATAGTGCTGTCCTCATTTCCTGGTACACATTTGCCTTCAGGCAAGGAAAATGAGTTTTGCTTTAAAACCCGGAGCATTTTGGTTGATTCAGGCCACAGTTGATGAGCATAGACTCCTGTTTCACATATGTCACTTAGCCCTCTGCTTCCCACTGCACATTATTAAACAGGCAAGTGCAATTTTATCTGCCCATTTTCATATGCCAACCCTTCAGTAACTTATTAATTTGTGAAATATCCATGTCCAATAAAGGCACAGTTGCGTGTCCTATCCCTCTGTTCATACTTTTCCAGTTTTCTCTGAATACATTTTAGTAAATGGTCATTTGAAAAAAAATTAACCTTTGGAGTAGTTTAGTGAGGAAACTGTACAATCCCCCCTGGAAAATGAGTTTCTAAGAAAATGACATATTATCAAATGTTGATTATTAAAGCCACACTTTTAGTTTTTTCTGGCCCTCACTCTACTGTGTTTTAAAACTTATTTTTCGATAGAGGAAAGAAAATGAAACATCCCTTCTGCACTGCCACGCTGCTCTCCCATAGTTGAAAAGCAGCCTTGAGTTTGCACAGGCTCTTCCATTTATCACTTGGGTGCTGTCATGGGGGCACTGTGGTGTCTATGCATTAAGGTGGATCCTCTGTCTCTCACCCCCTCCCTCTCTTTCTCTCTTGTGTTAGTGTGTAAACAGAGGAGGGCACACTGCCACAGGGCAGAAAGGAGGACTTGGCTAGTGAGAAAGTAATAAGGTGAATGAAGAAGTATTCTCAGAATAAGACCAGAGCAAGATCTGCTTGCTGTGCTCCTCCTCGCCTTTCTTATTCATGCCTTGGTTTCACTGCATAGTCACCCCACCTGGAGTGCTGTGCAGAACACTGGTGCTCCATGAGAGAGTCAGACATGAACCCAGCTTTCAAGCTGTCCTCACTCTGGTAAGGGCACCGAGACATGCATGCAGCAATGATCCAAGACAGTATGTTTTAAATGCTAGGGAAGAGATACAGAAAGCTTGACGAGAAGGTGATTTCTGCAACTTGAAAGAACTAAGGTAAGGCTTTGAGAAAGGTGCTATTTTTGGGTTGGGTCTTAAAGGATAGCAGAGGTGCCATTCCACCTCACTTTCACCTTTCAAAACCCAACCTGTCCCTTCAAGGTGCAGTTCAGACTCCGGCCTATTTGCAAAGACATTCCTGACGTCACACCAGAGACTGTATATTTTCTTTCCATTTTTTTGAACCAGAAGTCACTTTGCACTTGTCTTGTAGCATTGGTCACATTCTTTCTTGTTTTACACTTGTCTGACAAACAAATGAATGACTTCACTTGCCTTTATTATGTCCACTGACCTGTGGTATCAATTGCCTGCCCTTTTTGCAAAGGACTAATCCAAGCAATGGTTGCCTCGTCTCTCCTAATAGTTGGGGGGAAATCCTACATAATAAAAGGTTAATATGCAAATTGTCCCCTTGGGAGTTGGACTGACTTGGAGTTCAACCACTTGCTATGATGTGCGCTGACCACCAGGGGGCAGCGTGGAATGAAGGAAGGCCCTGTCTGGCAGCCGGCAGCTGGCAGCTGGGGGAAGGAAGGCCTCGATCGGTCCTGATTGCCAGCCAGACGTAGGGACCCTACCCATGCACAAACTTCGTGCACCGGGCCTTGTGTATATTAACACATTAAGTGCCCAGTCAGTCACCAGTAACTGACACTATTCTTTCCATCCGGAAGACAAAACAGGCTGGGCGCTTAACATGTTAATAAGTTTCAACTTATACAAATGAAAGATGGAATGATAGAATGAGGCTGAATTTGCATGTTGCTTTCTTCAGGGAATAACTCAGGAGGATAATGCAGTCTATAAACATTGATTTATTGTTCCACTGCTTCCATGAGTGATCAGGCTGAAAGCTGAACTTGGCTTTCATGATTGAGTCTAGTTATGCTATGTTATGTTACGTTATGTTATGTTATGTTATGTTATGTTATGTTATATACCCTGATTTTAACTTTGAATTGTAACATACTACTCCAATTTTGTCTGCCTCAGGGAAACTCTTGGCCCATATGAAGCATTTTAAAGGTAATATGAAGTCTCTCAAATGGGCATAAGTGAGTGAGTATGATTGCTGACTTTCCCCAAATTAAATATATTTTTAGCTAGTTCACTAATGGTAAGAAAATAAATCAGACAATAACATTAAATTTTCAGCTTCTTTGAGCCTACACCAAATGTTGAAATTTAACACTCTAGTTTCTTGAATCTGGAGTCCTGAGGTAAAGTTAGCTATAAAATTACCTAATCCTTTGACAAAGAATTGTTAGAAAATGAAAACAAATGTTCTATCAATTACAATTATTAACAAGTTTTCACTTTCCTTTTTACAAAGGGAATAATTTAGCATCAGATTTTGATTCTATAAATTAGTATATGAAGCAAAGAAATAGGGATTCATTTATTTTTCATTTAGTCCCAATCATCCATCCATCCTGGTGTGAACCACTGCGGTGTAGTGGGCTGGATAACTATTATGCAATTTTTCACATCCTTTCTGCCCCAACTCTTACTAGAACCATTATCTTCCATGACTGTTCTGCGCTATCTTTGGCCAACTTCACACATGCTATGACAATGCCTCAACTGTGCTCTCGCTCCTTATTATGGGGGTTTCCTGATACTGATATGTGGGACATTTGTGGAAATATATAGCCTAGAATTTCAGGGGAGTTAATGACCACAAAGCTACTCTTATCAAATAGAGGCTCAAGCATCAGTCATCTGCAAGGTGGCCAACTTGATAGTGAATTATCACATAATCTTTCTCTCATTTTCTGCTTTTCTTCCCAATTTCCTCACTGCAGCTCTTGCTCTCTAGGGATATCTTTTCAAATGAACTACCTTCATACAAGTCTTTATCCTAATCTGGGCTTTCAGTAGAACCAAGGATAAAATAGTTGGTATCGAGACTAACTGTAGAAAGATGCTATGGTGGGATATTGGAACTGGATCACTTACCAGTCAAATAGCAGTAAGGGCCCACTGTTGGTGGTAAGTGGGGTAGTGAGTAAACAGCTATGGTACCCACAGAGTCCACTTGTATTGCTTGCTCGTAGACCCTGGAATTTGAGGGTGGGTCTTTCTTCTGAATCTGAGCTTCTAATCTGCTTGCATTTTGACCCTACCCAAACTCTATTTAGGATCTAATTTAAGGCTTGATCATTTTCTGGTTAAAGCCTTGTTTTGTATGTGATTACTTGTTCGGCACTTAGGCCTGACTCTTGAAATCAGGCTGTTCCACTGGAACTGTGCTAGCCCAATTCCTTTTGGAATCAGACTGTTCCTATTAGAAATCCACTGTTCAGCTTTTGATTCAATGCCTTGTTGGAACCAGACTTCCTACTGAAGCTATGCTGTTCAGCCTTTGGTCCAACTTTTTGAAATCATACTGTTTCTAGTGAAACTTTGCTGGTGTCTGTCTTGCAAGCTGGTTAGGGTTTTTACAAAAATGGGATCCTAATTATCACTCCCCCCTTTTTGGGGGGACCCTGGCAATTTTATGTTTAGAAACTGCAGTCCCTCTTAATGCACATTTCTAATTAAATGGCCTAATTTGACCAATATCAGTACATTGGCCAGTATACAGAACTTTTGAAGTCCCCAAACTTACTTTTCTTAAAACCAAATTGGACAACCATAGAGCTAAAACTGTCCAAACTGAATGGAATGCCTGCATTGATTAGTATTTTGAGGCTTCCAAACATTACCAGCAGTCTAAATCACTTCTTTGCAGAATTAGATTTTAAAATTAACTGAGACAAACAAACACGTAAGGAAAGGCAAAGTGGTTCTTCAAGCCTTATGCTCTGTTCCCTAGTTCCTTTGTCTCAGGCTCCACTTCCATGCCATCTTCCTCCTCCTCTGAACCTCTCCCCATCCCTTCTTCCTGTCCCTTTAAAGATCAAAAGGCTAACTCCCTAATTTCTTATATTCCCTGGACTAAAGCTGAACTTCGAGTCACAATGGACGCTGAAGATCCCCACAGATTTGCTGAGGAATTTAATATAGTCGTTCAGACTTATCAATCTGATTTATATGAGCTAGTTTATATGCTTGTTGGTGAAGGCCAGGCTCAGCACTGGATGAAAACTGCTGAATGGGAAAATCCCGAAAGATCATTAGGATTACAACCAGGAGACTATTCCGCTGGCTTGTTACATAATCGGCATTGGGAAATCCCCGACTTCATCGGGCAAATCCGAGGGCTTTCCCAAAGTCTGCTGATTGGAACAAAATTCTTGCTTGCTCTCCAAAGTCTGATGAAGCTGTCCATGACTGTTACAACTGACTTCAGATGGTTTTCAACTAAAATTCTGGCCTTCCTTCAGATGCTGATCCCACTCCAGTAGCTTTTAACTCTCTGTTTATTAATGGGCTGAACTGAGACCTTTATTTTTAAGTTAAAAGGACCAGAATGTAATAGGAGACTGTGGCCACTCTAGATTTGATCAACTTGGCAAGTCAGCTTGCTCGCATCCCAGATGCATCATCTGAAGGGAAACCACTAATATTCTTATTTCCCAACTCTGGTAGATAAATGTCCCTGTATGAAACCAAAAGCTCCTAATTTCTGCTATTATGGCAAAGAGCCAGGACACTGGAAAAGAGATTGTCACAAACTTAACGCTTCAGGGAACTTTTCTCTTTTAATATATCTTTATTGATTTCAGAGAGGAAGGGAGAGGGAGAGGGAGATAGAAAGAAACAAATGATGACAGAGAATCATTGATTGGCTACCTCCTGCACACCTCTACTGGGGATGGAGCCCACAACCCAGGCATGTACCCTGACCGGGAATTGAACCATGACCTCCTGGGTCAATGCTCAACAACTGAGCCATACCAGCCCGGCTAGGGAACTCTTTTTACCAGTCAGGTGTTTTGACAAGTCTGTGATTTTTGGCCGGTTTTGCAACACATTCACTGCACTTACCACCCTCAGGCCTCAGGTTTAGTCAAACACATTAATAGCATTATTAAGACTCAGTTGGCATCGTTTGTAAAAACCCTCCAAATACTGTCAAACACATTGCCATTGGTCCTTCTAAATCTCAGATCTGTCCCCTTTGGAATTCATAAACGTTCACCCTTTGAGAAAGTCGCAGGGAGGCCAATTCACCTGGACCTTGTCTCTTGATCAGCAGCTGATAAAAGATGTATTTCAATGTTTTGAAGGCCTAATTGCTTCTACCAAAATTAACCATGTCCTGATAGAACAATCTGTACACAGTGTGTCCCGTGGAGATGACCTTAAGCCAAACACATTGTGACCTGGGTATTGAAAAAGACACCTCTAGCAACACTCGTCAACCTAGCTGACAAGGCCCTTTTCAGTCCCGCTAAGCATCCCTTGTGCTGCCAAACTCCAGGGAGTAGACTCTGGGACTCACGTGAAACATCTAAAGAATGCACCCAACCCTGACTGGACCTGCACACCATCGATGACCTGAAGGTGAGGATTTCCTGAAATTGAAGCAGATGACTCCTGATGAGACAGCTTTCCCAAGATGTTTAGACCAGGCATTTAGGAGGTTTAAGATTCACAGAAGTCTCTTTTTCATCTGGACTATTAACTGACTCTGGATTCTTCTACAATTCATAGTCTCTGAATTTGCAAACTACAGGCTGTATTATTGATGACTTTTTTCCCCCAAACAGTTTCTTCTGTAATAACATGCTGTATAATTGCTCAGGTTTTATCCTACATTGTGTCTTCCCAAAATGCTTATTTAATTTGTTCAGTTCTGAGTGTACCTTCTCCCTAGTCACTATTCTAAGATACAGACTTTACATGGGAAATGCCTGAGAGAGCTCCCTCCTACCCCTCCTTGTGACTCAGATGTGACCACAGCAGGTTTTCAATCTGTACACTTTCCTTCCTATGTGAGACAGGACACCAGGAGAGGTCCTTCCTGGTGTCGAGGGACAAAAGGCCATTGTCTGGAAAAACCTGACTCTTGCTCAGCAATGCTTTTGGAGAACAGTCTTGATCAAAAGGGGAGAAATGTGAAAATTAATAAACAGAAACTTCATTTAAAATGGAGTCAGGAGGCCAGAAAAAAGAACTCTTACCAATGTGTCACTCAACACACATTACTGACCCCAAGAGGAAGAGGCATAACTTATATCTGCAATAAGAAGTGATACTATTTTACTACCTAAGTAGGAGGAAGAAAAGTTGTTACCTTGCCTTGTAACAACTCAGCCAATGGGAGGCTGCCATAGCTCAGCCAGTGAAAAGTCACTATACTTTGAACTTTCAGTTTCCTCCAATGGATTCTTCATTTACAATAGCTTTTTCCAAGTCTATAAAAGAGTGTTCCTCTCTGTTTCTCTGGATTAAAACATGGTTTGCCATTAGACTGCAAGCCCTGAATTGCAATTTTTTTTCCTGAATAAACCCATTTTTGCTAGAAAAATTTCTGGTGGTTTATTTGTTTAAGGTCAACATACAAAAAAACAGACATAGCACATAGTGGGTCTCATTGGATTTTTGAAGGCTCTGTATACAACTTTTGGCATACTATTCGGCTCTCAATGCCAATAGCCCACCCAATCCCTAACCTCCAGCTATATAGCTTTCCTGGTTGTCATTCTTCATCACATTATATTTCCTAATGTTGTGTGATTTCTTCATTTACTAAAATATACAATGGTGTTAGCTTCCTCAAACAGTCTGAAATATTGGTTTTATTGATGATCTAATTCCTCCCTTTTTGCTATTGGCCTCTGAAAATCAGTCTTCTTTTCTGTTTCTCCCCCTTCTCTGACCAACCCTTCTCCCTCTAGGGACCCTCTTCAATGATCTAATGTATGTAGAGGCATAGTCCTCATCCCAACTCTATTTTCTAAATGCATTTTCCTTCTTAAGTAATTTTATTCAAAATGAAGTATGTAGCAGTGCTTGGCACCACTTCTCATTACTTTCTTCTTTTATGTAAATGACTCCCAAATCATATCTCAGCCAAAACTTTTTCCAAGGGCAAGTCACAAAATTCTGTCTACCTGAAGGATGGCTCTGCTTGTGTGTACAATTGATACCTCAAATGCTAAACATCAGAAATATAATACATCCTCCTCCTGAATTTGCCCTCTAGAATGGCTTCTACTTCACTCAATAACAACACTTTCTATGGATTTGTCATTCTATCTCTTTTAAATCTTTTTTTCCTACCTATTTACTGGTATGTTGTAACCCTAGTTAAGTTCTTATTTCTATATGTAATACCCTTTGTAATACTTTAAGCAATAAAACAATTAAAAAAAGTTCTTATTTCTTACAGGATCTATTGCAATAGGGTTTTAACTGGTCTTGGTACTGCTCACTGATTACAAGATTAATTTTTTTAAGGTACTGCCACTCTCTTTTTCCAATGATTCAGTGGTTTCAGGTTCTCAGGTTTAAGCTCTTCGGTTTAGCATTCCAGCTGTGGACCCTGATGGTGCTTATCAACCTCTTTCCACCCATTTCCCTTCATAACTCTACTTCAATAGAAATGTGGGATGTGTGTTGAAGCAGGAATTACAGGGCATTAAAGCCAAGCAAATCTGTGTTCAAATCACAGCTCTTTAAGTAAGTGGCTGGGATCTTGGGCCCTCACCCTATGACAATAATGTTGTTTTTCTCATCTGAAAAATAGTATAATTAACAAGAGGCCTGGTGCATGAAATTCATGCACTGGGGGTACCTCAGCCCAGCCTGCGCCCTCTAGCAGTCTGGGAGCCCTCAGGGGATGTCTGACTGCAGGGCCTAAGCCTGCAGTCAGACATCCTTAGCACTGCTGCAGAGGTGGGAGAGACTCCCGCCACCACTGCTATGTTCACCAGCCTTGAGCCTGGCTTCTAGCTGAGCAGCGTTCCCCTGTGGGAGCGCACTGAACACCAAGGGGCAGCTTCTGCATTGAGCGTCTGCCCCCTGATGGTTAGTGCACGTCATAGTGACCAGTTGTTCCGCTGTTCGGTTGATTTGCATATTAGCCTTTTATTATATAGAATGCCTATCATAAAGCTTTGCTGAGAAAGTGAAATATACAAAGGACAGTAGGAGAGCAATAATGCATTGTACTCATCTCTTCTTTTTTATATATGTCCTAAGATTTCCAGAAGAAGGACAATTCACCAAAAGTCAGTGGCTAGTATGCCAAATTTAATTGACTTTTTGGCAAACTGGGTTCAGTACACTGGCATATATCCCAGTCTCCTGCCACTGTGCTTTGCTAAGATTGTTACATTTGCCTGCATGTCCTTGTCTATGGAGCCTCTCTGGTCCTTGCCACCAGGGAGAAGTCTTCTCTTTTACATTTGAACTTCCACAGTGGCTGGACTATGTTATCCCTTACCTTCTGAGTCTAGCCAGTGTGGCCCCTGAAATGCAGAATGGCACATGCTTGGGTAACTTATTTAACCTGCTAGTGGTAATTGTATTACTAAGCTGCATCGAGACACCTATTCTAAACCCAGGCTTGGTTGATTGTCTGCCATGACCTTTTGTCAAAATTCACCAAACTGTCCAGAATATTCTGCTTCAGTCTAATTGCTTCAGAACTTTCAGATGCAAGGGTGGAATAAAAGATCTGAAAAAGACTCTTCTTTTATTTTCCCTTTTCTCAGAGGATTGTAATGTAAAATAAATACAATAACATTATATTTGCATCTTGTCATTTACTTGGTCTTTTCTTTTGCCAACTATCTGATCTCATTTTTCTAATTACTTCCCAAACACCAATAACCATCATCTCCTTCTATTTCTTCCATGATAAATAGTATTCCAGTTGTTTAGCTCTGCTATTAAAGAGCCTCCTCACAATTAGAGATCTCGTGTTTTTTATATTTTCCTGCAGCAGCATCTATCTAATACGGTTCTTTGAATGTAGTAGGTTGTAAATAAATATTTTTGGAATGAGCAAATGTTCATGCTAGATATGACAGGGTATTGTAAAGAAATACAAACAAGTTCTCAACCCATAAGCAATTTACTCAGTGGAGACATACTTTACTTACAAACAAACTGTTAATAACTATGGAGGGTTACACATGATTACAAATTCAATAGTACACAAAAGAGTGCTGTGGGAGACATCATCTCTCAGCTAAAAGCACTCTCAATTAGCAGCTTGCTCTCTATCTAAAGTTCTGATGGATAAGTTTCAATTCTTAGGAAGGTAGAATAATATAGTAGAAATGACATAGTGAAGTTTGAAAGATGTGAATTATACTCTTCTTGGTGTCATTTAATACTGGATATCAGTAGTTTCACATCTAAAATAGAAATGATAATTCATACATCACAATAATTTTTTGAAGGGAGTGTTAGAAATAATATATGTAAAGTGTTTTATATTTACCAGCGACTTAAACCTTGGGTGTTACATTGCTTTAGTCAAATAAGTGAATTTGGTCTCATCTCAGCATAAAAATGTTCTTAACCTGTGAGTTCAAATCTTCCCAATGCTGAGAGGATCATTTCAGCCCTCCTGTAAGTTTCTATGGAGTAACTTCTTAGCTGAGAGGTTAAATAGGACTCAGAATCCTATCAGCTGGGAAGTGCTGATTGCAGCCACAGATAAGCCATGTCAGTTTGGCTCCAGCACTGACCTCAGTGAAGATGTCTTAGGAGGAAAACTGTGCAGAAAGCATGGTGTATGGGGAGCTGAAACAGTTCCAACCTCTCAGAAAGGGTGCCACCAAAAAGACAAGGAGAGGGCAGGCCCATGGACAGCTACTGACAGAGTACTCATGACACCAGCATTAGAGTAAAATAGATCATGAGAGTTTTGTGTAAATGGAGAAAAGGTCAAAGAAAAAGGGCCTCAGCAGACCTAGGATGAGGGAAATGACAATATGGAAATTTCACTTGTGCTAGTAGGTAATTCTAATCATAATGAAAGTAGCTGCAAGGTTTTGTGTCATTTTCTCATTTAATCCTTACAGAGAGATGATGTTTATCATTCCATTTTACAGGAGAGGAAATAGAGAGGTTAAATAAATATCCAAGATTATAGAGCTAAAAAACAATGAAGCTGTAATTCAAACTTAGGTATTAGTAAGAACGGTTTCTGGTAGAAGATACTCCTTAGAGAATTTATTTATGTGGTAGTATAAGAACTCCTAAGAACAATCTATAGACTCTAGTTTGACAACAAAGTAAATAAATACAAACAAATAAGAACACTAATCGAAGAAACTAAAATTTTACTATTTGAAAATATTTTCTATTGTGAATCATCACTAAAAATAAGAAATTTACCATTTCTATTTGTTTATTTTTTACATGATCATGTAAAGGAAACTGAACAAAGATCTCTTGTGACGCCATTGTGAGAGGCACCGCTGCAATCCAGTGCCTTCATGTAAACAGTACTGGATAAACAACTGCAGCAAGAAATTTAAGACAGTTAAGTGAGCAAATACGTGCTCTATAAATACTTTCTGAAGTTGAGACTAAGTGAAGTACTGTTATATGTTGAATGTCCCTCCAAAATTCATATGCTGAAATCTAACTCTTAATGTGGTGGTATTTGAAGGTGGGTACCTAGGCCATGAGAGTGGAGCCCTCCTGAATGGAATCAGTGCCCTTATATTAAAAAAAAAAGTCCTCAGAAATTGACCAAAGAGCAGCCCTCTCCTCTATCAGAGAAGTTGTCCTCCTCAACCAAGAGCATAGGGATGCATATGGAGTTCTGAGGGAGAATGGGGACTGAGAACTCTCTCACCCCTTCTGCTCTGTAAGGACTCAGCGAGGAGACAGCCCTCTATGAAACAGGAAGCAGGCCTTACCAGACACCAAATTTGTTGGCACCTAGATCTTGGACTTCCCAGCCTCTGAAACTGTGAGAAATAAATTTCTGTTACTTGTAAACCACTTAGTCTGATATTCTGTTATAGTAGTCCAAATGGACTAAGACAAGTGTCCTCTTGAGGGAAATGATATTTGTGATAAATATAGCTACACATATGCAGATCAGTTCCTGTCTCAGTTTGCTAAAGAAGTAGCTCATCATAGAATATACTCAACCATATAATTTACAACAAAGGAAAACCACCAAAAATACTCCATTTCTTTTTCCTTTTCTTCTTTTTTTTTAAAAAAAATATATTTTTACTGATTTCAGAGAGGAAGGGACAGGGAGAGAGAGATAGAAACATTAATGATGAGAGAGAATCATTGGTTGGCATGCCTCCTACTGGGGATCAATCCTGCAACCCAGGCATGTGCCCTTGACTGGAATCGAACCTGGGACCCTTCAGTCCGCTGGCTAGGGCTCCTTTTCTTCTTAACAAACTTATCATTCTTTAAGAATTAGATCAAATCCCACTACTTTCATGAATAATATCTGATATACTCTGCTAGAACTTAATTTCTTTTTTCTTTGAACCCCTGTACTGTTTAATGTAGGCTTGATTCTGGGCATTTATTATGGCAGAAAGACAATGTTTTCAAATATTTCTCAATGCAATTACTTGAAGGCTGTATTTTACCCTAAAGCCCTTCTGTAATTAAAACTAGATGAGGAGGCTAAGGTCTATTGCTCCAAGGAAGAAAAGACAGAAAATAACTCAATGAGAAAAAAGAGTTTATTCCCAGGCTTTTGAACTCCAAAGTAGACTAAAAATTTTATAGTATAGGTAATAGTCCTGAAAGTCACTTTTAAATGCATGGAGCTGGGCATGAGACTGAAAAAGTTTGGGGAATTTTAAAAACTTTGATTGAAAATCAAGAGCTAAACCCTGAAGGAAGAGGTCATAAAGTTTAAGTGGAAAATAAATTATTAGAGAGAGAACTAATGGCATTGTAAGAAGGGGGAAAAATGTTTGACTATGAAGAGAATAGGAGGGCTGAGTACTGGGTGGACAACAAAACCCCATTTGGGGATGAATCACCACCAGACTTTCAAGGGTGTAGCCCAGGAAACTGAAAGCCTTGTAGTGAAGGTTACTTTCCAGCATGTTCCTGTGAATAGTGTAATGACTGAAGGGGGTAAATGACTGAGTAGGTTTGGACATAGCTTTACAAAGTCCCAAACAACCTACTTGGGTCACCATCACTTACTCAAAGGGGCACAGAAGTGGCAGAGAATGAACTGGAAGGCCCCAAAACAGTGAAGTTGAAACAGAATCCATGGACCTCATGCCTGGAGGTGCTGGGCAAGACCAGAGATATCAACTGTGGTTTTTGCCAGGGCACAGTGATGGAACCATATGAGATAGTGTCTCAGTGGAAACCAGTAAAGACAGAAGACACAGATATCACTGCCTTACCATAGAATGGTAGGACACATCAGTAACCATCCTCCCTGAATTTGAACTGAACCCTGAGGAGAAGCAGCAGAAGGAAACGGAAAGAAGAGACAACTCTTAAGAGCTGGGTTTATGCTTTTCATTTAAACAGTTTTTAAAGCATTTAGAAACGAGGACTTATTAAATAAGCAAATTCTGATTGTGCTCTGAAACATTCAGGATAATCCTTTCTACTTTGGTTCAGTCATTGATTCAGAAATGAGCAAAAAAAAATCAGGCTTATGCCAAATGGTGCCTGACATTCTCTTAACCAAAATGATTGGTTCAGAAATAATCAGGTGACCTAAGTTGCCCAATCAGGACATTTGTGTATGTGTCTTGGTTGCTGTGGAAAAAAAAAAACAGAGGAAACAGGCTTAGAATAAAACTACCTTCAGAGAAGCCGAGATAGAAAGAGCAAGAAAACAAGAAAAAAAAAGAATGAGACAATGGAAGGAAAGTAAGGAAGGGGACAGGGTGGGGTGGGGAGTAGATGGGATTCTTGATGACATTATTAAGCCATTAAATTAACCTTTACACTCTGGATTGATTATTAATAAATTCCCTATATTTGTTATTCAGGTTTGATCAATATTTCTGATACTTTCAAATGGAAGCATCCTAATTTATACTGATACTGATCAAATGTGGCTTGGCTACATTCTTGCAAACTTATTACACAAATTCCTCATGAAACACACTGTACACTGAAGTGAGTCCACCAGATAGAGGTATTACACGTTATAAAGAACTTAGTCACTGTCATTCCTTGAGTTTATATATATGACACAGTTCAGTTTATATATGGTACATTCAAATTATAGAATTTTGGAAAACAGAAAATTTGAAAGTGGACAAAATAATCGATCCATGGCCTTACTACTCAAGAACAACTTCTGGGTACATTTTGGTTTCTTTAATTTGATTCTTGGTTTGTATTCAGGATTATTTCTTATAGAATATTTGTGATGATACTTAATATCATCATTTTCATCCTAGTTTATTCCCTTAATATTTAATTTCAAACATGTTTCACAACCCTAAAGACTGGGCCTGCTCAGGGCAAGATATGCCTAAAAACTGACCCAAATTCAACTTAAAAAAATATATATCTTGTTGAAAGTATTACAGATATCCCCCTCTTTCTCCTCATTGACGCATCTACCCTGCCCTCATCCCCCCGGACCTACAACACCATTGTCTGTATCCATGTGTTATGCACATATGTATATAAGTTCTTAAATTCAACTTTTCCTCTGTTGGTGATCACTTAGGAGTGTGCCAGGATTGCTACTGTGGTTTTCAGTTGGTAAGCTGGTGGACACTAGCCCTTATGGGGTGGGTGGCAAGGGAACCTTGGTCCTCTGACTATGAATATGTACTTCTGTGTCTCTTACCCAGCAGAACATCTTTCTGCAATAAGTTGGATCTTTTGCCCACATTGAAGAACTTGTATTCTTTGCTGGTATCTACTGGCTTCTTTGCCTGAGTCTACTGTCATAAACCTACAGTCACAATGATACGAACAGCAGCTAGCAGCTCACAGCTAGCACTTTACTCTGCCAGGTCCTGTTAGGCAATTGACATATACTAACTCCTAATCTTCATGGTCATCATACAAAGGCGTTTCTGTCATTTTACAGTTTTATCACTCCCATTTTACATATAAGGAAACTGAGACAGGGAATTTAAGCAACTTGGCCCAGTACATAGTTAAGAGCTTATGGTTTTACCACTGTACAAACAAGCTTTCTTGTTACATACTGCACATTTTCCATGTTATTATGAACACTTAATACATATTATTTTAATGACCAAATAAATAGTACATCCTTATATAACCCAACCTCTATTATGTAATATTAAGATTATTTCACTTTTTAATTTCATAAATAGTCCTGTGGTGAATATATTTTCACAGAAAGATTTTGTTTATATTTCAAAATGTTTTAGGAAACATACTCAGGTTCAGGGGTCCTCAAACTATGGGCCCGCGGCCACATGCAAATACAAATATTGTATTTGTTCCCGTTTTGTTTTTTTTACTTCAAAATAAGATATGTGCAGTGTGCATAGGAATTTGTCCACAGTTTTTTTTTTAAACTATAGTCCGGCCCTCCAACGGTCTGAGGGACAGTGAACTGGCCCCCTGTTTAAAAAGTTTGAGGACCCCTGCTCAAGTTGAATTATGAAGTCTAATAGTATGGCTATTTCAAGGTTCATGAGATAAATTGCAAATTAATTCCCAAACGTGTTATGTCAGTTTACTTCCCCAACAGCAAAACAGGAGAGTCCTCCTACCAAACTCTTCCCATCACTAGTTCTTAACAGTATTCTTTTGTCAATTTGTTCTGAATGGTATATAAAAATACATGATCATTCTTTTTCTGATTTGTTTTTATCAGTAAATAATAATTTGTAATAATTAAGAAATGTAGGTAACACAATGGAATATTATGCTGTGGTAAAAAAAGAAGAAAAAATAAGAAGGAATTCTTACCATTTGCAACAGCATGGATGGAACTGAAGAGAATTATGCTAAGTGAAATAAGCCAGTCAGAGAAAGATAAATATCACTTGATCTCACTCATTTGTGGAATATAATGAACAACATAAACTGATGAACAAAAACAGATCCAGAGACAGAGAAGCATTGATCAGACCGTCAAACCTCAGAGTGAAGGTAGGGGAGGGTGGGGGTAAAGGGGAGAGATCAATCAAAGGACTTGTTTGCATGCATATAAGCCTAACCAATGGACATAGACACCAGGGGAATGAAGGCATGAGTGGGTGTGTGTGTGTGTGGGGGGCAATATGGGGATAAGGACACATCTGTAATACCTTAATCAATTCAAGAAAAAAAAAAACCAACATGAAAATAATACCAATGAATGTATTTAATTAAAAATACACTTATAGTAGTTAAAAATGTTATAGTCCACTATTTAAAGGATATTTTCCTTATAGATATATTAAGTGCCTTTGATATTAAAATAAGAGATGCAAAAAAAAAGAAATGTAGGTAAAAGAAATTATTTGACTAATAAAGTTAACACCTGTATTTAAAACATTATGTTGGCCCAGGCGGTGTGGCTCAGTGGTTGATCATTGACCTATGAACCAGGAAGTCATGGTTTGATTCCCAGTCAAGGAAATAGTTAAGGAGAAAATACTATTCACAAAGAGCCACTGAAATAAAATTACCTATATAACAAGGCCATGTAAATAGTATGTTTAAAATGCTTTTTTTACAACTCTCAGTAAAATAATAAAGATTTATGCAAAGTGGAAAAGAAAGAAATATATATCACCACATTTCAATGTCAAAGTATGAAATGTTTTCAAAAATTAAAAAGACAAACAATACTCATTAATTCTTCGTATTGAGTCACTTGATGCTTATTTTAATTTTTAAATGCCCTTTCCAGTTGATGACCTAAACTAGAACCTTGAGAAGCTATAGATCCATTGTGCACCATGCTCTCCCCATGCCCTTTTAGTGTTTTATGGCCTCCCTTACAAATGTGCTTGGGCCAGATGGCCTTCAGCCCAATTTCCTGTAAATATTTATTTTTAATGATAATAATTAAAAACACCAATTTACTCTTACCCAAGGCTGTTTTTACGGAAACCTCTTGGGACTTCATAAATACTAATTAAGCCTCAGAAATAAGACTTTCTTTTCTGGTCTTAGGAAATGTCTAAGGCTTTGCTATATTCTAAGCATCAGCAGCAGAGGAAGAATTTCAGCGTTTTCTTTCCATCAATACACCAGGATGAACTTGCATTGTTTGATTCCAGTTTGGGCCATGCCATCAGCAGGAAACATTAGGCTGGACATGACTTGGTGTAGGGCTATTTGGAAGTTGTCCATTTTCCTCCCTTTAATCTCAGGAAAAAGATTCATCCAATGGTTTAGAGCAGTGTTTTTTAAACAAGGGATTTTAACCTGCAGTCCTTAGGCCTCCTGAGGGTCTGAGGATAGAATTCAGTATCAATGAGCTTGAGTGGGAAAAACTGATACCTTTATTTTCATTAACCTTTAACTGAAATGCATTGTTTTCTTTAATTACTAATACTACAATAGTATTAATAGTACGTATGACTTTGTCACCAATAGAAATGACAGATATTTTCATATCACATTAGATTATGCAGGTATTTTGAAAATTTTGTTTATATGCATTATTACTTTAAGATTATGGTAGATTATTTAAGATTTTAATTTAAAAGCCATATATTACTATATTACACAAATTAAAATATTTTAATAACTGTATTCTATGTTTTCCTTTATAATCTGATGTACCTTATTTTATGCATAAAAATAATTATAGTAGGACACACATTTTTCTCAAGTGCACGTGGAACATTTTCTAGGATAGACCATATGTTAGACCACAAAACAAATCTCAATAAATTTAAAAGGATTACAATCATATAAATTATCTGTCCCAATAGCAATGTAATAAAGCTAGAAAACAACAACAGAAGAACTGAAATATTTATTATTGTGGAAATTAAACAACATAGTCTTAAATATCAATAGGTCAAAGAAGAAAGCACAAGGGAAACAAAAATGTAGACAAATGAAAACAAAAAGACAACATTGCCAAAACGTATGCAATGCAGTAAAAGCAGAACTCAAAGGGAAAGTTATAGCTGTAAATACCTACATTACCAGAGAGAACCATGTCAAATCAATAATCTACCTTTATACCTTAAGGAACTAAAAAAGAAGAGCAAATTAAAGTCAAAGCTGGAAGAAGGATGGAAATGATAAAGATAAGAATAAAGATAAGTAAAATAGAAAATAGCAAAATACAGAATCAATGAAACCAAAAGTTGAGTCTTTACAAAATCAACAAAATTAATGAAACTTTAGTTAGACTGATTAAGAAAAAAGAAAATAATCAGAAATGGAAGTGGGGATATTACTACTGATCTTATAAAAAACAAAAAGGATTATGAGAGAATATGACAAAGGATTATACATGAATTATATAACCTGGATGAATAGAAAATTTTAGAAATGACCACATTATCAAAACTGATTTGAGAAGAAATAGAAAATCCAAATACACCTATAACAAGTACAGAGATTTAATCAATAGCCAACCTCCCAACAAAGAAAAGTGCAGAACCAGGCTTCACTCACTGGTGATTTCTACCAAACATATAAAAATTAATTAATACCTATCTTTCTCATACTAAAATAATAGAGCAGGAGGGAACAATTCTTAACTTACTCTATAAGCCCAGCATTACCCTGATACCAAAGGCCAAATATAGTACAAGATAAGAAAACTGCATGCCAATATTCTTTAATGAATAATAAATAAATTCAGCATAATACAGGGTATAAGTATTACACAGTATCAGCTGTAATTTTATATACCAGCAATGAATAATACAAAAAGGAAATTAATAAAAATTCTATTTACAATGACATCCAAAATAATAAAATACCTATGAATACATCTAACCAAAGAAGTGAAAGACTTATCCACTGAAAATTAAAAGAAACTGTTGAAGGAAATTTTAAAAAATTGAAATAAGTGGAAAGCTAGCCTATATTTAATATTTTAAGATGGCAATATTACCCAAAGTGATCTACAGATTCAAAACAATTCTATCAAAATTTCAACAACCTTTTTCACAAAAAAGAAAAATTCTTAAATTCATATTGCAAACCAAAAATCTTGAAACTGAGTAAGTAGTCCAAAACAATCTTGAAAAAGAACCAAGTTGGAGGACTCACTTCTGATTTCAAAACTTATTACAAAGAAACAGTAATCAAAAGTGTGGTACCATTATAAGGATAGACATATAAACCAATGAAACAAAATTGAGAGTCTACAAATAAACACAGACCACTATGACCAATTGATTTTCAATAAGGGTGCCAAGACTATTCAATGGGGAAAGATGAATCTTTTTAACAAATGGTAATGGGATAACTGCATATTCAAATGCAAAAGAACTAAGTTGTACCTCTACTCTAAAAATAGATTAATGACCTAAATAAAGAGCTAAAACTGTAGTATTATAGGGAAAAAAATGTAGTAGTAAATCCTCACAACCTTGGTTTTGTGTGTGTGTGTGTTTGTTTTTAAATCCTCACTGGAGGATATTTTTCCATTGATTTTTAGAGAAAGTGGAAGAGAGAGGGAAAGACAGAGAAATATCAATGTGAGAGAAACACATTGATTGGCTGCCTCCTGCATGTGCCAGAACCAGGGCCTACAATGGAGGTATGTGCCCTTGATCAGAATAGAACCCAGGACCCTTCCGTCTGCAGGCCAACGTTCTATCCACTGAGCCAAACCAGGTAGGCAACAACCTTGGTTTTTAATAGATTCTTAAATATGACACCAAAAGCATATGCAAGAAAATAAAAAAGTAGATAATTTTTACTTCATCAATTTAAAAATTTTGTACATCAAAGGACATTAGCAAGAAAGTGAAAAGGCAACCTACAGATTGGATTAAAATATTTCCAAATAACTTATCAAACAAGGGGTTAGTCTCCATGTTACACTCAATAACAAAAAGCAAACAACCCAATAATAAAATTAACAAAGGTGCCCTGACGGGTTTGGCTCAGTGGATAGAGCATCGGCCTACGGACTGAAGGGTCCCAGGTTCGATTCTAGTCAAGGGCATGTACCTTGGTTGCGGGCACATCCCCAGTAAGGAGTGTGCAGGAAGCAGCTGAATTGATGTTTCTCTCTCATCGATGTTTCTAACTCTCTATTCCTCTCCTTCCTCTCTGTAAAAAAAATCAATAAAATATATTAAAAAAAATAAAATGAACAAAGGTTATAAACAGAAATTTCTTCAAAGAAGATATACAAGTGGCCGACAAGCACACGAAAAGATGCTTAGCACCATTAGTCATTAGGGAAATGCAAAGCAAAACCACAATGAGATACACTTTATACCCACAAGATTTGCTATCACACACCAAAAAAATGTTGGCAAGCTTGTGAACAAATTAGAACCCTTATACATTATTGATGGGAATAATTTTAGATTTCACTTGTTGTGGAAAACAGTTTGGTGAATCCACAAAAAGACAAACAGAATTACCATATGAACCAACAATTCTCCTAGGTATATACTCAAAATAATTGAAAACAGATTTTCAAACAAATATATGTACATATTCATAGCAGCACTATTTATAATAACTATATAGGTGGAAACAACTCAAATTGTCATCAATGGATGAATAGATAAATTATGGTATATACACAGATCAAAATATCATTTGGTCATAAAAAGGAATGAAGTACTGATACATGGTATAACTTGGATAAATTGAAAAATCACACAACATTATGCTAAAAGAAGCCACATTCGAAAGCCCCTAAAATATATAACATCGTTTGTATGAACTATCCAGAATAGGTAAATCCTTAAAGACAGACAGCAAATTGGTGACTGTCAAGGAGTTGAGGGAAGAGGGAATTAAGAGCGGTTGCTTTTAAGTTGGCTCTTTACCCTCTACTTTCTTTTTTTTTAAAAATATTTTATTGATTTTTTACAGAGAGGTAGGGAGAGGGATAGAGAGTTAGAAACATCGATGAGAGAGAAACATCGATCAGCTGCCTCCTGCACGCCCCCTACTGGGGATGTGCCCGCAACCAAGGTACATGCCCTTGATCGGAATCGAACCTGGGACCCTTGAGTCCACAGGCTGACGCTCTATCCACTGAGCCAAACCGGTTAGGGCTACCCTCTACTTTCTTGGTGTTCGGTATTCTCCAGGATGCTGTCTGTGGGTATCTTCTGAATGTTTTTCCAGTAACTGCCCCCTCTCTTGAAGCTTAGAATACCCCTAATTGCTGATGATTCTGAACTCACCATCTGTGAGAGCACCAGTTACTATGCAACACTAGACAAATGATATAACATTCTGGAACTTCTTTTCTTTACATTGGTAAATGAAGAGATTCAACAATTGCTGGCTGTACTTCCAACTATTAATAGACATTTGTTTCATGATATTCTAGAGGCACTTCAAATTAACATTTTTCCCTAAACCTGTTCTGTCTGACTTCCCATATTAGTAAATGACAGTTTCAACTTGCCCAAGCACTAGAAACTCATTATCATTTTTAGTCCACGTTTCTGTTTTATTCCTCCATTGCCAAATTGTTCTTCTAGTCTTATTAGTCAACTAAAATTTCTGAAACAACACCCATTCTCTCAATTCCCATTGCTAGGTATTAATAGTTCAGTGGCCATTAATACCTAGGCTGCTGAACTATAATATTACCTGGTCCTGCACTGAGTCTGCTTACACTAAAATGTTAGTTTTCCTCAGTATTTCATACTTACTCTTCTCCTTTTATCAATCTTCTCATCTTCCCTGGGATGATCTAATTATTTTTCTTAGTTTCAACTTGTACTTGTTCTCTTATGACTCCTAAATTAATGTATTTATTCTTGAAATTCAGATTTCATAAACTTCAGACTATTAAATCAAACACCCTTTCAAATGTCTTTACTTGCTTCTCTGATGTCTACAGGAGGATATCCAAAACTAAGCCCACAATCTTTCTCCCTAATTTTGTCCTTTCTCTATCATTGTTAGGTGAGTTAGTGGCACATGATCTACCCTCATATTCAAACATAAAATATGCCAATGGAGGTGCATTTATCATGAAGCTAAATTGGGTGGGGCTGAGCAAATTTTGATTTTACAATTTTGCATTATTTTCTATATTGTATGCTTCAGGCCCTTACAAATTGGGATCCATTTCTACCTGCAAGGACCCTTATATTTCTCTTTTACTTACAATTTATTTCAAGGAGAATACTTGTTATTTTACCTACACAATAGTGTTTAGATCTATTTCATCCCTTTCCATCTTTATGTCAAATGTAGTAGCTTAAGTCTTCATCATTTGTTACTTGGAAGACTGAAACAGCTTCCTAATGACCTCCAACCTCAATTTATGTCCACAACCAAGTCATCATTCACACAACTGCTAATTGTTAATTTAAAATAATAATTTAAAAACCCTCACAGATATAACTATGTGAATTCACTACTTAATTCTCATTTACTTTTTAAAGAATAAATTCCAGGATCCTTAGTATGATGTTTAAGGACTTCTAGGAAATGGTCTCATTTCTTTATCATTATTTTTATTGCCATTTTCCCTCATTTATCACAGTCCTGTTTTTTCATATTCTAGCAATATTAATTCACTTGGATATACCCTAACAGACCACACATTCTTTCTTTCATGTGTTTGTTCAGGTTTTCTCCCCATTGGATTTGCCGGTGTCTTTTATCTCACTGTATGAGTCTGCTTTAGCTGTCTTAACCAAAAAACAAACAAAAAAATAATCAATGACAAAACTGGGTAGCTTAAACAACAGAAATTTATTTTCTCACAGTTCTGGAGGATAGACGCTCCAGATCCTGTGTTGGCCAATTCACTTCCTAGTTGTGGGCTCTCTTCCTAGCTTGTAGACAACTACCTTCTCACTATGTCCTCACACTGGTGCATGCATGTGGAGATAAAGACAACAAGCTCACTGGTGTCTCTTATAAAGACCTTAATCCTATTGAATCCAGGCCTCAACCCTTATGATCTCATTTAACTTTAATTACATCTTTATTTAATTTCTAGCATTTCTGTTTGATTATTCTTATAATTTCCTTCTCTGCTGATAGTACCCATCCGATTATGGATGGTGTCTACCTTTTTGACTAGAGCTTTTAACATATTAATCTCCTTATAACTGAACTAGAGGCCTGGTGCATGAAATTCATGCATGGGGGGGTGTGTCCCTCAGCCCAGCCTGCACCCTCTCCAATCTGGGGCCCCTCGGGGGATGTCCAACTCCCTGTTTAGGCCTGATCCCTGTGGGACATCCCTCTCACAATCCAAGACTGCTGGCTCCTAAACCCTTGCCTGCCTACCTGACTGATTGCCCCTAAGTGCTTCTGCCTGCCAGCCTGATCACTCCCTAACCACTCCCCTGCCAGTCTGATCAACCCCTAACTGCTCTCCTGCTGGCCCGATCGCCTCCAACTGCCCTCCCCTGCTGGCCAGTCGCCCCCAAATGCCCTCCCCTGCAGGCCTGATTGCCCCAACTGCCCTCCCCTGCAGGCCTGGTTGCCCACAACTGCCCTCCCCTGCCAGCCATCTTGTGGCTGTGGGCGCCACCATCTTTGAGGGCATGGCAGTCAGTTAGCATATTCCCTTCTTATTGGCTGTGGGCACCACCATCTTTGCAATGGTGTGAGGGTCAATTAGCATATTCCCTCTTTATTAGATAGGATTAGTGATTAAATATTTCTCAGGCTTCAACATTCTCACCATAAAAAGACAAGGATAGATCTTTTTTTAGATGCTAAAATGAGATCATTTCTGTTGAACAGAAAACTTTCAAGTGCCAACTATCTAAATTGATTAAACGTAACTTTATTAACAAAAGCCAAGAATAAAAATCTTAAGAGATCCCTGGCCATATGGCTTAGTTGGTTGGGTGTCATCCTGTGCACCGAAAGGTTGCCAGTTCAAGTTCTAGTGGGAGCACAGGCCTGCCCAGGTTTCCAGCTCTCTAAAATAAACTAAAATCTTTAAAAACTTTTGAAAATAATATTTTAGAGTATAATAATTTGACATAAAAATATAGATTAAAAATGGAAAATTTTAGGATTGTGGTTCTCAGGTTATTCTAATACTCTGTGGAAATAAAAATATTTTGTTCTATTTTAGACACTGATGAAGAAAAAGGAGTTTTAAATATATGCCTTTAAATATATGTGGATATGATAGCTAATGTTTATCATGAATTATGTGCTATATATAACTCTACATGTTTTACACATATTAATTTATTTAGTCCTCATAATAACTTAGCTAGGTAAGTACATTTAATACACTAAATAGATTAGGAAATGGAAATATAGAGAGAATAAATTGCTTGACCCAGATTACACAACTAATAAGTGCAGAACAGGCATTTGAACGAAGGTAGTGTGGCTTCAGTGCCCACTCATCAGTCTTCAAACATCTTTGAAGAACATACATTTGAAAGTGATACATAGGGAAAAATTGTTTTCATTTAAAAGCACAACCTATGTTCACACTAATAGCTGGCATTAAGAGTTAACATTTATCAAGTACCAGGTAATGCACTTAACTTTACATGTATGAATTCATACATTTCCCATTAGGAAAACTGTCTCTCTATGACGTTGGTATGACAATCATCACCATTTTACAGGTGATAAAGTTGAAACAAAGGAGAAATGCAAGTTGCTCAAGTTCACACAGCATGAAAATGGCAGGGCCAAGCTTGGAATGGAAAGAGCTGACCCAGACGCCCAAGCTCCTATCCACGATGCTATACTCACTTTAAATTTCAAAAAGTCTTACACATCATGTATACACTACAAAAAGTTTACCCTATTAAAAAACAGAGATTAACAAGAAAGATCATGTTGAAATGAAAAAAGTAAAGCATAAGCAAACATGATAGATGACTGAGGATTAAAATTTCTGCTATCATGACAGAGGTTAAAGTTTCCTATGAGAAATCACTACCATTCTATCGTCACTCTGGTAATAGGATTATGCTACTTTAAATTTTCTTTGCTTTTTTCTGTATTTTTAAGATTTTACTCTGTGCAACTTATTTAATATTAAATCTGTTACAAAGTGTTCTGAGTACAGTCTTATCAGATCTATCAAACATATATTATCAACTTGCAAATAGTGGGAGTAAAAGATGGTACATTACAATGCAACATTTGTGAATATAATTTAATCCTTAATGGGTCCCATTGTGCTTCAGTTTCATATATATCAATTGTTTTTGTATTAGTGGTTTCAAATGTATTAATAAGTAGAGAAAAATCCTGATAAGCTGCCAGATAAAATGGCTTTTACAATATGTTATCACATTCTTGTCTTGAACACTAAAATGTGATGTAAATTCCAGGATTATTATCCATATTTTCAACATGTTATCTATCTAAAGTAATTTGCTCTGTAAAGACTGATTTTCTGGAAGTTATTAGACAATAAAAGCACTTCACATTTGAATAAGAGCTAATATAATTCTTTATTTTGACCCTTCACATGACCACAATTACCATAAATTTTTTCTGTCTCAATAGAAATAAAAAGTAAGGTAACAGGACCAAACTATATGGATCAGATGCATTTAAGAAACAGCAGAAACTCTCAAAATATTAAGACCAAAGAAGCCCTGGTAGGTTGCATGCTGTTATAAACAGCCAATAGGTACCCAGGGAAAAAGTAAACCAAAATTCATCAGAAAAATAATGTTTGCACATGCTATTTTGGAAAAGTCTGAGAATGGCCTTCATTTTGTTACTCTGAATCCAAGCTGATTAAAAAGTAAGAAATATTACTTTTACTATTACTAAAATAAGAGTTGAAGCAATCAGATTAGTTTCACTATGAACTTTGTGTCTTTATTTATTTAATTTTATTGCTTATAAACAACAGAAGTTTATTTCTCAGAGTTCTGAAAGCTGGAAGTCAAGAGCCCTCTTCCAGAGTACAAACTGCCAATTTCTCCTAGTATCTGCACACGGAGGAAGGCCTGAACTTTGTGTCTTTATATTTTAGAATCTGATGGGCAGGTTTCATTTTCATTGGAAGGTAAGACTTCCTTCTAGACACAAGTCCCTAACTTAGGATTGATGGATGGATCTGGGTTAACGGGCAGACTTCATGGAGTTGTAAAATAACCTGCAAATGTGGATTTGTTTGCATGTGTAATTATTTTGGTGAGAATCGATAGCATTCTGTGATCTCCATTCCCCAACCCCGGAAAAAAGTTAAGAACCACTGGATGGAAACCTGTGATTTTGTCAATCAGCTAAGAACTTTAAAGAAACTACTTCCTTCTTGCCCCCTTCAGGAAAGTTCATGTGTTAGGCTGATAGTGAAGAGTTGGAGATCAGGAAAGAAGACTAGAAAAATGAACTGAAACTTACGTCATGCTAAATGCCTTTAGAGATGCTATGTTTAAGATTACGTGTACGCCATAGTTTTAGGTTATATAGTCACAGACAATTCAAGATAATCAGAATAAATGATTAGAAAACTGAGCATTTGATGGGAAACCATAAAAATATTAGAGGAATCCACAGACAGCAAAATCTCAGACATATGCCGAAGCAATTTCTTCACTGACACAGTTCTTGGGCAATGGAAACTAAAGAGAAAATAAACAAATAAAAAGCTTTTGTACAGCAAAAGAAACCATCAACAAAACAACAAGAAAGCCCACTGCATGGGAGAACATATTTGCCAATGTTGTCACAGATAAGGGTTTAATCTCCAACATTTACAGGGAGCTCATACAACTTGACAAAAGTAAGAGAAACAACCCAATCAAAAAATAGGCAACAGACCTAAATAGATACTTTTCGGAAGAGGACATAAGAAGGCCAAGAGACATATGAAAACATGCTCAAAGTCACTAATCATCTGAGAGATGCAAATTAAAACGACAATGTGGTACCATCTCACACCTGTCAGAATGGCTATCATCAACAAATCAACAAACGACAAGTGCTGGCGAGGATGCGGAGAAAAAGGAACCCTCGTGCACTGCTGGTGGGAATGCAGACTGGTGCAGCCACTGTGGAGAACAGTATGGAGTTTCCTCAAAAAACTAAAAATGAAACTTCCATTTGACCCAGTAATCCCACTTCTAGGAATATATCCCAAGAATCTAGAAACATCAATCAGAAAGGATATATGCACCCCTATGTTCATAGCAGCACAATTCACCATTGCTAAGATTTTGAAAGAGCCTAAGTGCCCATCAGCAGATGAGTGGATTAGAAAACTGTGGTACATCCACACAATAGAATACTATGCTGCGGTAAAAAAGAAGGAATTCTTACCATTTGCAACAGCATGGATGAAACTGAAGAGAATTATACTAAGTGAAATAAGCCAGTCAGAGAAAGAT
>NW_005871048.1:12557127-12661238 GCF_000147115.1 Myotis lucifugus
AAAAGGAAAAAAAGGGGGGAAGGAGAAAACTAGTTTGTGAACCTGGAGAATATTTCTTTTGATCCTTAGAGACTCATGGATGAAATGAAGAGACATATTAAGGAGGAGAGGGTATTCTACGTGTGCAGTAATGCCTTATAAAACTAGCTTTTAGGAGGAGCCTATATGGTTTTCAAGGCCTTATGGGTGAGCTCATGATTTAAGATTCAACCTTGTCAATTAGAGGGTCTCTTGTGCCTCCAGTCTCTGGGGATCTGCAGGGGGCCCCCCACAGATGGCGGGGAGTCCTGAGAAAGGATGACTTGCTTCTCTTTCTTATTCTGAACCTGCTGCCCTGGCAATGGGAACAGCCCTCTGTGCTGCACTCATACTCTTGAGTTGAATTTCTTACCTTGATCTCTAGGACAGTAAAAATAGAATAACCCAGTGTTGTCTAGCTTGGCAGCACTATTCCCAAGAGCTGTAGCACAGGGATTAGATCAAATGGTCCTCTCTGGTAGAGTAATGACCCCTGAGACCTGGCATCAGAACTCCAGGCTGGATTCTGGAGAGTGGTTCTGGTTTTTAAGTCCCCAGGCTCCTAGGAGGCTCCTCTGATCAAGCTCTCCTTCCTCTGCTCTTTCTGTTCAGGTATCCCGACACAAACCCTGACCCACCTGTGCAGCAGTGGAAGGAGTCGGGTTGGTTTTTGCACCAAGGAAGCTTCATATTAACCTATGCAAGTGCAAAGTGCTGCAATAAAAGGCTGGTGAGGCAGAAGGTGAGAGACGCTACCACACTCAGCTCTGCAGCTCTGTGGGCTGTTCTGCTTTTGTATCAATCATTGGTTAATCTTGGGAACAGAGAACTGGACTCCAATTCTAGAAGTTCGACATAGAAAGAATAATAACCATAAAGATGCATATTAATAATAAAAGCTGGCCCTGGGTTTCAGCACCAAATAATAATAAAATAATAATAATAAAGGCTGATGACAGAAATCAGGAAAATGAGGGTAGAAAGGCAAGTGAATGCATGATAAATGAGCTAGTACAATGGGTCAGACACTCTTCTCTGTTCATCAGCTCTTGTATTTTTCTATAATTTGGTTTAGCTGGTTTTGCCAAGATACATGAACTTTGGTGAGTGTTAGTGAACACTGTGTGCAACTTGGGGGCAGGGCAAACAAGGCAGTTTGGGAAATACCAAGAAGTGGTGGGGATGGGATCAACAGGAAGTGGCATTTCAGGTGTTTTGTCACAACTCAAGGGAGTTCCTTGTGAAAAAAACATGCATTGTCCCAGAAAGAAACAATGGTCATGAGCTTCTGAAGAGAGGAAAAGAAAGACTGGTTTCAGACATCAAGGAAAAATAATTTAACTATAAGTTGACTCAAAACTTCTGCATCTAGACCAGTGGTTCCCAAACTGGGACATACACCCACAGGGGGCAATTTGATTTTTAAGGGGGGCAATTCAAGAAAGAGTTATTAACTGATTTTTTTGCATTTCTTATAGTTCTAGGGGATCTCATATACAGTATATAAATATGTATTGTGACATACTTATGCATTTCAGTTCTCTATTATATGTTTTGAAACTTTATTTGCTATTTTTCATATCACTTCATATTATTATTTTTAAAACAAATTTTTAGTCATTTCTCCTTCAGTACTTCAACTATCTTTTCATTCTTTTACTATATATTTTTCCCTTTCATGGATGCCATATTCTTTAGAAGCTTGTTTAGATCAAGTTAATGACCTTTTAGGCTTCCTCCACGTGAATAGGAGTTCACTTTTTGAATAATAAGAATTATATGTCATGGGGGCATCAGGATTTTAGAGATGCTTAGGTGGGCATGGCCAAAAAAAGTTTGGAAACCACTGATCTAGACCCAAGTGCCTGAATTAGCTACATTTACATAACTAAGTCTGACAGTAATGTAAATGTTAATAGGATATGAAAGTTTTTCCCCTTCTTTAGGGAAAAACCCTTTAATGGCTATTCAGGGAATTTTTTTATTATTTTCTCAGGGAAAATAAAATAATCTTTATCTAAGAGGACAAAAGGGATTTAAAAACTTGTTCTCTGTTTTATTAAGCAAAATTATGTCTTAAGAAAAATACCATTATAGAACAATAGGCACTAGATTCTAAATCTATTCTATCTTAAAATTCAGGGGCAGCCACTACTTTCTGTGGCCCTGGTTCCTTTAGAGTTGAGATGATTTCCCCCTGAATATGTAATATCAATAACACTGTCCACCCTCCAACTGAAACTCAAAAAAAAAAAAAAGCCATCAAAGGCAATTCCATGAGCTGGAAGAGGCTCAGACTATGAATAACGAAATGCCCTTAGGGAAAAGTCTGCCTAAGAAAGATTCATGGAGAAAGAAAGAGGAAAGAGTGTTCCTGTCGCATCTTATTATCAGTAACCCAGTGGGACAGGAGAAAGGTTGATTGGAAATGGAACTCTCTCATTATCTTAAGAGTACGTGTGTGATACATAAGGTATCCTCAGGGGAAACTGCAGAACTTTATCTAAAAGGTGGCAGCTGGTGGGAACTAGAAATGAGAGGAATGCATAATATTATGTACATTTCATGGAAATCGGTAAAATCTTCTGATTTTATTCCCACCCTTGATTGTTTTGCAATCTAAGAAACTTGTATAAAGTGTGATTTGGCTCATTCGTTTGCACACCAGGCCCAGGCATTTCTCGTGTGGCATAGAACAGTAAATGAGACCTGAGACGGAAGTGACATGAGTAATGCAGAGCAAGAAGTAATAGCTATAAGCTTGTTAGTTTGATATAGTCCCCATTCATTTATCTTTGCCTTTACTTCCCTTGTCTTTGGGGTCAAATTCATAAAATCATCTCTAAGACCAAGGTCCCTAAGTTTAGTAGCTACATTTTCTTCTATGTAATTTATTGTTTTAGATCTTATATTTAGGTCTTTGATCCATTTTGATTTAACTTTATATATGGGGAACAACAGCAGTCTAGTTTCATTCTTTCGCATGTGGCTTTCCAATTTTCCCAGCACCATTTATTGAAGAAGCTTTCTTTTCTTCACTGTATGTTTTTGGCTCCTTTGTTGATAATGAATTGCCCATGTACACATGGCTTTATTTATAGGCCCTTACTTCTGTTCCATTTGTCTGTGATTCTGTTTTTCTGGGTGGTGGACACACAATGAAATATACAGTTGATGCATCATAGAATTGTACAGTTGAAATCTATATAATTTTATTAACAAAAGTCAAATCAATAAACTTAATTTTTAATAAAGTAATAGCTAGAAGCAGGATTGCCCAAGAACAAGCCTATGCTGGTCTAAAAAAAAATAAAACCAAAAAAACAAACAGATAATCAAGTAACAATGTAGTTCTGGTAGCTTGTAGATAGACAGTAACTGCCAATAACCCAGGTCTGATTTTCTCAGGAAGCTTACCCTGAGAAATATCATTTAGACCTCTCTTGTGTATAGCAAATCCTCCAAACAGATGCTCTTTCCCCTAAACCCTTAGTCACTTGATCTAAGAGCCACACACAATTAGACGTGATAGAGCACTGACAGCAGGCGCTATGGCTGCACTGCCAATCAGCCACCACTAGTCAGGTGTGGCTGTGGA
Source organism: Myotis lucifugus (assembly GCF_000147115.1). Lineage (NCBI taxonomy): Eukaryota > Metazoa > Chordata > Mammalia > Chiroptera > Vespertilionidae > Myotis > Myotis lucifugus. The sequence goes on from NW_005871048.1 coordinate 12,560,744, forward strand.
GCACTTGAACAGTGGCTGGACTGAAGATGTGCTGAGATGTGAACTGAGATGTGCTGTAGCTGCAAAATATACCCTATTCAAAGACTTGGGACAAAAAATAGTGTAAAGTAGCTCATTAATAATTTTTATGTTGCTTACTTATTACAAGATTTTGAAATATAGGGTAAAATATGTTATTAAAATATGCTTTTATAAAAAGGGGCATCTGGGAAATCTAAAACTACACATGTGGTTCATGTTTGTGGCTAACTCTCTATTTCTAACAGACAGCACTGCTCTAGAGGCCCAAAGAACATTTCCTCTTGATGGTAAGATCAGCCCTGTCTTTTCTAATCCCTCCTGGGCAGATACAATATGCTCTGATTTGTTGAAATCTTTTCCATTGCCTGTCAGGGAGCTGAGCACAGGTGGGCAGTCAATAAACACCAGTGCTGATTGCCTAAAAACCATAACCTGCATGTGTAATGGTTAAGGCTTTGGGTCAACTTCATTGGGCCATGGAATATCTAGACGTTTGGTCAAACATTATTCTGGTGTATCTGTTAAAAGTGACTTTAGATGAGATTAACGATTGAATTGGTAGAGTGAATAAAGCAGATTGCTCTATCTAATGTGAGCAGGTCACACCCAATCAGTTAAAGTAGAACAAAAGTGCTGAGTAAGAGGGAACTCCTCCTGCTTGACTGCCTAGATCTGGACTCAAACATTGGCTCTTCTTGGGTCTGGAGCCTGCCTGATTTTGGATTAAAACTTACACCACTGGCTCTCCTGATTCTCAGGCCTTCGGACTCGGACTAGAACTACATGATCAGCTCTCTCGAGTCTCTAACTTGGGAACTGGTGATCTTAGAACTTCTCAGCCTCCATAATCATATGACTCAATTCCTTATAACCAATCAATCAATCTCCCTGTATATGCACACACATATGTGTTCATGTGTATGTATATGTTCATGTATATGTATGGGTATATGTATATGTACTATATGTATAAACACGCACACACAGATCCTATTGGCTCTGTTTCTGTGTAGAACCCTGACTAATACAACGTGTAACACTGATTGATTTTATAAAAGAATCTTTCACAATATCACAAATGTAAAAGGTAGCAAATAAGAGGATAGATTTCTGAATATATTTTACAAATGGTTCTATGACTGGCCAGTTCAGGGACACAGAAAAGTTACTCATTCTGAATCTCAACTTTCTCCTGTAAAAACAGTATCTCCCTCACAGGGATAGTGTGAGAGTTAAAGGAGATGATGCTGAAGAAACTGCTTGGTTCCTCAAAAGTTGTCTATGATCTCTAATTAAAAATCATTTAGTCCTAGCTCTCTTCTGTACAAAATACTAAAAATCAAATGGTTGATACAAAGAAAAGACATATTCTCATTAAAAAACGCATATACTGAATTAGGTTTCTAAGCAGTGGGTAGAACCCATCTGATATGCATATATCCCTGGGGGCATTTGCTCCTGTCATTATCAGGAGGGTAGCACACTTCCAGGGACTAGAAGGTAAAGACACGACTTACAGAGCAAAGAGGCAGATGGGTTCCTCTAGGGGGACTGCTGCCATTTGTGGGTGTCATTTGTGTGGGAAGATCCATGAACCCGAACGCTACTAGCAGCATTAGCTCAGCTCCCAATTCCAGGCCTACAGGTAGAACTCTTCTCACTTCACTGATGAGACCAACTCTTTGCAGTCTGCTTTTCTTGAAAACAGTTTCCAGTTTCTCTTAAAATCTTTAATGTTCAAAAATAATAACCTAGAGTATTTGTTCTAGGTTTGGTAGGTGGGCAGCAACCATGATGAACAGAGAAACATTGGTACCAGGAGGGGGCCTTCCCTGTGCTGTCAATAGGGAAGAAGTCACTTCCATTTTCTTTCTTGTTACTACTACTCTATAGTTCATAGTTATCTGACAAAAGCACCAGAACTTTTAATTTATATTTCATAAAGTTTTGCTTTATCTAAAGAGACCAGATGATTTCTCTAGTTTGCCTCATGTTTTATACTTGTAGGTGCTATGAAAAGAAAAGCTCAAAAGTACCAGAATTGTGGCTCACATCACAATTATACACAGAAACAGTCACAGAACGAGTATTGTTAATGATCATGTCCCACGTATGAAGAAAGTGCATAAAGGTATAGAAATAATGAAAAGGATAGGAAACTTCAAGCTCTTGGGGAAAAAAGATAAACCGTTTCTAACTATAAAGGTAGAGTGGATCACTAAGGCATATTTAAGTGGGAACTTAAAGTAATCACCTAATTGGAAAGATGTTTTCTAGTCCACAGATCAGGGACACATACACTTCCTCATTAAACTGCACTGCACAGCTGTGGGGTAGAGAATGTTCCCACCATGTCCTTGAGAGAGTAGCCGCTCAAGTGGCCCTGCTTGCCTTTGGGTCAAGCTCAGGGTGAGTGAGGGGATCTGACTGAGAATCCCCTGCCCTCAGCTCATGACCTTCAGACACCATTTGGACAAATACCCCTTTGTTGAGGAGACTCTCCCTGAAGTTTCTAACTCCTCTGGGAGAGGAAGGAGTGATGGAACTGTCTTTAAGGTGATGATCAAGTTGGCCATTTTATTGTTTGATCACTTAGTATTTTAACAAACAGGATCACTTTTCAGAAAAGGCAGGATTCCCTATCTGAGATAAAGCTTGAAAGCAGAAATTTGTGTATTTGATACACAAAGATCTTAAGAACCAGAAGTAGTTAGAGTTATCTTGTGGGACAGGAGAGGCCGGATTATGGATTATACTGGCCACTGAGTTGCAAAGGTGTCAAGATAAGAACACAAATTGAACAGGGCAACCCATCCATGGTGTGGTAAGGAGAGAGAGCTCTTTGCTATACAGGAGAAAGTCTGTCTAATTGTATATCATGGGTTACATATTTTTAAATAAAAATAATAGCTTTTACAGCTCCAATCCCGTGAGGTGCAGGAGTCTATCTCTTTTGAGATAAGACCACTGGCCTGACTTTCATACTGTCTCTGGATACTGAATTGTTCAGGCTTCTTGAGACCAGATGTGTGCCTACACATACCCCCCACCACACACACACTCATCACACCCATCTGTAAACCACTTAACCTCAATCAAAGCTTTTTCCTTTTTTATATTCCAATCAATGTGCTTGCCAAGAAACAGACCAAACCAAAAAGAAGAAGAAAAAGTGAAGGTTGGAACAGATTAGGAAAGACAAGTAAGTAGCCAAGTCTGGGCCCAGTGGTTCTGCCTCCAAGTCAAAAGAAATTTAAACACACTCTCTCTTTTCTATTTACCTTATTATTCTTACGTCTTTTTGTGGCCCTCTTTTAAAATACTTTCTTTAAACTCCAGAGAGGAGAATGATATAGCAGAATTATACCATTCTAGTATTACAGGGAAACATGGAAATTATCAAGGCCAATCCCTCTCTTTATAAATAAGAGGAATAGAGCCCAGAAAAGTCAAATCACTTAATTTAAAAGTTCCAGAGCTGGTTGGTTGATATGCTGCAAATAGGACCCAGTCATTCTTTCCATTACAACAAGCTTCCTGTCTATCAAAGTTATAATTAAGGATGATTATGAAAGTATTGATAAATTAATTTTTCAAAACAGAAGTTTCAGTCATATTTTAAGCACTTCTCGAGCTTTACAGAATTTAACTTTAAGTCAATCCCATGTAACAGCTGCTATTCTTTTTTGTCACTTTATAGGTAGGGAAACTGCAGCACAGTGAAATAAATTTTCCAAGTTCATTCAGCTAGCCTGCATCAGAGCCAGGATTCACCCCCAGGCAGTTGGGCTCAGAAGCCATGCTCTTATCCACTCTTCTAAATCGACTCTCTTGAAACATGTTGGTAAGTCTTATATTAACTTTGGAAGTTATGTAACACTTTTGCATTTTAACTGCAATTTGCTTTAATGAACCAAAATACTAATTTTCTAAATGGCTGATCTTTAGATATCATTCTCCCTTTTCAGAGTCAGAGGCTATTAAGTTTGTACTTTTGCAGGATCAACTATGGAGAAAACTAGTTGAGCCATTAATAGCAGGAGACTGCTTTCTTGTGCAGTTATGTTTGAATATGCTGTAATAAGAAAAGGCTGGTTCAGGAAAACTGGATGAGCATGGGAATGAAGTCAAATCAGAAAATACAGATCAGCATTAGCAAGATGCTGATGCCAGGACATTATAAATTGAGGTGCGAATCTCTTTAGGTTTGGGTATATATTGCTGAAGCCCCACACTGAACTTTGTCTTCACAAAAACCATGCCACCATGAGGATTCAAATGTATAACAAAGGGGTACACAGCACTCTGTGCTTGTTTTGAATGAGCCTTCCTAGTTTTCCCAGGCAAGATGTCCAGATGTGCAGGTCATTGGTGACCAACCAAGGCAATCAGCACTATATGCCCAGCTCTCTCCAGGCCTTCTCTTCAATGGCAACTGCCCTGTCCAGTGGGGCCTGAAGGAAAGCTGGTGGGCCCTCAATTGCTGGTATCCAGGTGATGTGAGGGAGCTGCGCACGTCCTAAGTCATCTTGCTATTCACCAGAAGCAGGATCTTTAATAAATGCCAACAGTATCTGAGAATTAACAAGTGCTTGCTCTCCCACACCCTCATGATTAGTCATACATTGAGGCAAAAATAATTAATTACCAGAGAGAATCCTACATTACATATAAACATTTCTTAGGAGACAGGTGCAAACACATTATACATCCTGCTCCCATAATTTCAGTCATGTTCTGGTTCTCTGCCTGTGGGCACTCTGATTAGGACTTTATAGGGAAGGTTCACTCAGAGGCCAGCACACAATATTCTGATGGTGAGATCAGACTGCCTTCTCACGACATTGTGTTCCCAGGGCCTGCGGGAAGGGATGAGTGGGCAGTAGGACTGGGACAAACTGAGGTCTGCACTTGAAGAGCTGTGAGACCTGTGGGCCTTGCCACCTGCATGGGTCACAGAAGGGCAGATATTCCAGGTCCTTACTCTCCTCATGGAAGGGCAAAAGTGCCTTTGTCATCTTTCCAGCCAACTGAATGTCTTGAACCTGACTCAATTCACCAAAGAAAATGTAATTCTCTAATCTCTGATGCTAGTGAATGAGTCTGTAGGTGTCGTGTTATTTTTTAAATTTATCTTTATTGTTGAAAATATTACATATGTCCCTCTTTTGCCCCCATTGACCCCTGAACCACACACATACCCCCACCCCACTATTGTCTGTGTCCATGGGTTATGCATATATGCATGTAAGTTATGCATATATGCTTGTCATTTTAAATCATAATGTTGGAATCATTTCTGTAGAGATCTTTGGAGAGTAGATTCCTGAAAGGGGCACTTCAAATGTTAACAAAAACACCTGAGAATGTGTTATTATTCATTTAGACCCCATATATTTACCACATGTTTATACTTGAACCGTTTAAAAATAAATCACAGTTAGCATGATGACGCTGGGGAAACCAAGGGCCCAGGGTACTGAGTTGTGATAGACCTATGCCACCTGGTCTTGTAGGGAAACAGTCTCCGTCTCTTTCCCCCTCCTTCTGCTCTCTAATCTCAGCTGGTAAGCTTGGAGCAGATTTGTGGCTTGCCTTACTCCAGACAAACCCTGTAAGAAGAGAAAGGGGAGAGGGTTGCCAGTTTTCCATTTGCAAACAAAAGCCAACTACCAGTGTCTCCAGGATCACTCAGCTGTCAGGGGAGACTTCAGGCTGGACTAGGAAGGCAAACCAGACAAGAAGGGAAAGGGATTCCCCTAAAATGCTCTCATGGAGAAAAGACAGTTAAAGGCACCAAGACAGAGCTCTTTTCTTTCACTTATTCATTCATTCTAAAAAGTATGTATCACATTCTGCTATGCCCCAGGCACTGTGCTGGATGCTGGCATACAGCAGAGGACAAGCTATTCAAGGGTTTTGCTCTTAAAGAACTAAAACTACAACAAGGAATAACACTTGGTCTCTGCACATATAGATATATATACCCACAAACACCTATAGATACTTATTCGTGCAGCACGATCCAAAGATCTGATTGACAAGAAGGGGGGAAAGCATGAAAGGATCTGGAAGAAGAATACTGCAGACAAAGGCAATGAGATAAGGACAATGATGCTGAGTTGTCATTTCAAGATTAGGTCAGACTCCATTTTGTAGACCAGGAAAGGCTTTGGGATTTAATTCTAAGTGGGAAGTGAAGGTGCTAGCAGGGCAGTGATATAGTCTGAATGGCTTTTTTTTGAAAGATCACTCCAGCTGCTCTGTGGAGAATGGATTATTGAGGGACTAGAGAGGAAGGAGGAAGACAGAGAGCTCTTGCATAGTTTAGACAAAAGATGGTATCTGTAGCAGGGTAGTAGAAAAAAAGATAGGTTAGGAGACAAATTTAGAATAACTTTTGAGAAAAAACTGACAAGACTTGCTGAAGAATTGGATGTGGGCTGGGAGGGAGAAAGAGGGGAAAAAGGAATGATATCTAAATATTTTTCTTCTTCTAAAACTTTGAACAACTTTTCAATCAGAGTAGGAGAGCAACCTAAACCCTTGGTTTTACTACCTCCTAAATTTCTATGTATCCCCATGGCCTCCAAACACTCCAATTTAAGCCTCTATCATCTCTGATTCGACTGTAAAAATAACTCCAAACTGCTTCCAATCTCAGTCTTCTGAAACCACGACCCTGCTGCTGCGGTCATCTTTCCAAAATGAAAATCGGATCGTTGCACAGTGGTTCCTCTCTGCCTACAAGATACAATCCAAATTCCCTACAGGAGCGTACAAGGCCCTTCCTGATCTGGCTCCTGCCTGTCTCACCACCTCTTATCTCATCGTGTGTTTCTCTCTCACCTCTACAAATCCTCCATTAAGGCCACAGAAAGTTCATTACATTTCCCAGAACACACCATGCCCTCTTTATATTGCCAGCTTACCTAGAAAGCCCTCCTTAACTCCTAACCCATCTGGAAAAGTCCTCTTTTCTTCCAAGAATCACTGAAGTTCCCTATACCCTGTTTTGTTCAGTCAAATTGTTGGCATTGCACCTTGTGTATAGCTCTAACCCAACATTACACTGCATTCATAAGGTCTTATTCACATACCTTCCTCCTCCTTGGATTGTAAACTCCTGAGGGCAGGCACAGGCAGGGGCCTAATGTTTTCCTCTTTGTATACCTACTGGTATGTGCCTTCACAGTGACTAATACATACAAATGATCAATAGTAAGCAATTAAATGAAAAACCTCTATTTCCATCAAGCAGTCATCTAGCCTCTGCATAAATATCTTTACTATTAACTCCATATGCCCACTCCATTTTTTGTCCTCTCTCTTTATCTACTGGTCGTAGGGCCTCCTTGCTTTTCTAATTCTTCATGTATTTAGAGTATTAAATGCCTGAATTAAAGGAGTCAACAAACTAGATAGGATCTCTGTTTTCATATTATAGTCTAATGTGAAAGAGAGACAGAGTGACAATTAAACAGGGAAATTATGTGTGGTAAGTCCTATAAAAATAATATAGGTTGAGTTGATAAAGACAACAGAGTTCTTACATTGGGGATCAAGTATTGGGAAGAGTGGGGTAAGAGGATTCCAGACAGAAGGGATTACTTCAAGAGCTCATAGATAGAGATGCACTCCCTCTGGGGTCTTCAAGGAATGGAAGTGCTATGTGGCTAGAGAATCCTGAGCCATAGAGAGGGTGGTAGAAGGTGGGCTGAAAGGATGGGCAGGAGCTGGAACACAGAGGGTGCTGAGGGCACGGGATGAGTTTAGATTTTAGTCCACTTAATACAATTGGAGGACTGTAATCAGGATAGTGGCATGAGCTGAATTACATGTTTAAAAGGGTGCTTTAGCTGCTGTGAAGAGACTGAATAACTGGAAAGTAAAGAGTAGTAGTAATGCAGATAGAAGTGAATTAATGCTGATATTTTCTGGAGGCAGAACAAACAATAACAGAGATGGGGAAGCCTGGGAGGATCCTTTTATATACTTGAATCAACATTTTGCCAAGACATATCCAGTGCTTATTTACAATGTGATTTGCTACTGGCCCTGGTAGTCTTCTTCAGTGACAGTTCCTAGACCAGGCACAACTCAGGGAGTGACTGAGTCAGGCAGCCTAGACAAAATTCTCCTGTTGTGCAGCCCTGATCACGTCAGCTTCTCTGGAAGCCACAGGGCCTTCTGCATATCTACTGATCTAGAGAATAAGCTGTATTTGTGCCACTGATTTATTGAAGCGAAGAGCAGGACTTTGCTTTTACCTATAATAAATTCTTCTCATTAAACTTACTCCATCACCCACAAGCTCTCTCTGCTCCCTCCGTCTTTTTATCTTTACTTTTTCCTCCCCAACCACCTCCTAAATCTCTATGAATTAATCATTATATTCATTAAACAGCAGGCAGTCCAAAAAGGTCAACAATGGTTCAATCTAGGACTAGGTATTCTTTAGAGAGAAAAAGAGACAATTTAGATTTTTCATTTAAAAACAGAAAGAATTTACTTTGATCTTGTTATTAGTGAGTTAAAGCATTTTTACATTTTATAAGTCATTTGAATATCAAAGTCTCCTCTTTCAACTCAGGAATTAAGCTAAAGAAATAAGAGATATGCTCATGGAGACACAAATTAGAAAATGAGAATGTAAAAAAACCCACACAACAGTGTTTGAAATTTACTAAAGATATTTCCCAATTTGACCATTTAACTTTGTTTTTTAATGAATGCAGATACCCACAGAAATGATTCTTAGAATAACACAGGTCTGTGACATATGCCAGGGAGAAATAGAAAAGCCTTGCCAATCACTGTTGAGGACTTTCAGCATTTCCTGGGGTTTCCACCTCTTCTATAGAACTTGTCTATAGAAGAGGAATATTTTTAAACACCACACTTCCATGGCACATCTTCAGCTGATCTGTCCATCTTTCTCCTTAAACTCTGTAACATCACCCCTACCCCAACCAAGTAAGAAGAACATGGCTAACTTAAAGCAAACTGTCTCCCCAACTTTAGAGCTCTGTATTTGGCAACCTATGCTCTGGAAACAACCACTTTTTAAGTGACAGAACAATAAATTCTTATTGATTTACCAGAATGTATAAATCTAAATTCATAAATTCATCAGATTACTTAAGATTTACTTTAAGCCAAGTCTATAGATAGTCACTGGATGGTAAGATCGGATCTTTCAACACAATTGTGTGTGGACTTTCTAGAGTTAGTTGAAAATATTATCAATTATTTTTCACCAAGTAAAATGAACACATTTCATTTAAATGTGTGTGTGTGTTTTTAAGTTAGATTTTCAGGAGATTAAGAGATTGAATGAGCACTGGCAATATAGGGCAGATAATTAACTGTCTTAAGGCATGAATATACTAAAGAAAAGGCTTAATGCAAGTGCAATATTAAAATACATAAAAAACAATATAAGCTAAAAGAACCTAATACTTATTACGATTTCTTACTTTTCTCTGAAATATTTATTGTGAAACTTCTTTGTAAGCCCTATTGTGCAGACAGTGGGAGCTGCTTCACCTCAACCGCCCTGCTCTACCAAGGGTTCAGAAGACCTTTCTGCAGAAATTCGATGACCTACACTAAGGTACATTTTAGCTACAGCTGCCTTGATATGAGTTTTAAATAAATGGAAACGGCCCTAAATGGTTTGGCTCAATGGATGGAGTGTCGGCCTATGGACTGGGGGGGGGGGGGGGTCCCAGGTTCGATTCCGGTCAAGGGCATGTACCTTGGTTGCGGGCACATCCCCAGTAGGGAGTGTGCAGGAGGCAGCTGATCGATGTTTCTCTCTCATCAATGTTTCTAACTCTCTATCCCTCTCCCTTCCTCTCTGTAAAAAAATCAATAAAATACATTTAGAAGAAAGGAAAAAAAGAAATGCAATTTGAAATTTTTAAAAAAAGAAATGAAAACGATTTGTCATTTCAGAGAAACTGCTATCTGCTCCCTATGATCTCAAGATCAGTACAGTAAACATTTCTAATTTGCATGTATACAAGACTCAGATACTGCATTTGGAAGATTTTCTTTTTCCTTCATGTAGAAACATATAAAGATCTTTTAGAATACATTTCCTTATATCAAAAAATAAGTAAAGAATAGATAGAAATACTGAGTATATTTTTATATTTTCTATCTTTCTGTATTGCTTTTCAATAAGATGAAGCCTCTTCTAAATAGTCTATTATAAAATATTGCAATATATTTTCAGGGTTTCATATTTTCCCCCGGAAGTGTTTTCATTGTATACAAATATTTTTGTCAGTGAATTTCAGAATAAAAGGTCTATAAACTTTATAATTAGTGAAAATGCTGTGAGCTGTCGAGTTCCTCTTGCTGAGCATCTGAGAGCCTTCCACAGTGACCAGGCTGATGAAGTACACCTACATCCATTTGTTTAGGAAATAAAGCTCCTTAAAGTACAGTTCCAAGCCTCACAGATTAATTGCATAATAAGGATTCAATAAAGATTTAACAAGCATTCGACAATCTAATACAGCCATGAAACTCTTTCTGAAAAATAATTATAAAAGATTCATAAGCTGTAAAAAGCCCATGGTATAAATAGGGTAGAGATGAATTGCTATAATGAGAAGAGATAAAAATAAAGATAGATCTTCCCCTCCTCTTAAAGTATCATTTTTAGAAGCCTTCCAACAAATGAGAAAAACCACATTGTCATTGTTTATTTCTGTGGGCTTTATGTGAGCATCTAGAGAAAGCTCTTTCATTTATCTGTTGCCCATCTTGCCTCTGTTACTGTCTCTGTCCTGGCCAGATAGGAAGCTGGTTCCTCTCTTTCTGTGTACTTGATCAGGTGTTCTGCTCTTCCCATCAGACAGGCATTCACACAAGACAGCCTCTTCTATCTGATTATTAATTCCAGAGCTTCCTTATTTAGGGGTTGAGGGCATTAGGAAAAATATCTAGGCCCACAGCCCCAGCATCCCAGATGGAATAGAAGGCAGTCAGTGGGTTTTGCTGAGGGGAAAAAAAAGGAAAAGAAACTTTTACTTTCCTTTATGAGCAAAAATGGAAAGGATTTTATTGACCGTTCAAGATGTACAGAAAGGGTATTCAAGAAGTGCTACCTGTCCCACCAGAGTGACTCAGTTGGTTGAGTGTTGTCCTGGGCATGGAAGGGATGCTGGTTCGATTCCCAGTCAGGGCACACACCTGGGTTGTGGTTCATTCCCAATAGTGGCATGTGCAAAGGCAGCTGATTGATGTTTCTCCCTCTCTCTAAGCATGTCCTCGGTTGAGGATTGAAAAAAAAAATGTGCTACCCTTCAGAGAGAGCTCTTTGGGATGCAAGCAGTTTTTAACAAACCAGGGGAAAGACTCTGCTTATGAAAGAGACGCATGTGACAGCAAAGCGGCTTGTTGGAGTGGTGGGTCAGGGAAATGTCCGTGAGACTGATAGCCCTGACTGATTCCCCACTTCCTTGTGTGACCATCCACAAACATCATCACATTATCTCACCATCTCCCTCCTTCCCCACTCCCCCCTCATACACATACATACAGTACAATGGAAAATATTTTTAAAGTAGTATAAGAAACAGAGAAAAATTTTATATACCATAAACTATGTTACTATATTTCTTCGATTAACTATAAGAAAATAAACTCAGAAGTAAAGGAATCTATACTTTAAAGGAAATGTAAGGAAAAAACAACAACAAAATAACCTATAAGTACAACATAATTGCGAGAAGATGCAAAATATAACAGTGACCAATGGAATGCAAATGTTACCATATCTAATGCACAGTTATTTTTATGTTATAGTTTTTTTAATGTTATCAAAGAGAAGTCTTAATGAAGTAATTTGTTTTATTAAATAACAACGTAGAAAGTACCAAAGAATAATTATCACTTATTTATTATTCTGTACAACAGGCAATATGGCAATTTATATACTTATATATTTATATATTATATATTAATTTTCTTAAAATATTTTTACTATATATTTTCTTGAATCCTTAAAACAATCTTGCAAAGTAGGCATCAGTCCTTTCATTTTACAAATATGTAAACTGAGACTCGAAGAAGTTAAGTAATTTGTTCAAAGCTATACATCTAATACATGGTATAGAAAGAATCTCAAGTCTCTGCTTTTCCCAAACCTTTGAACTTTCATTAAGCCATGGTGACTGCTCATTAGTCTAGATCAGGGTTACAAAGCCAAATGTTTAGAAAGGCTAAGCAGACACACTGTAATGAAATAGCAGACACCACAATTCAGTGTTGAAGAAAGGCCTGTGGTGAGTTGAGAGCACTTTCCTCTACAAGGAATTCATGTGATAAGGGGTTGTAGTGATTGCTACCAGGATGCAATGTGGAGCCAGTATTACAGGAGCTTGCAATTATTCAGAGAATTCGAAATCAATATTTGTGTGTGAAATTATTCTATTTTTAAATATTGGTGCATTTTGGGTACCATCTGGCCTGGCTATGTCCTTAAAACCTTAAAGCCAGAGATAACCTGCTTATAGGCAATCACAATCTACTCAGCACTATGAGTGGGTAAATGGTGTCTGGACAGCTGGAGAGAAGTATTCATCTCCTTTCAGTTACTACAAGGCTGAGACTCAGGCAGTAGTAGCAACTCAGTCATGCCAATGGGGCTCTATGTGTGGCCTCAAATAGACCATGGCGTGGCTCACTCTGAATCGTGCTTGCATATTTCACAGACTCATGCCTGCATTCCTTCAGAGGGCAGAGACTTCGTTATATCATTTCTAGTATCCAATTACCAGCCATCTCCTGGATGCCATTTTCATCGGACGTCCTGAGATGTGCCCTGTGCACTCTACCTTTTCATATTATCAGCTGACATTTTCATCCAAGTACTGGAAATGTCTCTAATTTTGTTTGGACACATCAAAACACATACAGCAGCCTTTCATTTCTAAGCCTCTGGTATCAGAGAACCTTTGAAATAAGCTCAACACTAAGTGAGTGATCTCTTTACTCCTCAATAAAAGAGACACTTCCAATTCTCCTGAGACCTTATGTGGCTGGGCTTAGAAATCCGACAAGATACAGTCATGAGGTCAAGGTCCCCGATCCTAAATCCACACCTGCTAAAATAACAGGGAATCATGCTGACTTTGGGCAGAGGCATCAGTTAAAGAAACAGTATAGCTAGTTTGTAATATAATATTCATTTTTCTAAAGGTTTACCCAAAATGCTCACCCTAGACTTGGTATTTTTAGTCTCTTTATAAGAACACTAGAGGCTCGATGCATGACATTCGTGCAAGAGTAGGCCTTCACAGCTCAGGTGGCTGTCTCGATCCCTCCCTCAAACTTACATAATGCCTTGCTAGTTTGATTGTCTACACTTTACTCCTGCTTTATTTTATGCAAAATCCTTCTCTCTATAGCATTTACTCTTGAAAACTTCCTATCAGCATAGGTCTGAACAGGATAGTGTGGAACATCCTGCAGTCTTCACCATGACAGTCCTGGTTCTCTCCTCCTGTCCTGGCACAATTGTCAACAGTGCTGCCTTCACTCCCAGAATTGCTCCAGTTGGAAAGATTGGTCACTACATGTTGCGATTATCTCAGAGAAGGCTCTGTAACTTCCAGGTTAATGGGAGCAACATAAGTGAATGTGGCAATAATATATTCATTATCATGGACATGAACCAGTAATATTATTTGGAAATGCTTGCATTAGATAATGTACAGTATATCTCTCAATGATCAGAAATCAACATGCCAGTTTCTTAAACTAGTTTCAAAGATTGTTTCCGTCTCTGTAAATAAAATTGATACCATTCTGTATTTGATAAATGAGATGATAAAACCATGTACACTTGAATTTGTTGTTGTTGTTAATCCTCACTCAAGGATAGTTTTCCCATTGCTTTTTAGAGAGAGAGGGAGGGAGGCAGGGAGGTAAAAGGAGAGAGAGAGAAAAAAGAGAGAGAGAAACATTGATAAGAGAGAGATACATTGATTGGTTGCCTCCCGCATGTGCCCTGACTGGAGCAGGGGATTGAACCTCCAACCCAAGTATGTGCCCTTGGCTCAGAATTGAATCCCGTGACCCTTCAAAGTATAAGTCCACACTCTAACCACTAAGCCCACCGGCCAGGTCTACACTTTATTTTTACTTATACTGACAGTAAATAAAACCCAACTTATTGCATAAGCTACGCAATCTTTCATAAAAGTGCCTAGAAACATTTACTAGTATACCCTCTACTTCATTCAGACAGACTCTGAGCTCTTTGATTCAAAAGTGTCTTACCTTTTATTATCATGCACCTCACGTATTCTTTTGGAAGTTGGTCAAGTATATATTTTATATTAACTGGAATATTCCAAAAATAACTAAACCAGTCATTAGCCTTGTCAGTTCTAACTGAGATAAATTAAAAGAGGTACTTTAGGTATCACTCGGCTGTGAAACTACCTTTGGTCAGCATTCTACTGAGGATGATGAGTTTTCTTAATATCATTTTGAGGATAACAACTCCTCTCAAACTGAAATCATGTGTATCCAAATTACCTTAAGCCCCTAACATTTTCCCCCTTTCCTGCCCATGTAAGAATTTGAATGAAAGAAAGGGTATTATTTATACATGAATGTCTAGGACTGAGAGTATCAAGTAAAACAGCTATGACCCAATCCAAACAATGCAGAAAGCATGGAGAACCCTCCTAAACAGTCATCCATCTGGTGAAGAGCCTAGAGTTCTGCTCTAAATAGAGATGGAAAGCAAAAAGAAAGGGAAGTCCAGAGTCTCAGGTGGAAAACATGGACAATTAATATTCAATTCTGAAAATAATTGTGCTTAGTGAGGCACAAGGAAAGTTTCAAATTAAACTTGGAAGAGGTAAATATTATCAAATCTGGAGACACACATGAAACATAATTCCTCCCCTGAAAAAAGGAAACAAATCAATAATAGCTACTTTCTTGAGGACTTGCTATGTGTCACTGTTATTAGCAATTTCAATGGATTAAATAGTTTACCATATTTCATTAAATCTAAACTACTGTTAATTGTAAGAAGCCATCATTATGTTGTATACCCTTAAGAAAGAAAAGAAGTGCCCAAAACTATATTATGACACAACACTGATTTAGAATATACTTTGAGATATGGTCACTTTTACAACTACATTATGGAAATAGGTACTATTTATTATCTCTAACTTAACAGAGGAGTCAACAGTATCCTTGCCACTTACCGAGGATAGAGAACTAGTTAGTGGAAATGTTAGTATTCAAACTTAGGCAGTCTAGCTCCGAAGAGTGCGCTCTTTAACCACCAGGCTATAGACTCATCCATATTCAAGTTTCATTACAGTGATGTCAGCATCTTCAAAGGCAGCCCATTATATTTTCCGGGCAATTCTAAAGGCTGGACTATTCTTTTCTTTATTGAAATAAGTAATCATAAAGAACAGCAACAAAATTAGCATCAGTAGCAACCATTTATATACCAGGTAGAATGCCAGGTGCTTTATAAAATTCTAGAATTAGTTCCCAAATGCTGGCCAAGCAACCCAGGCTGGGCCAAATACACAAAGTCTCATCCATTCCTTGTTAAGAATAGTCTCCAGGGCCCTTTCCTCAACATTCTGCAGGTCTAGGATAGAGCCTAGATGTCAGATATTTTGGAGGGTGTATTAAAGATATTTTATCATTTAAACACCCTATAAAATAGGTATAATTTTACCAAGTTTGTAGGCATGTCTCACCATTGGATCACAGTCTCCTGACTCAACTGGGCTTACAGAACACCTGCCATGTTTTCTAAAATATGCAAATTAGCACAGTGTGGCTAGTAGGAAGCTCACAGCTGTCCTAGCATCAAAACTCACTGAGAAAAAGATCATTCTGCCAAATTCCATCAGGGGACGGGCTGTGAGTGAGCATGGTATTAGCAAGTTTAGGCTACCGAAAAAGATTAATCAGGTATTAATCTTTTGCAGGTTATGTGAGTATTCAACAGATAACTTGAAAGTAGGTCCTAAATCTGTTTTCAAACCAAGTCCTTTCATTAAAAATCCCCACAGAGGGGCCAGCACAGCTCAGTGGTTGAGCATCAACCTCTGAACCAGGAGGTCAAGGTTCGATTTCCAGTCAGGACACATGCTCGGGTTGCAGGCTTGATCCCCATGTGGCGCGTGCAGGAAGCAGCTGATCAATGATTCTCTCTCAACATTGATGTTTCTTTATCTCTCTCCCTTGCCCTTCCTCTCTGAAATTAATTTTAAAAATATATTTTAAAAATCCTCCCAGAAGTTATTCAAGAAGATTCTTTGGGCCACATGTCCAGCATTTGCTAGCTTTTTGGTGCTTATAAATAATAGAACCAGAGTTCAAAAGCTAACTAACTAAACTTGTTGATACCTTTAAATCTAAATGAACCTTTGGAAATGTTTATGGGAAGATGGTGACCAAGATTAGTCCCTCAAGTGAATAACAAGAGGATATAAGCAGGTGTAGGAAACTGTCCATTATAAACAGTGTTAGCACAGACATTCCTTATCCTTTTAGTTCACATTACTTTTTGATTCTACTCATTAGCCAGTGATATTATCTTACTATTGCCAGGTAACATATGTTTTGTTGGATTTTTGTCCTTGAAACAATTAGGCAAATCAGAGGATGTAGATTCCAATGAAAATGTTATTTTCTTCTATTTTCTTCTTTATCAATTAAAAGCATTCCAATAATTTATTAATTTAGATTTTAGAAATTACTATTAAATTCTGTTAGATGAAAAAGACATTATTTATTAAGGCTTATAAATGCAGTAAAAGTAACATTGTGTTTTTCATTTGAGAGATAAAGACCAACTGGCTTTGGAAATTCTCTTGGAAGGATGACTTTTAAAAAAGTTCTCCTATTTAATAAACTTAAAAAATGTGCAATAAAACTCAGTAATATGATACAAAACATTAGATTTTTTTTAGTTTTATATGATGATAATGTTGATTTAACTTGGCATAATTATTAATCGTTATATAGCCTTTCTGGATTTTCAATGATTTTTTCTACTCTATAAACAATTCAGCTCAGAGGCCAAAATACATCATTTAAATAGGTAGAAAATCATAGACATGAAAAATGACCTTGACATTAGCTATCTTTTCTAAAATTTCAAAAACACAATTTATCTCTAAAAGTTTAAACTGTTCTTACTGCCTAAAGCAATCACAAATAATTTTACTACCTAGGGATATGTAATCATCCCAAATTACACATATTTGGTGTTTTTTATACGTATAAATAAACAAAATTATAGTACTCCTTGGCCTCAGTATTAGAGACACATTTTAATCTCAAAGAAGTAGTTGAGTATTTATCAAGGCAATTTTATAGAGAGAGCTACTTCTGGAAGTACTAGTATAGAGAGAGCTTTATAGACAGAATTACAGAGAGAGCTTCACATTCTTGAAGGCAGGAATTAAATCCAGAGACAATTCAACCAACAGATTGGTGGAAACCAGCAATCAAAATCACAATGCTGGACTGAAACCTGAAGACCACCCTGCAGCTGCAAGAAATCATTTCTATCCTAGGAAATCTCTTTGTAAGCCTTTATGTCCCTGAGGGATAGGGGCCAACAACTTCACTGATCTTCAGAACGAATGCCCTGTGAGTTTTAAAGGGGGTGCGAGGGGCACATGGGGTGATGAGCTAGGCAGAGCAGCCCAGGAGACCAGAAAGAGCACTCCCTGGCTCAGTATGTCAGGTGTGTTAGTTCATTCCCAAGGCTCCCCACCTTGCTGAACGACCCTGTCAGAGTGGTTTTGCTGTGCTAGACCTCACTTTCTTCATTTGGAAATGAACAGCTTGAAGTTGATCGTCTCAGGCAGCTCTATGTTTTTCTTTTTTTCTTTTTGAGAAAGAACATTAGAATTTGTCAAGAAAATTGCTTATATTGTTATGTTACAGTCAGATAAGTTGTTCTAGAGCAAATAGTCAAGCAGCTCATCAGGCTTCTCTGAATAAAAAGACAGCAGCTATAATGTGGCTGAAAGCATGCTGTGCGGGAAATTGGAAAATCTACTTTTGATAGAGTTTCCATGTAAACTTCAGGCAATTCATCTTCCCCCATTGAAGTGCTTGTTCCTAACAGCAGTTTTGAAAAGATTCAATGAAATAATATATGTGAACATATTTGGTGAAGTATAAAATGCTGCACACATGTGAGGCGTTTTATTATGCACCTAGAGAGAGCCTTTCCATCAGTAATCCTGCCAACATCCAGGTCATTTTAAGTCTGAACAGACACCCAGTTCCTCTTCACCTCCCTCCCCTGCATACCAAAGGCGACCACGGTGACAGCAGGGCCAGAGTTTTTGATTAAAGAAAATTAGCCTGCATTTTTCTTGCTTGCTCTCTTTCTCTTTTTAAGGAAACAAGCAAAAAAAATCTTTGTAGTTATTAGGTCCAAAAATTCTACTGACGCTACTGCCTGAAATCTGTTTACCACCTGCTCCAACAGGAAGATTGTGCAGTCACTTTAACCTCCCCTTCCTAACTTTAGGAAATTCTGGATTTGTGGGAAGTCCTAACTAGATGTGGAAAAAGCACCTTTTAAAGCTGCCCTTTAGGTCTGGGTTCTCAGGACCGCATCATTCAGGAGCATTCTCACGTGCACTTGCGTATTAGTTGCCCAGCTGCTGAGGTGAGGTTTGCCGGGTGCCACTGAGGTTCAACAGTAACCACGCATCCTGAAGTTACTTTCAGTGAATCCTGCCTTTTGGGATCTAGTACTTGTCACCTGCAGTGGTTGAAGACAGGGGTTTAAGAGTGTTTTTATAACAATAAAGGACTCTGGATGGGAGCTTCTTCATCTCCTGTTTACTCCAGCCCAAAGTACTGCTCTGATGGCGACATAAATAGGCATATTTACGAATTGTTGTTTTATGGTTGAGTTGACTTCAGATGTCATTGTAGGTTTTTATTTATATTTTCCTTTCCACTTAACAGTGAGAATTTACAATACCTTTCTCGAAGCCACAATCCAAACAAGTTAGATTTAAGGGATTTTTTTTCAGTATGAAATATACTATGTATTTTGTGAAATCTCCACTATAATAAAATTTCCATGAGGTGAGAAAAAAAATTTTTGTTCACTGCTGTAGTCACAGAAGATACTCAATAATATTTGTTTAGAAGGTACTCAATAAGATTTGTTTAATGAACAAATGAATGAATCAGTCCAAACATAACATGTTGAGACTCATTTACTGCTAAAGTAATAGTCTATTTTATGTTTTCATTTTTTATTAAATAATTTTTAATAGAGGAAACAACACAAAGATGAACAGCATTTTAGAAAAAAGTTAATAGCTATCCCCCTTTGTTGCACTCACCCTAAGGAATCCAATATAATGTATTTTTCTATCCCTTTCTCCATGTTCACAAAGATACATAAATATATATGTATATACACATATACATATACACACATATAGATACACACATACACATATATGCATGTATAACACTTTCTTTTCTTCTTTTTTCCCCTCATTCCCCTTCACTTCCTCTCCCTGTCTTTCTCCTTAACATTTACTCTAAAGCTCTTTTATTCCATCTACTGTTATAACACAAATCTCCCTCCAGTTCAATAGAAATTATATCTAACACTGGCCTTTCTAATTACTGAATAGAGAAATATTTGAGTTAATGTAACCATTCTTCTTTTGATGGACATTTAGGTTGTATCTCAATACCTATCACTATATACAATGCTTATGTAATATCCTTATAAATAAGTATTTATGAAGACTGGATTTTGGGGTCAAAACTACACATATTAATACACACACACACACATATATTAAATACAAACACACACACACACACACACATGTACACACTCACATAACATTGTGTGTTAAAAGTGATCTAGCCCTGGCCTGTGTGGTTCAGTTGGTTGGAGTATCGTCCCATGCACTGAATGGTCGCGGGTTCAATTCCCAGTCAATACCCAGCTTGCAGGTTCGATCTCTGGATAGTGTGCATATAGGAGGCAATCAATTGAAAAACATCAATGTTTTTCTCTCTCTCTCACTCGATTTTCCTTCCTCTCTATCTAAAACCAATCAACCATTAAATAATGCTTTTTTAAAGTGATCTAAACATTTGTATAAAATTTATTTTACTTTTGTTTATGTTAATTGTTGGGAGACAACTCTCCATGGGCCTACTGGCCTTCTATCTCTCTGCTGAACAGAGGCACTGCCTGCATGTACCCTATACTATCCTCCAGAGAACAGCCAGGGCAGATAGAGGTAGTACTTCCCTCTGGAGTAAAGGGCAGGCTTGCTTATTGTCCATTATAAAAATGAACTTCCCCTGTAACCCATAATGCTTGCAAGGGTCACCTGATACTCTGCACTTCGCTATGTGGGAATTGGGGCTCTGGAAACAGGCACAAGAAAATGCAAATATTCTAGCACTTCCAATGGGTAATAAAGTCCTTTGTATCTGAACAGGGAAGTATATCTTCTGACAGCATCCATGGAAGGGTGGAAGGCTGATGTGCTAGTATGCAGGTTGGTAAAATCTCACACTACATGGCTTTATAAATACTTTTATTTATTGATTGATTAGAGGCCTGGTGCATGAATTTGTGCACGGGGGGGGGGGGCGGGGAAGAGACCACGGGAGGTTGGCCAGCCAGGGAGAGGGACTGCGGGAGCGTGGCCGCTGGCTCCAAAGAGGGAGCCAGCCTCAACCCCCCTGGGAAAGGGGCTATGTCTGCTGCCACTCACCCGCAGTTCCCTGTCCCAACCTGGGACCCAAAGGCCCCAGCAGGGTCGGGAGAGGAGGTAATGGTCGCCAGGCATGGAAGGAACTGACGCTGCTGTCAGCACCCCTCCACCTTGTGGTTCCTTACTTCCCCCTTCCTCTTTCCCTCCCTGCTGCACCACCACCACTGCTGCTGTGGTGGGTGGGCGGCCTCCAGGGAAGGGAGAGGATGGGAGCGAAACAAACTCTTGTGTTGAGGGCTGACTTTCAATAGATCGCAGCAAGGGAGCTGCTCTGCTACATATGAAACCCCGACCCAGAAGCAGGTTGTCTATAACTGGTTTAGCACCAAGGGCTGATGGGGGCCGGCCACCCCGAGGGAGGAACCCTGAGTGGTTGGCTGGCATGGGAGGTTGGCTGTGGGAGCACACTGACCACCAGGGGGCAGCTCCTGCATTGAGCATCTGGCCCCTGGTGATCAGTGTGCATCACAGCGACTGGTCGACTGGTAGTTCCGGTTGTTACAGTTGTTCGGTCATAATGGTTGCTTAGGCTTTTATTTATATAGATTTTAGAGAGGGAGAGGGAGAGAGAGAGAGATGGAGAGAGAGAGAAAGGGAGAAAGAGAGAGAAACACTGATTTGTTGTTCCATTTATTTATGCATTCATTGGTTCCTTCTTGTATGTGTCCTGACCAGAGATGGAACCTGCAACCTTAACTTATTAGATGACACTCTTACCAACTGAGCTACCCAGCCGGAGTGACACTACATGGCTTTAGATAGCTATATATGATTTTTAAAAGTGACAGTATGATATGTGTATCTATAAGTCTTCTGGGTATCATGTCTAATTTTGATCGTCTCTTATATCCCCAAATTATATAAATACTAGAGGCCCGGTGCATGAAATTCATGCACGGGGGGGGGGGGGGGGGTTCCTCAGCCTGGGCTGGACCCTTTCCAAACCGGGAACCCTCTTGGACCACTGGTTCCTAACTGCTCACCTGCCTGCCTGCTTGATTGCCCCTAACCACTCTGCTTGCCTGTCTGATCACCCCTAACCCTTCTGTCTGTCTGCCTGCCTGATCTCACCTGACCACTTGCCTGCCTGCCTCATTGCCCCTAACCCCCTCTGCCTACCTGCCTGATCTCCCCTAACTGCTCTCCCCTGCTGGCCTGATCACCCCAAACCACCTCTGCCTCAGCCCCCACCACTGTGGCTTTGTCCAGAAGGACGTCCGAAAGATGTCTGGTCTATCCAGTCTAATTAGCATATTACCCTTTTATTAGTATAGATTCTCATAAATTTTCTTCTAATATCCTTATTGTTTACATTTAAATATTCAACATAGAATACATTTTTTTATATTGTGGAAGATAGCTTTTACTCTTCCACATGGCAGGAATCTTTATTAAATAAATCATCCTTTACCTACATAATTAAAAATTTATCCTTATTGTATAATAACCCATACAAAATTGAATCTATTTTGAAATATTTTAGGTTTCATCATCACAATTATTTACATTTTTGTAAAAATGGAATAATGTTTTGTTTGTAGTAATTCTGTATAGTTCAGGCTTTTGTTAATGCATGACCATCTTTGCTTTTTACTTAAGATGTTTTAGTCCTCTTAAACATTTATCCTACTATATAATCTGTTTTAAGCAATTTTTACCTAATATAAAAAAGTCCATTGAAATGCTGAGTAGAATTGCATTAATTTATGTAATATGCTTGAAATGATTGCTATTTTTTATAATATTAGAGCATCTTGTCTATACATTTACTATTTATTTGGGTCTTATTAAGTACTTTTATAATACTTCATACCCTCCTTATATAATCAAGTATCTTCTATTTTTAGGTGTTTTATGATTTTGGTTTTCTTTTTGGATCAGGATATATACAGACATACACAAATTTTTCTCCCCCCAAAATAATCTTTACAAACTAAATAGTGCTAGTTTGCACCAAAGCTTTAATTTATAGACGTATATTATTTTATTCAGCCATTTTACTAATTCCCCTATCTAGCTTAAGAGTTCTTCATAATGCCTTTTGAGATTTTAGTATATTATCAGTAAACAAATGTTTAAATTCTTTTCAAATATTTATGTTGATCATTCAAGTATTTATAAAAAATATTTGTCTGATTACATTAGTTATAATTTTAAAACTCTGTAGAATAATAGTAATATATTATAGGAATATATTATAGTAGTAATATATAAGTAATTATCTGTATTATTCATGATTTTCTTAAAAATGGTTTTCTTTTTAAAATATAATAGTAGCTACTTAAATAATTTTACCATGTCTAAGTAATTTTATTCTATTTTATAATATTTTAAGAGGAATGACTGATAAATTTTTATCAGTGTCTATATTATTTATATGTAATATACTAGAGGCCCAGTGCACAAAATCATGCATGGGTGGGGTCTCTCGGCCTGGCCGGCGATTGAGGCTTATCAGAGGGCTGGCCGGCCAGGGAGAGGGGCCGCAGGAGGTTGGCTGTGGGAGCACACGGACCACTGGGGGCAGCTCCTGCGTTGAGCGACTGCCCCTAGTGGTCAGTGCACATCACAGCGACTGGTTGACTGGTCATTCCAGTTGTTTGGTCAAAAAGGTCGCTTAGGCTTTTCTATATATAGATAATATAATATTTATCACCTTCATCTTCCAATACAATTAAATAACTAATTATTTTTATATAATATATTTTATCTTTGATTTACTAATGTTTGACTATGCTTGCGTTTTTTTAAAAAATTATTTATTGTTGAAAGTGTTACATGTCTCCTTTTTCCCCCATTGACCTCTCCCCACCCCTCACTGACCCTCTCCCGCCCTCCAGCACATGCCCTCACCCTCCTAGTGTCTGTGTCCATTGGTTATGCTTATATCCATGCATACAAGTCCTTTGGTTGATCTCTTACTCCCCCTCCCCTGCCTTCCTTCTGAGGTTTGTCGGTCTGTTTGATGCTTCTATGTCTCTGTATCTATTTTTGTTCATCAGTTTATGTTGTTTATTATATTCCACAAACAAGTGAGATCATGTGATATATATCTTTCTCTGACTGGCTCATTTCACTTAGCATAATGCTCCAGGTCCATCTATGCTGTTATACATTTACAGTGTGTAGATGTACCACAGCTTTTTAATCCAGGCTGGGCACTTAGCCTATTTCCACATCTTAGTGGAAATTGATTGTAAATTGTAATGCTATGAACATAGGGGTGCATATATTCTTTCTGATGGGTGTTTCTGATTTCTTGGGATATATTCCTAGAAATGGGATCACTGGGTCAAAGGGGAGTTCCATTTTTAGTTTTTTGAGGAAACTCCATACTGTTCCCCAGAGTGGCTGCACCAGTCTGCATTTCCACCAGCAGTGTACGAGGGTTCCTTTTTCTCTACATCCTCACCAGCGCATGTTGTTTGTTGATTTGTTAATTATAGCCATTCTGACAGGTGTGATATGGTATCTCATAGTCATTTTGATTTGCATCTCTTGGATGATTAGTGACTTTGAGCATGTTTTCATATGTCTCTTGTTTTCATATGTCCACTTTCAAGAAGTGTCTATTTAGGTCCTTTGCCCATTTTTTGATTGGATTGTTTTTCTTCCTTTTGTTAAGTTATATGAGTTCCCTATAAATTTTGAAGATTAAACCCTTATTGGATGTAACATTGGCAAATATGTTCTCCCATGCAGTGGGCTTTCTTGTTGTTTTGTTGATGGTTTCTTTTGCTGTGCAGACACTTTTTATTTTGATTGAGTCCCATTTGCTTATTTTCTCCTTAGTTCCCATTGTCCTAGAAGCTGTATCGGTAAAGATATTGTTATGATATGTCAGATATTTTGCTGCCTATGACTTCTTCTAAGATTTTTATAGTTTCCTGTCTCATGCTTAAGTCTTTTATCCATTTTGAGTTTATTTTGTGTATGGTTTAAATTGGTGGTCTAGTTTCATTTTTTTGCATGTATCTGTCCAATTTTCCCAACCCCATTTATTGAAGAGATTGTCTTGACCCCATTTGTATGCTCTTGCATCTTTTGTCAAATATTAATTGAGCATAATGCTTCTCTGGATTCTCTGTTCTATTCCATTGGTCTATGTGTTTGTTCTTGTGCCAGTACCAGGCAGTTCTGAGAACAGTGACTTTGTAATATAGCTTGATATCTGGTATTGTGATTCCTACAACTTTGTTCTTCTTTCTCAGAATTGCTGTGGCTATTTGGGGTCTTTTTTTATTCCATATGAATTTTTGGAGAGTTTGTTCTAAGTCTGTGAAATATGCCGTTGGTATTTTAATGGGGATTGCATTGGAGTTGTAGATTGCTTTGGGTAGTATGGACATTTTAATGATGTTGATTCTACCAATCCATGAACATGGTTTATTCTTCCACTTGTTTATATCTTCCTCTATCTCTTTTTTCAGCTTCCGGTAGCTTTCCAAGTACAGGTCTTTTACTTTCTTAGTTAAGTTTATTCCTATATAGCTTAATTTTTTTGTTGCAATGGTAAGTAGGATATTTTTTTAGTTTTTCCTTAAGTGAGTTAATTATGCTTGCATTCTTAAAGTAAGTTTCACTTACTCACAGATTATTATTTTTTCCGTACATGGCTTAATTGGATAAGCTAACATTTTATTTGAATTTTCACATCAATATTTTAAAGTGAAAATTATCTTTAGTTTTCTTATGGGGTACAATCTCTATAAGGTTTTGCTGTTAAAGTTATGCTGGTTTCTTAAAATGAATTAGGAAGCTTCCAAATTTTTTCTATTCCTTGGATTCTTTAAATAATATAGAAAATACATTTTTAAAAAGGTCTAGTTAAAATTCAGCTATAAAAATAATCTCAAGTAGAATGCTTCAAAAGTTTAGATTTCCATTTACCTTTCTAATATCTCTTATGGATATTGTTTTTTGGTGTTTACAGCTGATGATTGAAAGGCTTTGGCATTAAATAAAGATCTCAGACATTTTCCTCAATAAAACTGGCAAAAAAAGTAAATGGTTGGGAGGAGCAACGTCCCACCAGAAAACCACTGGAGAGTTACTTCATTAAGTCACACTGCAAAGAACCATCTTTACTACTTGGATTTCAGTAACCATTGGAAGCAGCAGGACAAACAGTTACCAAATGATTCAAATTGCTGAGCATAAATGAGCAGTTTTTTTGCTCTTTTTTCTTTTTTAAAAAATTTTGTTTTATTGCTTAAAGTATTACAAAGAGTATTATATATGTTTCCTTTTTTTCTCCCCTTGACCTTCCCCTGGCCTCCCTTACCCCCCAGTGTCTTTGCTCCTTTTTCAAGTGCACCTTCAACTGAGAGAGACAGGGTGCAGAATAGCATAGTCGTATACCATTTTCTTTGTTCCTAAATCCGCCTTGCCCCAGTTAGGCTCCATTTCAAAACAAGGTCAAGAAACAAAATTGTTATTTTCTTTGCAAAAGTGATTTTTTAAGATCCTAAATATATTTCTTCAAATATTTCAATAAACATCTGCTCTCAGGCTTCTATTTCTCATACCAGTCAACTTTTCCTCTCTTCGTTCTCATAGCAGCAGAAACATGTCCCATAAAGGCAGGCATTTCCTACATCACTGGGTTTGTAATTTTATCTTTGCTTCTGGAGCCGAACTATCTTCCGATTCTCCTTTTGGCTACACCCCCACACCGGCATGGGCTTCTTTTCATTACACTCTTACCATTGCTTTGAGTCACCAGAATCACCCTCCAAAGAGCAGACTAACTCAGCAGTGGCCCTTTCCTGAAATGATTTAATTGCTTCTGATGCAATCTTTGAATCTCTCCAGATGAACAGCAATATCAAAATTAAATCTGTTGTTTCAGAAAGCAAACCACATGAAGCGTGTGTACCACCAGGAAATGGCACGCAGAACTAGATGATCAAGATGTATCATCAAGCTCAAGAATGCCATTAACACATCAGAGATGGTCAGAAAGAAAGACTATTTGTACTTTTTGTTCTACTTCAGCTCAGCACGACACACACAAAAGACAAGCACACACTTCAGGAGAAAAGGGCCTTTGCATTTGGATCTGTATAAAAGAAAACAGATTGCTCGAGCTGATAAACCATGGGTCGGGGGAATTACATCCTAAATTAACATAAGTTACTACACTTACTCCTCATGGTAGAACCTGATAAATTTGCTTTCTTAAAATTTAAATTTTAGTTCAATAGAGATGAACAGGCTAATTTTTTAATAAATTTATTGGGGTGACATTGGTTAATAAGATTATATAGGTTTCAGGTGTACATTTCTATGATAAATGATCTGTATATTGCATTGTGTGCCCAAAGTCAAATCATCTTCCATCACCATATATTCCCCCCCTTTGCCATTTACTACCCCCCACCTCCCTTCCCTCTGGTAACCAGCATACTATTGTCTGTGTCTATGCATTTCAATTTTATATCCCACATATGAGTGAAATCATATGGGTCTTAGCTTTTTCTGACTGTCTTATATCACTTAGCATAATATTCTCAAGGTCCATCCAGTTGTTGCAAATGGCAATATTTCATATTTTCTTATGGCTGAGTAGTATACATGTACCACATCTTTAAAAAATATATGTTTTATTGATTTCCAAGAGGAATGGAGAGGAAGAGATAGAAACATCAATGATGAGAGAGAATCATCTATCGGCTGCCTCCTATACACCCCACACTGGGGATTGAGCCTGCAACCCAGGCATGTGCCTTGACCAGGAATCGAACCATGAGCTCCTGGTTCATAGATCCAGCTCAACCACTGAGTCATGCTGGCTGGACTAAAGGGCAGCTTTATTTTTTTTAAATATATTTTATTAATTTTTTACAGAGAAGAAGGGAGAGAGATAGAGAGTCAGAAACATCAATGAGAGAGCAACATTGATCAGCTGCCTCCTGCACACCTCCCACTGGGGATGTGCCCGCAACCAAGGTACATGCCCTTGACCGGAATCGAACCCGGGACCTTTCAGTCCGCAGGCCGACGCTCTATCCACTGAGCCAAACCGGTTTCAGCTAAAGGGCAGCTTTAAAAGGTGCTTCATTCACATCTGGTTAGGGCTTTCCTCCAAATCCAGAATTTCCTGAAATTATGAAGGGGAGCTTAAAGTGACTGCATCTAATCTCCATCCTCTTTTGAAAATTCAGATCTTTACCACCTCCCCTTTTATGTGTTTGTTGTCACAAATTATCTCTATTTAAGTTGTAAGTTTGATCTTACTCATAGTTTTATGACATTTTGGTCTTTGTTTCAGGTGGAATAATCCCCTTGAGTATTTCTTTCAGTGAAGGTGTTCTGATGATAAACTGCCTCAGCTTCTCAGAAAAATATTTCTCCTTCATATCTAAAGGATAACTTTGCTGGATATATTATTCTTGGCTGGTAATTTATCTCACTCAGTAGTGTGAATATTTGGTTCTACTCTCTTATAGCTTGTAGAGTTTCTGCTGAGAAGTCACATAACCTAATGAGTTTTCCTGTACAAGTTACTTTCTTCTTTTCTCTTGCTTCTTTGAGACTTTTTCCTTTGTCATTTATTTTTAACAGTTTTAATACAATGTGCCTTGGAGAAGACCTCTTTGAATTTAGGTAATTAGGTGTTCTGTTTGCTCATTGGATTCAAGGATATAGCTCTCTCCACAGGTTTAGGAAGTTCTTGTCACTATTTGTTTGAATAGACTCTCAGTTCCATTCTCCCTTTCTTCTTCTGGTATATCTATTGCTCTTTCTGATAGAGTCAGTTCTCATAGAATTTTTTCATTTTTTCCCCTGAAGTCTTTCTCTTCTTCCCTATGTAAATTCCATCTATACTAATAAAAGGATAATATGCTAATTAGACCAGACATCTTCTGGATGTCCTTCCAGACAAAGCCATGGTGGCAGGAGCCAAGGCAGAGGCAGTTAGGGTGATCAGGCTGGCAGAGGAGCAGTTAGGGGCATCAGGCCGGCAGGCAGAGGCAGTGAGGGACGAGAGGAATGTCCGACTACCAGTTTAGGCCCGATCCCTGCGGCTGCACTTCTGTGCTTTATCCCTGCCCAGGTCATTGGGTTCAGTCACAGCTTGAATTGCCCACTCCTGCAGAAATGCTCACTAAATCTCTTTGCTCCTTCTGGCTGAAGGGAGTGCTAGTCACAACCTAATTCCTCCCATTTCCAGGCTCAGTGAGTTCCTAGCTAGAGGGCTGTGTCCAGGTCTCCTTTGAGCTCTTCTCCCTTCCTACCTCCCTGGTTCGCTGCCACTTGCCTATCTTTAGATGTTTCAATGTGCAGATCTCTCAGATGCATTTAAGAATTAAGCAGAGAATCCTTTGTTGGATTTTACCTGTTCAAATTGTTGGAAATTCAAGGGGAGAGACCAATGGGATTTCTCACTCCACCATTCCTCTGACATCATCACAATAACCCAATTTTTTATATTTTATCTTTCAACCACAAAAATAAGAAAATATGGGTCCTCGTGGGTACATTGTATATTTTCTAGAAAACAAGTTGAAATCTTTTGAAAGGGATAACTGTATGAGGATAATAAAATACCTTTCTGAGGAAATCTCTGCAACTGTACCTACCTTGTCTGTGATCACTCTGCCCTTTTGCATCTGATTTATGCTTCTTGCACATGGTCCATGCGCTAGAGTTAGTGTGTGCCAAGTATTTAATGTGTTCCCCTATATGTCCTAGCCTCCTCTATGGTGAAGTTGGGGCTATGTGACTTGGTTTGGCCAATGGGCTTTGAGATCGTGTCACTTCTGAGCTGAGTCAATTAAAGATGGGTGTGCTTCCTTCATTGTTCTTTACCTGTCCTGCTATAACCCAACAGACCACAGGGTGAGAGCACAGCATCACAAGACTGAGAGACCTGTGCTCCTGTGTCACCTAATGGAAAGAGCCCTTGCCAACCCATAGCAGGCTATGTGTGAATTAAAAATAAATCTATGCTGGCTAACCCACTGGGATTTGGGCTTTATCAGTATTAGCAGCTAGCATTAATTACCCTAAATAACACAGCGAACAATCCAGGACATTACGGGAGAAAGGGACTTAAGAGATCACCTATAGCAGTATGGTTCACATTTTTTATTGGTCTCAACAATGGAAGACCTTTATCACATGAAATATAAAATAGTTAGAGACAAAAGTGAAACTGCTTTGTTAGCAGTGTTGGTGGATCTCCTAGAGTCCTAAATAAGTCTCTTCTTCCCCTACCTTATCTCCACCTTCAGTCACCAAATAATTTCCAACATTCACACTTCCCCAGATATACTGAGCAAGGTCACCACAAGATAATTTGAAAAGTATCAATCTAGTCTACCTCCCTCAATTTGCAGAAGTTCTAGGAGCTTATGGCTTGCTCAAGTTCTTTCTCACACATACAGAACAGATCTCTCTTTCTCTTGTATCTTTATCGCTATCTCCCTTTCTCTGTGAATTTTTTCAACCCACATCATGAAATGAAGATTTGAATCTACCAGATGGAAAAGTTTTTGAAAGGAAAGTTTCTTGGTTTGCCTGTAGGACAAGCCCCGCCCACTGTCCATCTGTTGATGCTCAATGAATATCAGTAGTTGGATATTCATCAAAGGATGCATCAATGTTTGTATATACCCAAGGTAACAATGAACAACTCAAAATGTAAGTGGGAAGTGGTACATTCATATTAGAAATCAGTTTGCCATTTTGACATTAATGTTGAACTCCTACAGCTGAAAAACCACACAACTCCTGTGGCCCAGAGACTCCTATCTTATGAATATATTCCCAAGAGAAACACATGCACATGTACAACAGATCTTTGTACTTTCAAGAATATTTTTAACAGCATTGTTCACTATAGAAAGAACCTATTCTGAATAGTGACTTTACCTTGGAGAGTTGATACTATGATGTGGTATATCTCACAGATGTTAAAATGAACAAACTATCATAGCAGACAAAAAACAGATGAATCTTGGCAATGCAATATTATAAAAAATTAATTTACAAATATTATATGTAGCATGATATTTTTTTCATAAAGTTAAACAAAAATAAGTGTGTTTATATATGTGTGCAAATGTATATGTGTAATATACATGGAAGCAATAGATATGTATTTCACATACAGAAAGGAAGACAAGCCAATGACAAATACATGATTCAAGATAATACTTAGCCTAGATTGAGGGAGGCTAAAGATGCCAGTTGTTATTTCCAAGGTCTTAGCTTTTGCTTTAGGTTCTGGGTTCACAGTTAGACAAATAAATATGGAGCAACAAGGAGCATGTGGTTCGAACCTAAGGCTGTGATTAATTCAATTCTGGGTCTTAGGTTTAAAGGAAAAGAATAATAGTGAAGAACCCCAATAAATTTTAGGACAAAAAAATGGAGGAAAAACTTGTTTTTCTATCCCTCCATAAGCTCACCACATACATACTTACCTACTCTTGGTTTAAATATTGAAAGGAATATTAGCAATTATTTGATAATATTAGTAGCTTTTGTAAAGATAAATAACTATTCTGCTACCTAAAGAGTACAAATGATAAATGATACCCAATTTGAAAATAACATGGACTTTCATGCCCCCAAGGAACAGAAAAATAGGTATGATCCATTCAAATATGGGTATTTGCATATTACACTCACATACCCCCTCACCTAAAGAGGATACTAGTAAAATGGAACCTGAATAGTTTAAATTAGGCAGCCTTAGAATGCATTCCACTTCTAGTTTCACCTCCCTAACAATACTAGCATGGTGCCCTCTCACCACCTTCACTCAGTTTTCTCCTCTGACCACGTGGGTAATTTGAACATATCACCTAACCAGTTTTTATACCCAGGCTCCCCATCAATTGTTGTGAGCATTAGAAAGTAAATGCAAATATTTTTTAGTACATGATCTAAAACTTAGTGGTTTTCCAAGACATGCTGATTGAATTTTAATCTCAAAGTCAACAACAAGAAAAAGATTGTTGAGATGTGCATTCAGTAATATTTAAAGCAAGCTACAGAGTGATGATACCGATGTGTCCTTTAAAAATGGATAGCTAAGTCTCACTCCTCCCATTTCCCTACATCTGTTTATCCAGAAACAGAGAAAAAGAAAAATGCATACACATTTGTAATCTGTATGTGTAGTTTAGAGACTCTCTATTAAATCATCAATTCTCATTTATAGAATATTTTGAGTTTCAGAGTTGTTATTTTATTCTATGTGGCACTACTATAATGAAGGTAATGAATTTCTGCTTCATTTTTGTGCTAGAATTCCATTAAAACATGTGCTAAAATTAGGGAATTAATAAACCATGAGAACTTAATTGCATTAATTATCCTTTCTCACCCTCAATGTTTTATAATGAAACTAAATAATGGATGCAATAATGAAACAAAGGAGAAGTTGGATTTTCACATTTTATAAACATGCTTACGAAAATAACTGTGCTATTTTGTTTGGAATGGTAGTTAGGTTAATCATGTGCTGAGGAAAGAGAGCCCTATTACCTGGGGGCAGGCGAGGACAAAGAGGGGTGACTGAAATGATATACTGGGTGTCCTCCTTTGCGCTTATGTGGGAGAAGATGAGAAAACAAAGCTTTCAAAAGAATATTCATGTTTACAGATAATTATGAAACTTAAAGCAGATTTCCATTGCCCCTTTCCCAATGTGGCACATAAATATGTTTAAGTTTCTGAGTGCAAGTCTACACAGATTGAGAAAACCCTTTCCAGGCTTTAATTAATGAAATATCCTGAACTTGATTCATGACCTAAAGACTATCTTAAAAAAGAGTGGAAAAGGCCAAACCAGACCAGTCTTTGCTCCCGAGAGACACACTACTCACTGGACTGGGAGCCATGTGCTACAATCCCTAGATACTACCGCTCAGGGTAAGTAGAATGCTGTCCTTGGACACTTCCTCACTGCCCTGTCTACACTACCACCACCTCCTCAACACAACATATAACTGAGACTGCAGATCCCTGACAACTGTGAAGTAAGTAGCGCAGTGCATTTTTGGATGAGTGTTTCTCCAAACAATATCTTATTGAGTGAAAAATCTAAAATCTATGAATTTAAGTGGAAGCTACATATTGGCTTTTCAGATCAACTTGTTTATCTGATAAGGAAAACTTTACATCACACATCTGAACAAAGGGCAAAATCAAGGTCAGTCTTCTCTCTCCGTTTACTGAAAATTTGGATCCTACATTGTTTGAGAATGAGAGAAAAAAATACATATGACTTATGAAACATATGGTCAAATAAGGTATAAATTCAGAAAATAAATTATACTTCCTATAAATCAGAATAGGAATCAGAAGAAAACTTCCAAGAACTGTTTGACATCTTCAATGAAGTTCAAGAGACATGGCCTCTATGATATAAAAGACTGAAATAGCTAGTTGAAAAGTCAAATAAATGGGCTAAGGATTGGTTGCTAAAAATAAATGCTATAGCTAAGTTAAAATTCACGTTGGAGACTGTAGCAAGAAGTGTCCGTTCTAAGGAGATGTGTATCAGTGAAGTGTGTGAAAACTCAAGGGCTTCTCAGTGTCTGAAGAATGGGAGGAAATTAAAATAATGCAAGTGATGCCTGATGGAAAACAAAACATGCAAACAACTATGTAGTTTTTTTAAATGTAAAAGCAGAAGCATCAGAACAAAAACAACCAGAGATAAAGCACACCCCATATTTTCTGAGCAAATTGAAGACTTGTGTTCTGAGACTGACCGATTTACATAAACCTATTAGTAAATTTTGAACTATAAGAAAAAAAGGAATTTCTCATATATAAAAATCAAAAAAATCTGCATATTAGTTCACATTAGAAAAAAAAGGGGGGCGGATTTCTAACAAATGACCCAAACTAAGTGAGCTCTAGATATGTTCACCATATTATAAAATACAAGGATTTAAGAAAAAACATGCAAATAATGATGAGAAGATTGTGACACAATTTTTTAAAAATTCTATACAAGCTGCTTTTCATGACTAAGGCAGAAAGAAATATGTTCTCAGACATGTGAGTGATCATAATATATAGTGTTTGCATGTTAATATGTCAGGAGCTACTCCAATTGACCCACAAATAGAACATGATCAAGGATTCAGAGCTGCAGAACATTGTTATAAGAAGAAAAACTAGTTTTAAAAGGCAAGAGACCGGCATTTCCTCTCCTGCCTTCCTGCCCTCTGGAATGTTCTGTCATGACTGGAGCTTGACTATAAGAAGGAATCAATGTGCTAAGGGTAATGAGGCAACAAGGTAGAAGTTGCTGAAATTTCTAACTCTCAAAAGGCTTTTCCAGCCCTGGGCTTCCTAAGAGGAAAGGGGAAGGGAGGTAAAGAGAAGAGAGGAGAAAAGGAAGGAGAGAAGGTTTCCTTTTCATCCAAATTGGATCCCACAACTATCAATCTCAGTGAGATCTCTTCAGAATAACCCTTGTCAGACTTCCGGTTAAGATGACAGTGTAGGTAAGCAGGAGACTCACATCCTCCCACAGCCACATCAAAATTAAAACTAAACTACAGAACAACCGTCATTCAGAACCACTTGAAATTTGGCTGATTGGAAGTCCTACAACTAGGGACTTAAAGAAGTCACATCAAGACTGGTAGAAGGGGTGGGGATGCAGAACAGGCTGGTCCACACCCACATGTGGTAGATAATTGGGAGGTATATCTTAGCTACAGAGGTCTCCCCTGAGGAGTAGCAGTCCCAGCCCCACACCAGGGTCCCCCAGCTCAGGGTTCCAGTGCCAGGAAAAAAAGTCCCCATAACTTTGAGCTGTAAAAACTAGTGGGCATTGAGGCTGAGGAAGAGAGAGGGCTGCTGGAGTACAAGGCAGTTCCTCTTAAAGGGCCTGTGCATTGACCGACTCAGAATCACTCCCTCTGAGCTCCAGCACTGGGGCAGCAGCTTGAAAGGGACCAGAAACATATGAGGAAGAACTGAATTATCTGGCATCAGGACGAGAGCTGAAGGGGTGGCTTTCTCCAAGACATAAGCACTGGCAGAGGCCATGGTTCCTTTGATGAGCCCTCCCTCCACAGAGCCAGCAGGTGAGCACCATATCTGAGACTCCATCAACCTGGCTCACCCTGTTGGTTCCATCCTTATAATTCCCTGAGATCATGCCCCACCCCAATTGCAGGCCCATTCAAGCTATTTCCAGTGGCTTTTTCATATGAATGGCCTGTCTTGACTCATGCTTCAGATTTCTCTAAATATCTTAAACAAGCAGCAGCTGCCCTCAGCATGCCCTTTATCTCTCCCTAAGTGGCCCCAGGCTCTGCACTGGCAGTAGCTGGCCTTGCTTTGCAGCTTGGCCTGGACTGGGCACCTCCAAGCCCAGCACAAGTAGAGCCATCTGCAGATCACTTTGTAGCTCATGCTGGGTGGCCCCATGAAGAACACAGGTGGCATCTGACCTTGGCCTGAACCTCCTGGGAGATCCCATAGCCAGAGCACCAAGTGGACAGCTTCAGACCATGTTGAAGCACCACCATTTAACCTCCTCCATAAGTGACACACCTAAGGGGAAAACTCAGGGAGAAACAGAGCCTGCTGAAGTAAGTACTGCTCTTTGGAGTGGGCCCCTGCACAACTGATTCTCCATGGTGGCCTGAGGTCACAGCCAGTCCTTGCAGCTGATTGGCCTGGGGGTAAATCCCTTCCATTGATTTGCCAACAGCAATCAAGGCTCAATTACAACAGGGAAGTGCACACAGCTACAATGGGGATACACCTGGAAGGCCCAGCTTGGGTGATCAGGAAGACTGTTCCACTGGACCCTACAGGACACCTACCCATTAAATCCACTCTACCAAGCTTGGGAGATATAGCAGCTCTACCTGATAAACAGAAGCAAACACAGGGAGGCAGCCAATATGAGGAGGCAAAGAAACATATCTCAAATGAAAGAATGGAACAAAACTCCAGAAAAAAAAACAGCAACAACTAAACAAAATGGAGACAAGCAATCCACCAGATGCAGAATTCAAAACACTTGTTATAAGGATGCTCAATTAACTTAGGGGATGAGTTGGTGAATTTAGTGATACCAACAAAGAGATAGGACACATAAAAATGGAAATAGAAAACATAAAAAAGAGTCAGAAATGAAGAATATGTTAACTGAAATGAAGAATTTACAGGGAATCAATAGTAGAGGAGATGAAGCTGATAATTAAATCAGTTATTTGAAATCTAGGGAAGCAAAAACACCCAATCAGAACTGCTAAAAGAAAAAATAACCTCCCAAATATGAGGATAGTGTAAGGAGCCTCAATTTTAAGCATACTAACATTCACATCATGGGGATGCCAGAAGGAGAAGAGAGAGAACAAGAAATAAAAAAACCTATTTGAAAAAATAATGACAGAAAACTTTCCTAACTAGCTGAAGTTAATAGACCAGGAAGCACAGAGAATCCAAAACAAGATGAACCCAAAAGACCCACACCAAGACACATCATAATTAAAATGCAAAAAGTTAAAGACAAAGAGAGAACCTTCAAAGCAGCAAGAGAAAAGCAGTTAGTCACTTACAAGGGAGCTCCCTTAAGACTGTCAGCTGATTTCTCAACAGAAACTTTGCTGGTGAGAATGGAGTGGCAAGAAATATTCAAAGTGATGAATAGCAAGGCCCTACAACCAAGATTACTCTACCCAGCAAAGCTATCATTTAGTATCAAAGGACAGATACAGCTCTTCCCAGACAAGAAAAAGCTAAAGTAATTCATCACCACCAAACCAGTATTATATGAAATGTTAAAGGGTCTTGAAGAAGAAGAAGAAGAAGAAGAAGAAGAAGAAGAAGAAGAAGAAGAAGAAGAAGGAGACAAAATGGCAAGAAATACATATCTATTAGCATTTGAATCTAAAAAAACCACACAAAATAAATGAACAAACAGAAAAGAAACAGACTTATAGATACAGACAGTTTGATGGTTGCCAGATGGGAGGGAGGTTGGGAGGATGGGTGAAAAAGTGAAAGGATTAAGAAGTATAAATTGGTTGTTATGGTATAGTCATGGGGATATAAAGTACAGCATAGAAAATACAGTCAATAACATTCTAAATCTATGTGTGGTTTCAGATGGGTGCTAGATTTCTGGTGATCACTTAGTAAGTTATCCAATGTCTAATCAATAAGATGTACACCTGAACCTAATATAATAATGTAAGTCACATGTAATTGAAAAAATAAAAAAATTATTAAAAAATAAAGTATTATCAAACAAAGAAAAAGGCAAAAAAATTATTTTTGTATCTGGTAAAAAAACTAAATAGAACGCAAAAAATACCTCTGAACATTAATAATAAAATTCTCTTCTTCATAAGAATATCTTGCTTCCATGAGCAGCATTGCTAATCAATCATTTGTTAAAATATTATGAAGAGTCTGAATCTTTCTGAACAAAGTGCTCTTTACTTTATTACCAATTTATTAACATTTGCTTTAAGATAAAAGTATGTGATACCACAGGGTTAAAAAACAGGACTGTATCCTAGAGAAGATAATAGAATGGAAAATTTTTATTAAAAACTTAAACAAATGAGATTATCTAAAGATAAAGTTTTGGAGAAACTTTTAGTTAAGACTGATTTATTTATTTTGACATATTCCTATTGTGAATATAGTTATGCATCTCATGAATACATAAAAAGCCCTCCTGTAACTAGGATGTTACAAGGCTGATATACATATGGACAGATTGGAAGGCAATATGCAAATTTTTAAAAATATATTTTATTAATTTTTTACAGAGAGGAAGGGAGAGGGATAGAGAGTTAGAAACATTGATGAGAGAAACATCGATCAGCTGGCCCCTACTGGGGATGTGCCTACAACCAAGGTACATGCTCTTGACCGGAATAAAACTTGGGACCTTTCAGTCTGCAGGCCAATGCTCTATCCACTGAGCCAAACCGGTTAGGGCGGCAATATGCAAATTTGAAATGCTTTTTTATGGTTACCAGTGACCATTGAGTTTTCTTTCTTTTAAATGTAATTTTTATAATTTATAAAGGAAGAGAAGAAAAGACTGCATGATTTAAGGTGGAATATTAATTTCATATATTTTCATTAAACTAATTTAGAATTAAAGTTAATGTAATAACTTGTAAATAGTATTGATGACATGTTCTGACTCTATTTCCAATTCATACTAGACCATTATTTCTCTATTTAGTGAAGCCTCTCATGTTAATAATTTACTTCTCTGTGCCATATTTTATTTCAACTCAAAACAATAAAAAGTATGGCCAAATCACAGATTCTTCATGGAATATAAAGATACTGGGATTCCCATAGTTTCTGCAATATCATTTATCTTTGGGATATCACTACAAGTCTTAAAAGTAAAAAAATAAATTGAAATCAGTGGATTAAAATTGCAGTTTTTAACTGAACTTAATATGTTGAACTCAATTCATTTAAACTTATTTTTGCCAACTCAGATGTTAATGGCCTCAAGTCTAATTATTCTATAGAACTGTCTACCTGTAACAGCCTAAAGCCAAGTATAAGGTTTTAATAGAAAAGCAAAGTATTTAATGGAATTGAGGATAAGATGTGATTAAGTCATCCAGTGATGGACAGGGCTCTGGAGGATTCACCTTTCCTAATTACACAAATTTCAGCCAACCAACTCAGCCTAAATTTTCTCTAATTGGCTGTCACAGTTTTTAAACCATAACTGGCAAACTTAATTTACACTTGGTTAGAGTAGTATTAGAAGTAGAAGGCTAATAAATGTGACCATGGTGGTCATTATCTGCATAACTGATCACAATGTCATCTACCATCATATAAAGAAACTAAATGTCAGAGAATAGAACAGTTTCCCTGGGCAACTTTAAAATAACGCCACCACTTATCTTTTGGTCTATCATTGTCAATATTTATCAGAAATGAAGACTCCTACTTTAGCTCCAAACTTATCTCCCATAATTCTTATTTAAAAATAAATACATCTAAAGGGCAAAACTAATTGTGAATCCATCTTAACAGGAATGCAATCTCTTATTTTAAGTCAAACTCTTTAATTTCTATTGTGTTTGAGACATTTTCCAATTTTAAGTCTATCCTATATAATAAAAGCGTAGTATGCAAATTGTCCCCTTAACCAGGAGTTTGTCCGGGAGTTTGACCAAGGGGTGGGGCCGGCCAGAGGAAGGGAGGGAGGCTCTGGCCAGCAGTGGTGGCAGGCAGCTGGGGGAAGGAAGGGAGTACCTGGATGGCAGCCAGCAGCTGCCAGGGACCTTACCAGTGTACAAATTTCGTGCACTGGGCCTCTAGTTTGTTATAACAACTTGGTATCTGACATTCAATCCAAGCAAAACCAGACAAGATTTTGTGAGGTGTGCTCCAGCTGTGAGGAGTATCCATTGCAAGTTCAAGTCCATTTCCAGGGCTCCGTCCCCTTTCAACCTCTACCCACCCCATTTTCTGGCTCTAGAACGGGGGCTTATTTCACTGTACCATCATCCCTAGATTGTCACATAGTTTCAAAGGTCCAATTGCTTCTATCTTTTGTAGTAGTATCCACAATAGTAATTAGACTTTTTCCAATAATTAAATCTGAACAAAACTAGGCTATTTTTGCTTTGCTTAAATATATATATTAACTATTGCTCCCCTATCTTCATCTCCTAACTCAAATAATGAAAAATGTAATTTTTAAAGAGAAAGCTTTTTATAAATGTACAATATTTGAAGGAACTTCGGGAACGTACATATAAAACACAAGGGTCTATAAGGAGGTTAACATTAAGATAGAAGGAAGGGCTTTAGGAAAAAGGAGGAGGTAACTATGCCAACGGTACTATAATTGTTCTATTTGAATACTAAGGTAACTTGAAAGCTCCTAGACATAAAAAAAGCAAAAAGCAATTGTAGAAATGTTATTAGATTATAAAAGAAAACAAACTAGTAGTTCATATTTTCTAGGGCTCAAAATTCTAAAAACTAAAATCATTATCACAAGAATCTTTTTGAAAATGAACATTGAGTTATATAATGAAAAAAATCTTCATCTGAAGTTCTAAAAAAGGATAAGTAAATTTGTTTTCATTTCTAGGGTAATCATATATTTTTGAAGTTTTGCTTTTCCTATTAATGTAATTATTTTAAAAATTAAGGAAATCAAATTATTTTAACTGAACTATTTTTATATTTATATTCAGAAGCAGAATACAACATCATGACTTTATTTAAAAGACAGATAGATACTTTAAAATTATATATTTCAAGCTGACTGCTTTTTAAATTTGTTTGGGAACATTTAAAATGTGAAATGCAGTCACCAAATGTAATTTTATTTTGTTATTTTGGTAAATGCCATATTCAAGATTTTCTCCTTTATTCCACATGCTAATTTTTATATATATTTTGTATACTTCACCTAACAGAACCCCTAATTCATATGCTCTTCATTTTATTTTGAGGCTTATATTGAGAAGGATCTCCATGGGGTTACTAATTGAGAAAGGTTACTAATTTTTCAATTTTATTTATTTATTTATTGTTAATCCTCATCTGAGGATATTTTTTTCATTGAGTTTTTAGAGCGAGTGGAAATGAAGGAGGAAGAGGAAGTGGAGGAGGAGGGAAATAAAAGAGGAGGAGGAGTGGGGGAGAGAGAGAGAAAGAGAGAGAAACATAGATTTGTTCCACTTATTTATGCATTCATTGGTTGACTCCTGTATGTACCCTGACCTGGGGATCAAACTTGCACCCTTGGCGTATTGGGAAGATGTTCAAACCAACTGAGCTACCCGGCCAGGGCTTATGATTTTTAATGAAGCATAATTATATGGGCTTCACTATCCGCTTTATTTATTTACTTGCTCACAAGTTTATATTATTCTTCAATCATTTTTGTCTTGCCAGAGCACAAGCTTAAATACTTATTTTACAGTGGTCTGTAAATATTGTATTTCTAAGTCTTAGCATATTTGTTAATGTCTTATTTTATACTCACCCTTAAATGTTCATATGACTGACTATAAGATATTAGGTTCAAAATCAATATCCCTCAGAATTTGTAATTTTGTCCCACTTAGTATCTCCTGTTGTTAAGCCTAATGCAAACCTAATTCTTGTTTCTGTCTTTTTTTTTTCCTTCAGGTTTTTTTTTTCTTTATCCATGGTGTTCTCAAAATTTACCATTTCATGTTTAGCTTCATTCATTCAATAAATATTAATTGAGCACCTACTATGGGCCAAGCACTGTTTTATATGTTATGGATATAATAGTGAAGACAAAAGGCAGATGTCTTTTATTATTTAATCCACTGGCCACTTGGTGGGCCCTTTGAATTAATGTTTATTTCACTTTGAAATGTTTTCTAAATAATTTATTTGATTACTTCTTCCATTTCACCCTCTCTGTTCTATGTGTTTGGAATGCTCATAAGACAGCTATATTGCACATTCTTGACCCATCTTCCATAAAACATAAAATTTTAAGACATTTTTTACAAAAGCCATTTTTAATGTCTGTCTTTTGTTCCCTGTATTGAAAAAACCCTTGACTTTTTAAATTCAGTCTTTATCTGTGTCTACTCTGCCATTAAGCTAACTAATGAGATACTGAAATTTCTACTGAGATATTTAAATTGGTGTAAGTACTGTTGTTAATCCATGTTAATGCATGAATCAAATTCATCTGCTTTCTTTTTTCCCATCTGCTTTCTTTCTGTCATGAATTATTTTCTTATTAAGATTATTTTAAAATTACCAATCTATAATAATAAAAGTGTAATATGCTAATTAGACTGGACAACTGAACGATCTTCGGACGTCATTCTGGACGAAGCCGCTGTGGCTGGGGCTGAGGCAGAGGCGATTAGGGGGGATCAGGCAGGCAGGCAATGTGGCTGGGGCTGAGGCAGAGGCGATTAGGGGGGATCAGGCAGGCAGGCAAAGTGGTTAGGAGCAATCAGGCAGGCAGGCGAGCAGTTACGGGTGATCAGGCAGGCAGGCAGGTGAGTGGTTAGGAGCCAGCGGTTCCGGATTGTGATAGGGATGTCCAACTGCTGGTTTAGGCCCGATCCCCCGAGGGGTCCCAGATTGTGAGAGGGTGCAGGCTGGACTGAGGACTGCCTCCCCCCCAACCCCTGCATGAATTTTGTGCACCGGGCCTCTAGTGATTTATAATTACCAAGGTATCTATTTTTCTTCCAATAATGGCTTTGTAAAACAGACATCATCTCTTTATTATCAATTATAGCTTCTTTCACTATTTTCCTTTATTCAATTAACTAAATTTTCAGGTGTCAAGTCATCTATTTGGAGAATGTACTGACTCTGATAGAGATTGATTTCTGTGTGCGATCCTTGATTCTCTTTGTGTTCCAGAGTCAATGTCTGACTCTTGAGATGCAATGCTGCTTTCTTGGATAGCTCCCTCAGGGGCTTGTGGAGAAGCCTGGGCATGTTTTGTGGGTGAGTTTGTTTGCAGCTCCATGCTCCTCCTGCAGGGCACGAACCACACAAGGGACTACCTCTCTGGTCTCACAGCTACAGAATGTCATCACTTTATCATGACAGCAAACTGCTATTGCTCCCTGCTCAGCACCACTGGAGACTGGTTTTTCTCCTCAGAAAGGAATTACACTACTACAGATCCCCAGGTTTCAGAGGCCTCAACCGCTTCTTGCATTCACTGACTTTGAGGTTGCAGCTCCCTGTGAATCACTCCCACATCTGCAGTGGTGTGCGCCTTCTTCCTTTTGTGTTCTGCCTTTTCTACAGTGTCGTTCTGCATGAATCAAATTCATCTGCTTTCTTTTGACCTAATGTCCTTTCTTTCTGTCATGAATTATTATTGTTTTATAATCAAGGTTATTTTTAAAAATACTGTTTCAGCCGTTTTAAAGATTTGGGGAAGCACAAGCATTTGTTCAGCCAACCATCTTTATTCAATGACTTTCTCTTCATTCTAATTGAGCTAATTCAGCAATAAAAATATTTCTGAAAAATGGTTACTTTTACCTAAAAATATGAAATCCAAAATATTGAATACAACCTTCATGAAATAAACATATAAAAGGCAAGCAAGCCAAGTCAGTTTTTTGTTGTTGTTTTTTCTTCTGCTTGATATTCAACTATCATCTCTTAACTCCAAATATACTCTTCTTTCTTCTCTGTTTTTGTGATTCTGAGGCTGGGACTCTGCAAAGCAGTTTTTTGCTAGTTAG
Source organism: Myotis lucifugus (assembly GCF_000147115.1). NCBI lineage: Eukaryota > Metazoa > Chordata > Mammalia > Chiroptera > Vespertilionidae > Myotis > Myotis lucifugus. The sequence goes on from NW_005871048.1 coordinate 12,603,780, forward strand.
GTCATTTTTAGGCTCTGCCAAGAGGGTGCAGTAGGGAGAGAGTAGACAAGAAGAGATAGAGATGTACTTTGCTACTAGGTTATTTCCTGGTCCTGTTTTCATTCCTTTAACTTTCAGCATCCCTGCCACTGGCTGACTGTTCCAATAGTGTAGTTAATTCCAGTTAGATTTTTTTTCCAGCACTGGCAGAACCAACATCACTGTGGCCCCTCACAGGACTCCCGTGTAGCCAATGGTGCCCTCTCCTCAAAGGTTTGGCTCCCAGCCCCATGCAGCACCTTTGTGGCATTCCTGAAGCACTAATGCCGATCCCCAGAAATCGGAGTCCCAAGCACTGAGCCCCTCGTTCAAGCTTCTAAATTTTTACTAATCCTAAACTCTTCCCTTTATTTTCTTAGCCGTAGGGATGTTCTGTGAAACCTTACTTCTCCCTTTTATAGGTTTTGACTTCCTGGCTGACAATTCATTATATTATATCCTGTTAAAATTGCTGTGGTTTCCATATCCTAAACAAAGTCTGAGTAATACACTTCCCTCCTGATCACGGCTGTCTTCCAGTACCCAGTGTGACTTCTGTCTGTCAAAATGACCATTAATTTTATTGCATGTGTAATGTACTCTACACTATTTATTGAAACATTTAAAAATATGGTGAAAGAAAAATGAAATGGATCCCCTCTTCCTCATAATTTCAAAGCAGTTCATTCAAGTTGATTTTGAAGGGGCAAATAAATGTATTTCCTTGAGATTTTTCTCCAAACAAGTTTTTCTACAGCCCCACAGCTCCAGAGTTACCACTATATCTCTTTGTAAATCATTTCATTCCAGCAGATTAATCATGGTTATCAAGCCTGGGAAAGTGTTAATGTCAAACAATGAATGCTATTAATTGAAGTATAATTGTGTCTATGTATTTACATTTCTTTAACTGTTGATCCAAAGTATACATCTCCTTTAAAATATGTAGCAAAAGATAGAAGAAACTATTGAATATTTATTAGGTTTATGTTTTATTTTTGTTGTAAATCAATAGATGCTGACCGGCTTTTCATAGGAAGACAGACGGCAGGAAAGCAGAAAAGACCTCAATATGGATTGTGAGCCCTGGCATTCATCCTGCTGCCCTAATTAATTAAATATCTGAATCCAAATGTACTGTTCATGGCAGCTCACTCTCAGCAGGTAGCGACATCACCAGTTTTAATAATCAATAACCTCAGATTTAAAAAAAACAAACACCCACATATAAGCCCTAGACGTTTTCATAGTTGACTTGCCAACAGGTACCAAGTAGATAGATATTTTGAGACCAGGACCACCTACTTCATGAAAAGTCTGGCTTTTAACATTAATGTCTCGCTCAGACTCGGCAGCCGGGAGAACATGGACAAAAGCCATGTTTTCTAAGGTAATCACAGAATTAACAAAAGGAATTTGACAATTAGCACCAGTACCATAAATGTATGCAACTACTGATTAGCAAGCTAAATATAGAGCAAAAGTGTAGGAAAATGACCATTATTCTGCCAAGATGATAATTTTACCACAAGGTTGGAACTGCCAGATGTTGTTTGAGAATGCCCCAAATTAATACTAGGCTAGCCATGCAGCTTCAACGTAAAAATTGCTTCTAGGTTGAGCAAGTCAAGGTGAAAAGCTTATGTCTCTCTGATCCATATAAAAATGACTGTGTGACATATTCTGCAAGAAAATTTCACTAAGAATTTTATCTTTAAAAATGTTTCTGCTTCCCAAACAATAACCTTTTTTTGTTGTCCAAAGAAAACCAAGTCATTTTTTAAACCTAAGATTAATTTATTTAAGGAAAAATACTCCACAGAAAACTACCTCTTCAAAAATTATTCTTTGAAGATTGCTATACGTTCTTTAAATATAGACATTGCAACACGTTTTTAGCCAGCTGCATTTTTATCACTGTCTTCTGGTAAGAAGAAATCAATGATATGATTCTATAATCCCACAGGCCGATGCTCTATCCACTGAGCCAAAGCGGTTAGGGCGAGAAATATTTTTTGAGCATCTTTTACATGGTAGTCACTTTTCTAAGCAAAAGGTGAAACTTCCCAGGGATTACAAAGACAAATAAAAAGTTACTTTCTGTTTTTTTCTTATATTATTGAAATTCCAACTGTTTATCTTTTCTTAATATAATGATGGTCAGCTACTGAGAGAAACAGCAATTAATTTCTGAAAAGGAGTGAGTTCTTACATTGAAAATACTTGAAACCATGGGCAGAAAGGAGAGTCCAATGGAAGTAAATTCAAGCTGACCTAACTTTATCAGCTTTTTCAACAAAATCACCATGTTTAAACATAAAAGGTATCTATTAGGTTTCAATTAAATGCACATATGTTACTACTATTTTTACTCACCGCTATTGCTTATATCCCACTCCATTCCTTGGGTCCACTTTTCCACTTTCTGGAGTCCATCCTTTTATAGTTCTCTCAGCAAGAATCTGTAAGAAATAAATTCCATTAGACTTTGTTTATACTTACTCTTGAATGATAATATAGTCTTGTATACCGGTAGAGCCTCTGGTTATGATTCCTTTTCCCTCAGCATTGAAAGATTTTATTCTAATGGCTTTTAGTATTAACACTAGGGGTGGAATAATCTCAGTGTAATTATTGCTACTTCGTAAGAAGTCTGTAAATCAAATCCCAATTTGATCCTCTCATTTTTTTTACTTGAGGCCACACTATGTATGTTTCTGCAATTCTTGCCCCGTTCAAAGGAATATGGCTAAGGGAACAAGTTGGGGGCTGAAAACTAGGCTAAGGGGTGCTCACTCAAGTCATGAAATTAAAGGACAGCATCATCAGAGGGCACTGTTTTATATTTCACAAAAAAGGTGTCATATAGGGTGGTGGTGTCATCATACTGTATACAGGATTTTTACTTCTCATATTCACCACTTTGGTCACTATCTGTCAGAGGATCTATTTCTTTCTTCAATTCAGGAGATACTTTCTCATTACTTCAAATCTAGCCTCTTTCCCATTGTTATAATTTTTATTTTTAGAACACATATTAGGCATATGTTGGAACTTTTCAATCTATTTCCTGACCAGGTGTAACTTCACTTTTTAAAAAAACCTCTTATTCCTAGAAGTGGGATCACTGGGTCAAATGGGAGTTCCATTTTTAGTTTTTTGAGGAAGCTCCATACTGTTCTCCACAGTGGCTGCACCAGTCTGCATTCCCACCAGCAGTGTAGAAGGGTTCCTTTTTCTCCACATCCTCTCCAACACTTGTTGTTTGTTGATTTGTTGATAATAGCCATTCTGACAGGTGTGAGGTGATACCGCATTGTCGTTTTGATTTGCATCTCTTGTATAATTAGTGACTTTGAGCATGTTTTCATATGTCTTTCGGCCCTCTGTATGTCCTCTTTCGTAAAGTGTCTATCTAGGTCCATTGCCCATTTTTTGATTGGATTATTTATCTTGCTATTATTAAGTTTCATGAGTTCCTTGTAAATGTTGGAGATTAAACCCTTATCGGTGATAACATTGGCAAATATGTTCTCCCATGCAGTGGGTCTTCTTGTTTTGTTGATGGTTTCCTTTGCTGTGCAAAAGCTTTTTATTTTAATGTAGTCCCATTTGTATATTTTCTCTTTAGTTTCCATTGCCCTAGGAGCATTATCAGAGAAGAAATTCCTTTGACATATGTTTGCTATTTCTCTGCCTATGGATTCCTCTAGTATTTTTATGGTTTCCCGTCTTACGTTTAAGTCTTTTATCCATTTTGAGTTTATTTTTGTGTATGGTGTGAGTTGGTGGTCTAGTTTCATCTTTTTGCATGTATCTGTCCAATTTTCCCAACACCATTTATTGAAGAGACTGTCTTGACTCCATTGTATGCTCTTGCCTCCTTTGTCGAATATTAATTGGGCATAGTGCTTTGGGTCAATTTCTGGGTTCTCTATTCTATTCCATTGATCTATATGTCTGTTCTTGTGCCAGTACCAAGCTGTTTTAAGAACAGTGGCTTTGTAATACAGTTTGATATCTGGTATTGAGATCCCACCTACTTTGTTCTTCTTTCTCAGGATTGCTGCAGCTATTCGAGGTCTTTTTTTATTCCAGATGAATTTTTGGAACGTTCGCTCTGAAACACCAATCAGAAAGGATATATGCACCCCTATGTTCATAGCAGCACAATTCACCATAGCTAAGATTTGGAAACAGCCTAAGTGCCCATCAGCAGATGAGTGGATTAAAAAACTGTGGTACATCTACACAATGGAATACTACGCTGCAGTAAAAAAGAAGAAACTCTTGCCTTTTGCAACATCTTGGATGGAACTGGAGAGCATTATGCTAAATGAAATAAGCCAGTCAGAGAAAGATAAATATCACATGATCTCACTCATTTGTGGAATATAGAGAACAACATAGACTGATGAACAGGGACAGATCCAAAGACAGAGAAACAGCAATCAGACTATTGATCCCCAGAGGGAAAGTAGGGGAGGGTGGAGGTAAGGGGAACAGATCAACCAGAGGACTTGTATACGTGCATATGAGCCAAACCAATGGACATGGACAACGGGGGGGATGAGTGGGTGGAGAGGATGGGGGTTAATGGGGTGGGGGAATGAGGACACATTTGTAATTCCTTAACTAATAAAGAATTTAAAGATTAAAAAAAAACCTCTTAGTATTTTGTTTTGGGTCTTCTAATTTATTAATCATCTCCTTAGTTATGTGCATTTATTAATTAAAAAATAACCATAGTTTTTAGTCCTAGAATTTCTAATTCGTTCTTTTTTATTTTCCCTGTTCTGGAAAACATCTGTCTGTTTGTATGTCACAATTTCTTTTTCTTGTTTTATGAATGATACTTATTCTTTGACCTTTTAGGATTTTAAGAAATACTTTTTAAAAATCTGTTTTGAAAGATTGCCTTAGTATTTATATTTCTTCAAATGATAGTTTACCCACTTACTGAGTTTATTGGCCATCTTTCATTGTTTTGTGTTTATCTTCTTACCTGGTAAGCAAAACTTTCTTTATAGATTTCAGAGAGCAGGAGGGAGAGGAAAAGAGAGATAGAAACACCAATGATGAAAGAGAATCTTTTTTACTATTCTTTATCTAGCTTCTGTCACCAAGCTGAATATAAAGTACATTTTCCACTTCAAAATCACCCTCTAGAAATTTTCTTCTTATTCACCGTAGTAGAGAAGATGAAAGTGATTAGAGTTTCTATCCTCAAACTAGACCCTGGTTATAGCTGACAAGTCTATATTCCAATAGGAATAAAATTTTAATGATTGCTATCTTGCTGGCTTCCTACATAATACAAAGACAAACTGTGAACTGTGTCCATTTGAAAAATGAAAATATTTCATTAAGTATATCCAAGTTATTCTATTGTCAAAATAAACTGTCACTAAACCAATACATTTCTCCCATTTCCTAAGCCCTTGGTTATGTGAAGGTGATAAGTAAACCTTTCCTCTGATCTCCACTGCAAATAATAAGAGAGACAGTGTCTAATTATTCATTTGGAACTGATGATAGATACCATCTGTTTCTTGTTACCAAAACCATGTGGCTGTAACATAGAAGTTAGTTGTCGATGACTACGGAATTACTCCTTTGAATCAACATTGAGGTTGCTTTTAAAATCTTCCTTCACAGAAAGTTTTTATTTTTAAGTGTTGGAGGGTTGAAAGGCACTCAGGTTGTAGCTTTACCTTGTCTAAATTACAACTGCTGCCTCGGTACCATGAATCCATTTTCATTACTCATTCTTTGAAAGCAAACATTTGACCCCTTGGAGGATTACCAGTGCGCAAAGGAACACAGTGATGAGCACAGGAAGAAGCTGCAGGTGCTGGGAGGAATCCCCCACTCTTCTTCGCCAGTGTGCTGCTGGTATCTGTCCTTATCTGTGTCAACTTCCTCTTCCTTCACACATGCTACTGCCTCCCATAACTCAAGGGCATTTATATAATTTACTAAGTCAGAAAAGTTTTGAGACGAAAGGGGGCTATTATTATTTAGGATAAGACAGGAGGTATAAACTGATAACAATCATTTAGTCTTACTACTACAGGTAAATATATAGTTAATGTTTATCAACCTGTTATTACACTACTATCTCCCCAGTAATCTTGGTTATCTGAAGCCCACTGTCTAATGAGAACTCATGATAGCAAAATACCTTGAGTCTTTGCATGTTCTTGAAAGTTGTATTCAGGCTTTATACTTGCAGTTCAGGTAGAAAACAAATAAAATGCGATTCACATTTATTTATTTTAGTACAATTTTTATAACAGCCTATAGAGATATAATTCACATACAATATACTATACCCATTTAAAATTTACAATTCAATGCTTTTTAGTATATTTGCAAGGTTGTTCCATCATCACCATAATCAATTTTAGAATATTTCCATCACTACAAAAAAAGTCCCCATTATCAATCACTACACAGTTCTCCTCAACTCTTCCATCCCTAGGAAACCACTATTCTCTGTCTCTATAGATTTACCTATTATAAGCATTTCCTATAAATGGAATTATGACCTTCCGTGACTGGTTTCTTTCACTTAGCACAATGTTTTCAAGGATTAGCAATGTTATAAAAGGTATTAATTAGTATTTTGTTCCTTTTTAATGATGAATTATAGTCCACTTTATATGTAGAATAAACAAAATTAACATTTATCTGGAAATAAGAGCTGACAAAACTTTTTAATAAATACTTTGACTAAATTTTTTTTCACTATTACCATTACACTTGATATAGTTATTGTATTAAGTATGATATATAGAATTAATACTCATTATAATTATGTAATAAATATATACTATTTAATATAACAATAAAACATTTGCTATTTTAATAGAAGGAAGTATTTTATACTATATTTAATATAAAATACTTAATATTATCAATATGGAGACTTTATCAAATATGAAAAAATAATGGGCCCTAGTAGAGGTTCAGGCATACATACAAGTGGTAAGGACAGAAATATGGTTCATAGCAAAAAACAAACAAACAAAAACAAAGAAAGGTGAGCAAACTCATAGATACAGAGAGGGGAGTGAGATTGGGGCACTGGGTGAAAGAGGGGAAGGGATTATGAAGCACAAATTGGTAGTTACAAAATAGTCACAGGGAAATGAGTAAAGCATAGGAAATGTAGTTGATAATATTGTGATAACTATAAATGGGGACAATAGGGATAATGGAAATATCAAGGGGGACACTATGGAAAATATGTGATTATCTGACCACTAAACAGTACAACCGAAACCAATACATAATAAAATTAAAAAGTAAAATATAAAAAAATAAAAATGGTTCGTGGAAATTTTTTTTCTGCCTATGGGGGCAGTAACATATCACCTTTCAGTGTACAATCATTATAACACCTTAAATATTACATTTTTTCCAGAACTAAGTGCCATTACATTCAGTGTGACAAAGCACTAGCAGCAAGTTTTCCAAGGGACAAATGGTTAAAACTCCTGAGGTAAAGAATGTGCTTGAGAAATAGTTAACATATCAATTCCAATAATCAAGGCACAAACTATTCATCTCTCATGCTTCTCTTATCATCACCACCAGTAACTACAATTTTGTTTGATGGATGTTTGAGTGTTTCTCTAGAACTTAAATTTAAAAATTGCTGTAGTTTTATACATAATTTTTCTTTGGTTGTATGAACAGTAAAATTAACTCAAAGCAGATGTAGTAATGGTATGTCTGTGCAGAAAAACATCATTCCATGATTATTGCTTGATGTAGAGCTGCAGAATGTTCAGTAGAACAGTTTTCCACACACAAGATGCTTGCCCTTGTGAAGGTTTAGGATAAGGGCTGGTTTGTAAGCCTGGTTGTTCATGGGATCATCTAGGGAGTATTTAAAATGTACTGATACCTAAGCTTCACCCTCAGAGATTCTGACTTTGTTGGTCAAAGGTGGGATTGAGCATCCGTTTTGTAAAAGCATGCCAGGTCATTCTAACGTGCAGCCAAAGCTGAGATCTATTGTTCTAGAGAGGGATGGTTTGACCAATACACGTCAGAGCCATGTGTCAGATCTGGCCTTGGACATTGTTCTCCTGCATTTAAACAGGAGTGAAGGAAGTCAGTATGGATTAAAAGTTAGGACTTAAGGGAATTATCACTTAGCATCCTTTACTCTCTCTATGAAGTTAAAGGTAAAAATCTTCCACTGAGAGTGACGACAAAAGGAGACTTAAGGATGAGGATCTGGATGGTTTATCCCAACAGCTGGAAGAGGGAATTGACACAGATACATTGTCAGGGAAATTTGAGGACTCAGATAAGGTCCGAAACTGATTTGTATCTATGCTTGATTTTCTGTCATAGATGGAGAGAAGTGTGTATGTACTATCTTACCAACAAAATGTGAATTATTCTCATTTTTGTTTTAATCTTTGAGATCATGGTAAGGTGTTGGTAATGCTAATCTGTACAGACTGAATGAGCAGTATAAAAAAAGGCTGGAACCCAGTGCCATCCCAGCCTAGCTGGGATATTTCTATAGGAAAATTTGGTTCCTACATGCACGTTGCCTACACACCAGCCCTTCTAGGCTTTAAGTCACTTGTGACTGCAATGGGGCCTTTAGTTTAACAACAGAATTTGAGATAAGAAGCTGCATTTTGTTTTTATATGCCTCTCAGCATGTAAATGGCAGAGCTGGGTAACTTTGGTGTATTGAGTATCACTGGAGAGATGAATATCATTTAAGAAAGGGATTTAATGTTTTCTTTCCTAAAACTGTCCTCAAGTGGTAAATATAAGCAAACTTAATGTTCCAGAAAGTCATCTGTGACAGTCACACTATATTAGGAATGTTACTGTTTGCCTTTATTTCAAGAACACAAAACAACTCCTACAATGATTTGAAAAGGGGAGGGAGGTGAAACAATAATGTCCCCAGACAAGAGCTATAATAAAAATGCTTAAGATGCTGGAAATCAAGCAACACACATCTATCGAGAATTTATAGGTCTTTCTGCAAAGACCATCTATGATAATAAAAGCATAATATGCAAATCGACTGAAAGGCCGAACAGCACAATGACCGTCTGGATGACCACGCTATGACATGCACTAGTGCCAGGCCAGCCAAGGTGGGTGTGATCTGATTGGTCGGGGCAGGGGCCTGCCATCACCCCACAATTGCCCCGCAGAGAGAGGCCTAGGCCACCGGCTGGTGGGGTGATCAATCAAGGGGGAAAGGAGGGGTGGCAGCAGACGCGGGCAGCGCCAGGCCAAGGCGGGTGTGGCAGGGCGTGGGGCTGGATGCCAACAGCCAGGGAGAGCCCAGGTGCCGGCAGCCAGAGGGAAGCCCGCATCCCGGGTGCTGGTAGTGGAGGGAAGCCCAGGTCTCAGGTGCCAGCAGCCGGAGGGAAGCCCGGGTGCTGGTAGCCAGAGGGAAGGAAAACCTACCCTTGCATGAATTTCGTGCATTGGGCCTCTAGTTCAATATAATATATGGGTATAGAAATGTGACCAATAATTCATGGCCATAGAAAATACATTGTACAATGATGAGCACCATGGAATTGCTTCAGCAATACACTAATTTCAAATTTCCCTTTCTTGGTTCAGAAGATTACATCCTAGGAAGGGTAAGACCTCTCTAAGGCACAGTTTATTCAACAAAAAAAATGTACTGAGTACCTTTTTAGCTACTGACACTGTAAGGTGGTGAGAAAGTAAACAGAATAAGGTACTCTCTACTTTCAGAGAGCGGTTACTCTGTGAGGTCTCCTCACAGCCCAGTATTCTTTCTGCTACATGTCACACAAAACAGGAACTAAGTCACAAGGGAGTTAGGCACAAAGACACTTTCCTCAGTTCCCATCAAGATCGCCTTTGGAGACATGATCCATTGCAGATGCCCACAGAATAGGTGTTGACTAAAGGAAAGGGTCTATCAAAAGAAAGAAATGTGGTAAATATGCACTATAATGGATACAGTTGGGCACACAGTAGTGAGAAATATAGAAAAAAGAGCTCAAATCAGAAAAGGGAACTATGATTTTGTTGTCTAGTCCAAAGATTGGCTCGGCTAGAGTGGAGGGACTTTTAGTTAAGATGTGACTAAAGATGAGAGGGAACCAGACCTATGTAAATCCTCGAGTCTGAAGCTGTCACCCTTTTACTTTACTCCATGGACAAAAGAGGTGCACTAGAGTGTTACGCAGGTGAAAACCATATGAATGGAGTATTTCAGGAGGGCTGCTCTGGTTATGTGGAAGATAGACTGGAGTCAAGAAAGGAAGGCAAGACCAGTAAATGAGCCACTATCGCAGTGCTGGTGAGCAATGGAGGATCTGGAAGAGCTAAGGAGGAGGATTATGGGAGAGAAAGAAGGAGCTATTTGAGAGAAATTCAAAAGAAAAAACAAGGGCCTGAATTTGGTACTAAAACCACCTTAGGAACTAATCCTGGAAGAAAGAGGAAAGCCTTAATTTAAGATCTCTACATATGAGAGTTCACATATTTTGAGCTGATAGCTGAAGTCACAGAAACAGGTATCTTAATTAAGCAAGTTAGCAAATATATTAAGGATTTTCTCATTCAGATTGGATTTAGGAATGCTTTCAGATTTGTCTACTTTGTAAAAAACAAAACAAAACACGGCCAACAAAAAATACAATCAAAGAAGGAAACTAATCTAACTAGCATTTATGATAACTACGCCAATTTTTATGAACTTTGGTATTGAATGGAACTATAGAAAATAGTTAACAGTGGGAAGGAAAACACTATTGAGTATGAGTTAAGGCATTAACAATCCTTCTTTTGAAAAATAACTGGGTAAATCAAATGTGTCCTTTATATACCCTCCCCTTTCTAATTATAGTAGAAAGCAGATGCTTTTGAAAAGGAATGATTTAGATAATTTTTAAAAGCCTGTAAGTATCATCACTTATGGTTTATGATATACTGCTGAGCAGTTAGGATATGGACAGATTAATTAGCTGTAAATGTTGATAAAGATGTATTGTTTGTAAAGTAGAGATTATCCTTGAGTTATATTTACTTCACTTAATTCAGATTTAAATTAAGTCCCCACTGGTCCATTTTGGGATTATTCTATTGTTTTGCTTTCCTATACCACCTGCAATGACCAAGGTTCATTTCTTTTAATTCATACTATTCATTTTTATAGGTTATTTAATGCTGCAAAATAAGACAATGAGGCCACAACCCACTGCACTCTGAGCAGTATGAGAATGATCCAAAAAATACAAAATGAAGTTAATGTAACATAAAAATGAGTGTGAAGCATATAAAGAAATCAGATGACTGGTAAACACATTAGTGCCATTAGGATCCACTGTAAAGTTACTTCAGTGTCTCCCTTACTGGGTGATTTTAACCAGACTATTCTCAAATACATTTTTAAATATGTTTTTTTAAGTTAAAACTTCAAGTTTAAATATATGTTCAATTGGCTCTTCATGTTGCACAACTAAAATTTAATCTATTCAGATAGCACTGAATAGATGCTATCTCCTCTTTATCAGACAATTCAGCACATTGTTTTCAAAATGAGTCTTTTATGCAACAGTATCCTGAAATGCTCTTTCTCCTACTGAGTTTTGGAAATTACATTAATAAGGACAAAGCATGTTATGCTGTGGTGACAAATTGGCCCTGAAACCTCAGAGGATTGACACAACAAAATCTATCTTTGTCATTCTACTTGTCTAAAATTGGTACGCCCAGAATTCTGCTCCACAAAGTCACTCGGGCTTTCGGGGGCTCCACTATAATTAAAGACTCACAAAACCAAATGTTGGCAAGGAAGCAGATTGCCTGAAACTTTCTTGCAAATGATGCAACCCCTTTGGAAAGGTTGGCAGCTTCTGAGAAACTAATTTTACTAAAAATAGAAACCAAATATATGTCTACTGTATGGCTAAGCAATTTCAATACTAGGTATTTAGCCACGAGAAAAGATGTCCAAAAAAAGACTTGCATGAAAGCATTCATAGCAAGCTTGTTAATAGAACCAAAAACTGGAAATGGCCAAGGTGTCCATTAGTAAGAGAATAGATAAACTTATATCCATATAATGGAGTACTATTCAGCAATAAAAAAAGATGAAATATTGCATCGGCAACAACATGGGTGGATCATGAAAGTATCATATTAAGTGAAATAAGCCAGATGAAAAAAGGACAAGAATCATATAATTTTGCTCATATGTGGCATATAAAACAAAAAGCAAACAAACAAACTCATAGATACAGATAATTGTACGGTGGTTACCAAAGGGGTAAAGGGTGGAGAGGGGATAAAGAGGATAAAGGGTGTCAAATATCTGGTGACATGACAAAAGGAGACTAGACGTTGAGTAGGGAACATACAGTAGAATATATAGGTATTGTATCATAAAGCTGTACACCTGACATTTATTTAATTTTAGCCAATGCTACCCCATAAATATAATTTTAAAAGTATGTTTTGCACAGTTCTTCTGTTACTTCATTATAATATTGCAGTTTTAACATTATGACTTCATAAAAATAATTGGAGAAATAAAATTGCTTTTATTTTCATAGACATGTTCGTGTACAAAAATAATCCTAAGAAATCTACAAAAAAAACTATAAAACCAAGGTGTCAATGTGGGAAAGCCAAAGTATATAAAGTCAATCTCCAATAATATATTTTATATGGTAGCAATAGATAATTAGAAAATGAAATTAAAATCCATTCAAGTTACAATAACATGAAAACAAAATGCTTAAAAGTAAATTTGACAAAATCATGCATGCCTCTACATATTGTTAGAAAAATGAAATAAACCCAATAAATAAAGAAATATATCATATTCATGAACTGGTAGATCAAATGCTATTCCTTCAAATCAATCTCCCAGCAGACACATTTTATAGAAATTAACTAGCTTGTTCAAAATAGATATAGAAATGCAAAGGATATTAAAAATTTTAATAATCTTAAAAAGAAAAACAAAAATAGAGGACTTATATGGTCCAAATTCAAAACTTTCTATAAAGCATTAATAATCAAGAAGTTGGGTATTCACAAAATACATGATAAAAGAAAGTACAGAAATAGATGCAGACTTACACAGTAAATTGATTTTCAACAAAAATGCCAAAGCAAAATCCTTTCAACAAAAGATATAGGAACAACTGGATGTAATATGAAAAAAATTTTTTTTGATCCCTACCTTATACCATATAAAATATTAATTCATGGTGTATAATAGACTTACATGAAAAAAAAACAAAATCTATAAAGCCTTTAGGAAAAACATAAAAGAATGTCATCTTGAACTAGGAATCGGCAAATTTCTTAAGATACAGAAAACAGTAATTATAAAATAAAAATATTATAAATTATGTTTCATCAAGTTAAAACTTCTTATCTAAAGATGCAATTAAGAAAATGGATAAGGTGATTTCATTTAAAATTGTACAACTGAGATTTGTGCATTACAATGTTAGTACATGCTACTTCCAAAGACCCATTTGATGACATAATAAATGTGGAAACTTAAATAACTGAAAGGTGTCACTGTAGCTAAATGTCCTGAGAGAGCTTCCTGGCTAGCCTTTCCCCATTTAGGTTTCAAGCTCAAACTGTAAATTCAAGTGATATATATTTATGAGGTGATTTTACTCTGTATGTTTCTGTATCTCTTTGTCCAACATTCTTGAACATTTTTCATTTGTCTGCCTCATTTATAGTATATACAAAGAGGGGAGTAGGAGGAGAATTCTAACAATTACCATAGAACATTTATTTAATTTCTTCAGGGAAATATAAAGCATTAACTTCATTTCTTTCTTGATATACATATATTAATGTTTTTTAATTTTTAAAATGAAGTTTATTCTTTTTTTACTGATTTAAAAAATCCCTTAAATATAATATTTTCTATTGTTGTTGTTTTTTTTACTCATGCCATGCCATGGTAAATACAGCATCCAAATAACTACATAGTATTTGAGGTATAATAGTTGTGTGCCTAACAAGCAGGTTAAACTGAAGGGAGGAAAAGAATACATATAAGTTTTATCCTCTTTAATAAAAGTCAAGCGTGTGAAGCTAATTTTTAATGTAGAAAGAATACTTACTTGTTTCTCTTTCATTATGTAGCAGTTATATTTCAACATTAATTACAAAAACACAAAGAAATATAGTTAGTGCAAAGGTTTGCATCATCTATGAAAAGCAAAAAATAAAAAATGGTAATTAAAATTTGCTATAAATTACCTCTTAACCAGAGTAACATGAGAGTTCTAATTCTATTTTCTTTTGTATTAATTTTAGTCTTACAATGATCAAATTTTATCATGATTTAATGATTCATGTTTTCATAATTATGAGGAAATACATTCCTATTACTACTTTTTTTCATAAAGATTCTGCTCTATATTTTTAATTTACAGCAAACTCTTTGAAACCTCTTTACCGTTACCTAGTAAATCATGCCTTTTGGTAGCAATTCGTTTTTTCTATTTTGTTTGGCAATCTCTTCAAAGGATTTGTGTCAAATTTATTAAAATGGGTTATAAGTTTTGACATTAACCATAGCTGACAAGTATAATAATTTTTAGTGTAATATTTTTCAAAAATTCTAATTTGATACAAATGCTAACCAAACTTTTAAAAGATAATGCATTTAAAGAGGTTTTTTAATTGCCATTTTACACCCACATTGGGGAAGAGACTAACTAACCCTCTCTCTACTTCAGCAAAGACGCTCAGAGTGTTTAGGTGGCCCCTACCTACATACAGACCATTCTGCTGCCACCTTTTAGGCTTTTAAAAGTGCAAAGCTTTAAATTGCTTATTTAGTGTGTTTATAATTACTTTATGTTCATTTTCAACTATCACATTCTGCCCAGTAAGTTTTGAAAATATTTATAAAGAAAAGTGAATAACATTTATTCTATGCAATAGGGTAACTCATTCTGCTGATCACTCACATCTGGGTATAGTATGTGTAGCTGGCAAACAAAAGCATCAAACTCAGAGAGTCATTTAAAAACAACTGTGACTATATTCTCTATGCTAAGTCAATAATCTCTCTATATAAGGCTAATATGCTAACTGTCTGACTGTCCAACCGGTCGCTATGACATGCACTGACCACCAGGGGACAGACGCTCAACACAGGAACTGCCGAGCTGCAGTGACTTGGCAGCGGTGATTCTTGGGTGACGCACCCCAAAACCAGAGAGAAGGGAGCCCGATTCCTCGCAAGGCCATGTGATTTTACCTTCAGCCGTGGGTTATGTTGTTGCTGGGGTACTGTTGGCCCCGAATCTGGTTTACTGCACACTTGTGTTTGCGTTCCACACTCTGTATGACAGCAACTTTGCAGAGTGACCTCTTGCACTCCAGGACCCCTGGGGGATGTCGGAAAGCTGATTTCAGCCCGATCCCCACAGGCGAGGCCTAGGGACCCCCCTGCCAGAGGGACCCCGCTCACTCCGCAGACGGTGGGGAGGGACCGTGGGAGGTTGGCTCCACCTGCCACCTTCTAATTAATTTCCTTTCAATGTGCATGAATCCATGCACTGGGTCACTAGTATTGTAATAACTATGTATGTTGTCAAATAGGTACTAGATTTATCAGGGTGATCATTTCGTAAGTTATATAATGTCTAATCACTGGGTTGTACACCTGAAACTAATATAATATTACACATCAATTGTAACTGAAAACAGTTTTTAAATATTTTTTAAATCATCAACCTTAGAGGTGTGGGAACAGCACCAATGCCAGAGACCTTCCTTGTAAAAACTCTGAAAGGCAATGGAACTACAAACCTGGCATTTCTTCTGGTCAAAACTCCAACAATATTTTATTTATTATATTTCTCCTGGTCAAGACTCCAATAATATTTTCTTTATGAATGGTTATTAATAAAGATGGATTCAGATGCAAGTATTCTGTTTTATTCATAGTTTTATCCTTTCAAGCACTGAAGGAGCCTTTATATATGCATATATAATAATGCCAAACTATCCACTGATGTTAATACAGTAGCAGCTTATAAACAGTATTTTTATATGAAACTTAGATTTATTTTAAAAATAGCCAGGATGCCCTAGCTGGTTTGCTCAGTGGATAGAGCATCGATCTGCAGATTAAAGTCTCCCAGGTTCGATTCTGGTCAAGGGCACATGCCTGGGTTGCGGGCTCAATCCCCAGGAGGGGGTATGCAGGAGGCAGCTAATCAATGTTTCTCTCTCATCATTGATGTTTCTATCTCTCTCTCCCTCTCCCTCTATGAAATCAATAATAATATGTTTTAAAAAATAGCCAGATGAAAGTGCTGATATTTTTCTTTTTAAATAATACATGCTCTTGTTTCAACTCAACCCAAGTTCAGTATGTAGTAGGGTTAGCCATAAAGATAGAACAAGGGATTGAAGGAAGAATATACTTGTTAGGACTACAAATACTGTCCAAAATGTATTGCCAACTGTAATTGTGGCAATAAATGAATAAAGTAAATCTTAAATATAATAAAATTTCCTTCCTTGTACAAAATGAGACGTGGTAGAAGTGACTGACTAAAGTTCTGTGTGGGAAGATCATGCCCTCAAATTGAGGCTTGAAGGAAAAAACATGGCCAGATGAATCTGGGAGGGGAAACAACAGCACAAGAGTGATGGACTTGTCAATGACAACTAGTTCACCATTTCTTAGTCAGCATTTAACTTACATTCCATTTTGTTTTCTTGTATTTGTCCACAGAGTGTACCCAGCCTGGTACATTAGGCAAAAGACATATGGACATTGACTTACAGTAGTTGCCTTCAACTTTCTTAGAAATATATTTAATAGTTTAAAGAAAAGGGGGGAAACTTGGGTTAGTCAAAATGGACAAATGTGAATGGTTGCAACTGTTTCTTGTTTTAACTCTCTAAATATTTTGAGTTCCTTGATGGTAAAATCCATATCTTCTACTTCTTTGCATGGCCTCTATCACATTGTGAGAATGTAGTATTTGATTTTTTTAAGTGTTCAATAAAACAAATTTTTTAAAACTATGATAGGACTGAGCCTTATTTGAATGTGTACATGCTCTGCTCTGAGGAACTCGGCAGCTAGCATTGCTGTAGGAGTGGTGATGGTGCCTAGGGAGATAGAGATGAACCAAGGAAAGCCTGAGTGGAAAATGTTAGACATTTTCTTTTAGAAGTTTAAACACTGTCTAAAAATGGACAGGGCAGATTCCCAAGGTAAAGACATTCTAATATAGTGAACAGAGCATGGGCTGTTTACCAACTTACTGGCTCTGTGACCTTAGTCTAGTTATTAATCTCCTTTGAGCCTCTATTTTCTAAATAAAGATAATATTCTCTGCTTGAAAGCATCATGTGGAGGAAGGGAAGAGGTAATTTCAGTCAAGCACTTAGTAGGCATCTACTAAATGAGAGCTGTAAGATTTTTGGTGCCGATTCAGGAGTCCTCGTGGAGGACTCTCTTGCACTGTATAAGAGACGGTCTTTGTGACCATCTACTATGGCTGAGGCGATGCTATGTCCCTTCTGTAGGCTATTGGATGGTGGCTTCTATCTTGGGCACTGTCTTGTTCTCTTCTCCCTCTCTTGTATCACTCTGGGGGAAGCAAGCTCCCAAGTTATGATCATCCCTGTGAAGAAGCACATTGCAGCCTCGGAAAATAGCCAGCAAGGAACAGAGGTGCACCGATATTCAAAAAGAGTGAGTTTGCACACAGACTCTCCAGCTCCAGTGAAGCCTGAGGACTGCAGATTCAGCCAACAGCTTCACTAAAACCTGGGAGGGAACCTGAGCCAGAACCATAGAGTGAAGGCATGCACAGATCTCTGATCCTAGAAACTGTGAGATAGTGTTCATTGTTTTAAACTGCTGTTTGGGAACAATTTGCAACATAGCAATGAGTCATTAATACAGTTCCTTAAGTCTATGTTCCATCAGATGAATTCTCTCTTGGAGTAATCTCAACAAGCCTACAGATGCTAATGTCTTCACTTTCAGTCTCCAAGGGTTAAGCCATTTCCATACTCCCTCTTAAAGTATTACCAGAATTAGAGGAGATAGAGGGTCATAGAAAAAGAAAAGATAATTCAGTTGCCAAGTACTTCTGGTATTAACTCAGAAAATATGTCAACCCAGAACATCAAACTACAACCTAAATTTCATACAGCCACACGTTGTGACCTCCTTAACAAAAAGTCAAATGAAACCCTACCTCCATGACTAATCTAAATGTTAGACTGAGATAAAATGCAATGGGAAATTAACTGCTGTGTGTTTTGATACCGTTCAAAGGAAGCACTTAACAATATCAAAAGAATAGTGTTACATAAAACCAGGAAGAGCCCCACTAAAAGACTAAATGAATTAAGGTGGGAAGGCTATGCATCTAAGAGGGATTGAAAGGGAAATAAACAGAGATCAGGCTTTGGAGAGAGAAAAAAAGGCAATTGTACCTGAAACTTTTCATCTAGAGCTTCTGATAATCTCCTAACAGTTTTGAAATATTTTACTTTCATAGAAACAGACTTACCTTTAACAAGTTTGACCACATACAGTTTCTCCTGAAATGTAATATGATTACATAGCTATGCTCTGTCTAAATGCATTTATCTTCAGATGGATACATTCTACCATTAGATTAAGCAAATCAGACCAAAGTGGAAAGCAACTGCAGATGGCAACTAGTTTATAGAACTGTCACTTGGCCCCCTTCTATTTATTACAAGTTTTAAGTTATGGGGAAAGCTGAGTCTTTGTAGAAGTCAAAAGAAACACTTCAAGAAATCTGTATGTTTCTTATTTAGATACTAATAAAATGTAAGAAGCATTTTACTGATTTTAGTGTAGTTATAACCTGCATATCTTCCTCTGTGGAAGGGAATGAGGAATGAAAAGGAAGAATACAAAAGGAGTCACATTTAAGGTTAGGGTTATTGCCTTTCACAATGTCGTGCATTAAAACTGTAAGGCAGTCTAAGTTTAAGATGGGCTTATCTAAAATTGACAGGTTTTAGCACTTGAGTCATAACATATGCTGTTTTATAAAGACCTCAAAACCATAAGAATTTAAGAGGCCTTTATTTAATCCAGTGTCTAACTGCTTAGAATTATTCCTTTTCTTTTCTTGTCTTTTCTCTTTTTCTTTGTTTGAGGAAAGACTATTTTAAATAAAATAAAAAAAACAGAACACTAGGATATTTAAGTTTTGATTAATTACTTCATTTTCAATTGATTTTTTAAAATGTTTTTATTGACTTTTAGAGAGAGAAGAAGAGAGAGAAACATTTATGAGAGAGAACTACATCAATCTACTGCCTCCTGCATGGCTCCATGGGGGATCAAGCCTGCAACCCAGGCATGTGCCCTGATCTCGAATTGAACTGGCAACTTTTTGGTGCAAGGGAGACTGCCCAACCAACTGAGGAACACTGACCAGAGCTCATTTTAACTTTAGAAATGATTATAGATCTTCACAGAGTTAGAACAATTTTAATTAAAGCACTCATGAAAAAGTAAGTACTCTATTGTTTTTAATTTCTTATATTTATGAAATGTTTATTTTTTGGAATTATTTAACACTTTGTATATATATATTACATATAGACCAATTAATATACCAAAATTTACCTTAGGTCCTCAACAATGGTATGCTATTATTTCACATATTAATTATTATTAGCCTATAATTATTTTCTTGGGTGAGGTGAGATATATAAAACAATATTATTGTTATTATCTAAGATTTTATATTTTGGATTCAATAATTCAAAGGTATTAGACACCTGGTTTTAGGGTGTGGAAAACAGATGCAGTGATGGTAGACCACTTATTCAGTGAGACTTTCAGAGAGATGATGATTTTTTAAAAAGCAAAACATCTGTTTTCCCTTGAAGGAAAAAGAAAGAAGAATGGAGAAGAGGAGGTTGCACATGGGAAGGAGAGAGATCTTCTGGCGGTGGCGGATTTACTTAAGGAAAGATAAATATCTCTGTCAATGAATAGATGTCTAAACACTATTAAGAATATTGATTAAAGTTCTAAGAGTTAGTGAAATTCTATGTTAACTTGTACACTTTATCTTGCAGAGATGTAAATCATTTCTGTTTGGTGGAAAATAAATCTCCCAAAGTTATTACTGTCCTTAGAAAACATTAACCAGTTCTGTGTCTAAGATTTGTTTATTCTATTGCCTACAGATACCTAGCTTCTCAAATGCTCTTTGGGCCAGTTGAACATCTTACTGGTTCTCTCATAGAAATCTTTGATGTGTGTCAATTTTATATTTAAATGAGAGTCATGACTATTGACTAATAGCTTCTAGTAATAATAATAATAATAGTAATAATAATAATAATAGCATGGCCTTATAAATACATCATCACAAGCAATTCCATTCTTCTCAGTCATGTGTGCAACGTTTTCCTCGTGGTATTTAGAATGTAAAGCATTTGAGTAATGCTGGCCCATGAGCAAAATGTTTGATAAGCTAAACTTACATGTTCAGCCTCCCAAAGTTTTTCAAGCCCCGGGAGAAGCAGGCTCAACGTTTATTTCATTATTTTCTTTGACATAAATGAATGACAAATTATTTCCAAGTGAATAAGGAATTAAGAAATTGAATAAAAAAAATTAGAACCAGACATAGTATTATTGCTTTGTCTGCAGTGGTTCTCAATCCCAGGGCAATTTTATGCCCTAGGGGACATCTGACAATGTCTGGTGACAGGTTCGATTGCCACAAGTCGGGCGAAGGTGCTACTGTCCCCTGTGGTTACAGGGCAGGGATGCTGTTAAAGATGTTACATTGCATAAAACAGGCCCAAGAACGAAGAATAATACAGAATTAACAGTTTGAGCTGTTAATAATCAAACTGTTAATAATCTTAAATTTGAGAAACACTGTTCAACATTAGAAAGCAGTCAGTTGAGGAATTACCAGGCAAAAACAAGGGGAGACAATTACAGAATAAATGTAATTCTCCACAATAAAATATATGGATGAGCATATTATATTAGTCTAAGAAATAATAGTATTGAAATTACTTTTGAAACTCATCTGTTTTCAGGTAATATAACTTGTGATTCATTTCAGAATTGACATCAAACATTAAGAAGAGCAAATTCTTTTCATTGTTCACAATAACTTTGGCAAAATGGCAAATTATACAGCAATTCAACAAAAGAACAATTGCCACTAATTTTATGGACTATGTTAACCCTCAAAATAAATGAAATCATATTTCATGGATTTAATTTCATTTTTGGTCATTTACTACATGAATTTTGGGGTCACTATTTTCCCCCTGGAAAATATGTAACCTTGTATATACCTATACATTATGTCTCTTTTCATCATTCACTATTGGAATTGAAATATTATTTCATCTATAAAACTAAACCTATTTTTTACCAGGGTTTTCATAATAGAAAGAATCCTACCAAGCTTTTCTCTTTGAACACAGCGACAAACTCCTCATCTTTTAAAAAGCTATGCAGATCCCACCATATCCAATTATAAATTTTATTTGCCTCTGTACATACACCTGACTTTCAAGATTCTGTTGCGGTATTTATGAGCACATTATTTTTTAGAAGAAACAACAGTTGCTATGTCTAAAAGTGTACAACTTAATATGGCAGAGACCCAAAATATATAGAAGTCATTATGAACAGAAACAGATCTCCAATCCTCAGGGAGAAACTTTGTGAAACATGTAAGTGGCAGGGTATAAGAGTTTCCTTATGTGTTAGAAGAATACTAAAGAATTCCCCCAAACCCTAGCCTAAAGAGAAAACAGTTGTTAACATGACAATGCTAACCATTTCTAGTCTTTTTAGAAAAATACTTCTAAAAACATAGCTTATAACTACCTCTCTCCCAACATGCCCAAGTTGATATTACATGCTGAGAAGAAGGAAAAAGAAAAGCCCCCAGTAGTAAATGGTATTAGACATCAGAAGTGAAGCAGTGTTAGAGGGAGCTGAGGATTTTAATTATTTCCTGAAGTGAGGATACAGCAAGACTCACATAGCCCATTGAAGAGGCTTTGATTTCATGTACTGAGGGTTCAAATAACTTCCCAATTCCCTGTCTTGCCTTGGTCATAGAATTCAGTTAATTTAATTGACATTTGGCTGTTTTTAGAGCATCCAAAATCATCTCAAGGATGAAATATTGTATATTAATCCATGACCAGAGGAAGCAGGCAGGAATTAAATTTCATGAAATGCTGTTTCATTGCAAAAGGAAATAGACAAATTCATCTTCAAGGGCATGCCAGACAAAGGTTTTCCATTGAATCTGAGCAAACACAGCTTGCCTGGCAGTGGCTGAAATCTTTGAAATATACATCAAAGCACATGCAATACAGAATAAATTCTTCCAGTCTTGTTGGCTAGAGGGTAGTCCATTTCAGGCAAAGGTCAGTTAAGAAGTGAAATGTGCAATACTACAAAACTTGTGTTTTATAAAGTTAAAATGAGACAATGGGCAGAGCAATTCCTGTAATCTAATTGCTCTTGTCGAGACGATTCTAAACTCTATAGGGAAGCCATTCACATCTGTTGCGGGTCTGTTTGTATCACTACTTGGCTAGAAAATAAACTTATTGCAGGAAGCAATTCTTCAGAATCGTTGTGTGTGGTGTTTTCTAAGGCAGCACAAAGTTTCCAACAGAATTTATGTATCTTGTGAAGCTGTGGCAACCACTAATCGGTTATATTAGGACATAAAATTTGCCAACTGTCCTTGAGTTTTCTATAATCTTTTTCTCTTCAACACTTATTTCAGCTGCCCTAAATTTTAAGCCACCTGAAGAGATTAAGAATCATATTGAGTTGTAAGAAGCATTTTGCTAAAAGAGAAATTTTGGGCCCTAGCCGGTTGCTCAGTGGATAGAGCGTCAGCCTGTGGACTGAAAGGTCCCAGGTTCGATTCCGGTCAAGGGCACATGCCGGTGTTGCGGACTCGATCCTGAGTAGGGGATGTGCAGAAGGCAGCCAATCAATGATTCTCTCTTTTCATTGATGTTTCTATCTCTCTCTCCCTCTCCTTTCCTCTCTGAAATCAATAAAAATATATTTAAAATTTTTAAAATAAATAAATAAGAAATTTTGGGAAAATGTAGAATTTAGAATTTGTTTATGAAAACTAGATATATAAAGGCTCTTTCCTTATAATACTTTGCCATAGAGGCATTTCAGAAGCATTAAAATAAAAGATATTTCATAATTCTATTCTTGTTGAATCCATCATCGCATTGCCACTAACATTGATGATTTTCTTAGATACTTCTGAATTTGTGCTTTTAGGCATGGTCACTTATGGAAAATGAGGAATAATTTAATAAAAATATTCTATAATATTTTTAAGCATTCATCAATCCACACAGGTGAAGTGTTAATACTTGAAGGTAATATACACACACAAAAATTGAAAATCCCTCTTCTGGGAAGGAGGCCATGTTTCAACTGGAATTCTTCAAAGTTCCTCTTTTCAATTTCTGGCATGTTAAATACCAATCCCTAAAAATCACGTTACAATTTCAGAAACCAGTCTGTGCAAAATCTGAAGAATGTCATACAAAATAGTGTCTTCAAATATTTGATTTTACCTATAGGTCCCAGATATGTTCTTATACATGTTATCTAAGAGAATGTATATGTTTTTAATTAAAGCTAAAACACTGTTGACAATAAGAAAAATTGGAAATAATTTCAATGATAATTAATAGAAGAATGATTAAGTAGACTACATTATAAACTGGAAAAGTCATTTAAATAGCCATGTACATGTTGGTTTTGAGCCAAAGTTAAAGTTGCATGTACCAACATATAAATATTTTAATATACAATAAAATGAAATAACTAAATGGGAAAATTTTATACACATACACACCCCATATGAGCATATGAAGCTATATATAAGTCACCCCTCTATATTTTTCCTAGTTGAAATCTTCCATTATGGAATATAACTTTCCCATTCACTATATTTCTCCTAATTGTCAGAAGGCCAAAGTCATTTTCTAATTCTTAAGTACCTGTGAATATCTCAGTGATAGATAAAAGAGAGTTGAGAGAGTATAAGCCTAATCTTTCTGTTCTATAAAAATCTGTGCAACTTTTATGTATAGATATTGATTACTGGAAAAAGTCAGAATTAAATGAGTTGGTAGGTGATAAGAAGGCTGGAATGGTTGAAGACTTTGCTTAATAGGTAATACTGTAAGTCTTAGAATTTCAAAAACAAGATAGGACTGATGAATCTCAGAGGGAAGAGGGGTGGGAAGAGGTTAACCAAAGACCTAATATGTATATATGCATTGCCCATGAAAATAGACAATAAGGTGGTGAAGAACTGGGGCTGAGGTGAAACCCAGACTGGGAGAGGGGCAATGGAAGAAATTTGGAAAATCTATAGTCCTCTTAACAATAAAGGTAAAAAATAAAGATTGCAATGGCAACCACACTCTATTTAAAATCATTAAATTTTAGAACTAAAAAAACAACAACATCCTGGAAATGGAAACATCTTTTCTACTCCTTTGTTAATATTTATTAGGTACTTTGCATGATGCCTTGCCCGTAATAGGCATTAATTAAATATTTGTTGAATTAATGAATGGTGCTAGTAGGTCACTTTAAGGTGTGAATTGTTCTGTTGGGATAAAGTGATGAACCAACTGAAGAAGCCATTATGACCATCTCCTAGGGCTTTTACAAAGTCTTCGTAAGAATTCCCTACCTCCCCCAGCCAGCAACCCAATTCCGGTGTGGAGCAGGCAGGAGGCAACTGTTCAATGATTCTCTCTCATCACTGATGTTTCTATCTCTATCCCTCTCCCTTCCTTTCTGAAATCAATAAAAATATAGTATATTTAT
Organism: Myotis lucifugus; assembly: GCF_000147115.1. Classification (NCBI taxonomy): domain Eukaryota; kingdom Metazoa; phylum Chordata; class Mammalia; order Chiroptera; family Vespertilionidae; genus Myotis; species Myotis lucifugus. The sequence goes on from NW_005871048.1 coordinate 12,628,723, forward strand.
TTAAAAAGTTCCCTAACCCTTGGTCAGGCTTGGAATAGGATCGCATCCTAAGACCCATAAAATATCCTAAATTCCTAAGATCTAAACCAGATTCCATGTTTTTTTAATCTTTATTGCTTTACACCAAGCATGTCAAACTCAAGGCTAACACTGGCCAAATAAACAAGGTTTAAGTTTATGTGGGCCACAAAAAAACAAAAGCTTTAATTTTCACAGAAACGTAGGTTTATTTCTATAGAGACATGCTGAGTATAAAGGGCTGAAATAAATGAGTAATCGTTAACATAAAATAATAGAACATTTTAATAAAAATTAATATTTTTTCTTGAACATTAACTTACCAGACACTGAATAACTGCACAAATGAATAAGCATAACGCAAATAAGACTATTTTTCTTGTTCTCCGAAAGCGAAATATTTCCTGTACACACCAAACAAGTCAGTACAAGACTAATGACGTGTCAATCAACTGCTAAAATATTCGCTGCTAGTTAGTGGAGAGAAATGGTGCGCCTGCGCATAAGGCAAGTAAGGGAAATGAATGCAACAGGATTATAGTAATCAGTCATTAGCGAACATTGTGTTCGTTATTAATTATTATGTATAACAGGATATTGTAAAAATTAAGTTACAAAATTTTTATTAAAATGTTTCTTATATACCATTATATTGGCTGGGACGCAAAAATATTCATTGTGGGCCACATGTGGCCCGCAGAACATGAGTTTGACATGCTTGCTTTACACAACAACTATGGTTCCCAATACTACACACCTTGCAAATTGGAATGCTTAAAATTATAAAGTTTTTCCACTCCACAATTTAGTTTAGTTTCAGGCTACATAAAGTCAGAGAAGTCACAAAGACATGGCCAAGCAGCCATAAAATGCCCTTCTATAGATCAAAGAGTACCTGTGTAATCATTGCGCAAAATCTTTAGTGAGTTGTCACAAAGATATTGATTCATAATTAGGGTTGGGCATCAGGGAAAATATGAAAATGGAGATAACACAGCTCCCCCCAAAAAGCACTTAAGAAGAGCAAAATTCTGGAATTCCAGAATTTTAGATAAGTTTTAAATCTAGAGAGGGAATTCCATAGGGCTGTAATAAGGCATCTCCATATATGTAATGAGGAGAGTAATAAGAACCTGAATGTAAATGGTGGATTTGTGCCCTGCCCCCAAGGAGCAGGAGAGCAAAAAGGAAAATGGTGTGGTGCTTTTGAAAGAACTTATTCATTGAATGATTTGTAAATGTCATTGAACTCGTTCATTGATTTTTCCAAAAATGACTTAGTCAAAGGAATAGTACTGATATTTTGCAAAGCAATGAGAAACAAATTGAAGTATCAAGTTTCTGCTCCCACTCAGAGGGCATTCCCCCTGTGAGGTACGTGTTATAAATAAAAGAAATGTGAAAGGTTACTTTCTGTAGTTGATGTTATTTTTAAATATCTGGCGTGACAAAGCTACTGATGTGCCTACGTCCTTCCTAAAAATAGCTTTTGCATTAATACTTTTAGATGTGGTCACTGATGCCTATAACACAAGAATATTAAATAAAAAATTAGGGACCATTGGAATATCTGAATTGAAATGTAAGGATTAGTACTTGAGAGCCAGACCACCACATCTATTCAATTATTAAAACTGGGTAACAAACATGAATTTGACTGTCCTAACAGGCCAAAGCAAAAAAGTAAAATGATGAAAATAAATTAGTTCTCAGGAAAAGAATAGTTTGAGATCATGAAATTTTTTTTGTAGAATTTCGTAAAGAGGACACTAATGTTGCCCAAGTATGATAGTTTGTAAAGGTCTAACTGAGTTTAAGAATACAATTTAAGACATATGGTGTGTGTGTGTGTGTGTGTGTGTGTGTGTGTGTGTGTGTGGTGTTGGGAAAAATAGGAGACAGATTTTGAGTCTGTATTCTCTGATAAGACATGAGGTACAAATATTTTATGTTATCAGTTGAAGGAAGAGCCATGAGTTTCAACTTTCAGCACATGGAAAGTAGAATATGTTTGGAATCTTCTTATGAAAATGTGTCCATTTATGTTCATTTATATGTAGCCACCCCAATTTCGTGAGGAGGTGTGACATTTCATCAGACTTCCACAAATATGGCCAGATTTGTCCTTTGAAAAAAAGTTCTGGTCTCCTAGCATGCAGCCAAATGAGGCTCAGTACTCTATACCACAGAATATGACAAAAATGATTTTTTCATAGAAAAATTTCAATATGGTCATTAACATTTTCCCACTATTGCCTGAATACATTTTTAATAAAATCCATACAAGGTCTCATTTTATGCAAAGTAGCTTCTTGGTGAATTTTTTAAGATCAGTTAGTTATAAAATGTATTGTCAGGTAATTGAATGGTTTGACCTGCTCTGTCGGAGTGTTGCATATAAGTGATGAAGAAAAACTGCCAAAAAATGATGCTTTTGGATTAGTGTAGTTGATCTCAAGCCAAATTTTTGACAATTATTAAATAACAATCAATTTTCTACTTAGATGGCTCCTAGTAAATGATAATATAACATACTAAGTAGGAATCATAATTCTTCTACTCACCACAGCAGGAACGTGTGCATCTAACTGATCTAGAAGTAATTCAAGCCATTAAGGTGCAGGTTAATAAGAAGGGGGCCTAAACCTATTCCTGTTTCACAATGATTAAAATCATCTTATCTCAAACAATTTTATCAATCCTTATCTTTGACATATTGAATAGTGAGTTCTATAAAACACCAGTAACCTGGGATCTATATTAAGCTTCTACGACTTAGCCCAACAGTCCCCATAATATGGGAAAAAAGAACAGCTAAGTCCATATTCACTATTTCTTTCCACCTCACTTCTCACCAAGAGGGGAAAACATGAAACTGATTGGTCAGATTGGACCCTTATTGGGACACATGGCAAGCTAGAGAGGTCAGAGTGCATTAGAAGATAAAGCACATGATAATAGTTCTTTGATATTCTTCCTATCTTTACCCAGCTGCAGAGGATATAAGAGATCAGCATCAAATCCTCAGAACATGTCCACTCATTTCCCTCACTTGCCTCTGCTTCATCCTTTGTAGTCAGAATGTCTTTTCCCATGTGAAATTCAGCATTCAATTTCATATACTCTGGCCTATTCTTCTCTCATTCTGACTCTTACCTTTTGTTGTGGGCTTAACGTTTTGTCTGAGAAAGGTGAAGAGTCTCCACCCCCATCCTCTGGGTTACACTTGTCTTCTAACCCAGAGGACCTGAGTTCCAGTGAGAACATTCCCATTTGACATTTTTCCATGTATACATGTATGCATATTTACATATATATATATTTTCTCCCTTGGGTATCTTATTGGGAGTGAGGAGAGGTGGTAGTGATATAAGGTCAGAATTCTTGGGTCCACTGCCATATTTATTAATGATATTAAAATCTCACTCCAATTATTGACATTTAGCATAATTTTAACGAGTGTGAGAACAGGGACTGGTTTTTGTTACACACCCTACAGAAAACCACAGCACATCATTACATCATCCACTGAAGCTGAGAACAGTGAGCTTAGCCAATAGAATGTTCCTATCCATAGAATAAAATACAAAGAAAATAACACAGACTATTTTGAAGTAGATGATTAAGTATAGGGGATTTTCCAGTTATATGGCTAAATTAAAGAAAACACAGTATTGACATAGAGAAATATAAATAGGCCATTGACAACCAATAGAGAACTTATAATCAGACTCATGTATATGTGGAAACTCTGAGAGAACGTGTGTGTGTGTGTGTGCGTGTGTGTGTAGTATTTATAATGCTACCTAGATTATGTTTATATCTAAAAAACGGAAACAAATCAAAAGTCCATCTGTGAGTGAATAAAATCAGGAAATACCTATACAATGGTATAATATTCAGCAATAAAAAGTTACAAACAACTGATGTTTGCAACATGAATGAATCTCAAAAATCACTATTATAAGTGAGAGAAGGCAACCAAAGTGTACATACTATATGATTCCATTTACATAAAATTATCTACTATACAAACTAATCAATAGTGACAGAAAGAAGGTCAGTGATTGCTTGGAATTGGGGTAGAGCATGAGGTGGGCTACAAATGAGCACAAAGATACTTTTGGGTTAAATGTTCATTATCTTGAGTGTGGTGGTTTCTCATGAACACATACATGTTTAAACTAGCCAACTTGTACGTTTTCAATATTATAGTTTATTGTACTCCACTTATATCTCAATATTTTTTAAATGAGATGTTCAGCCAAACTGGTTTGGCTCAGTGGATAGAGCGTCGGCCTGTAGACTGAAGGGTCCCGGGTTCGATTCCGGTCAAGGGCATGTACCTTGGTTGCGGGCACATCCCCAGTAGGAGGTGTGCAGGAGGCAGCTGGTCAATGTTTCTCTCTCATCGATGTTTCTAACTCTCTATCCCTCTCCCTTCCTCTCTGTAAAAAATCAATAAAAATATATTTAAAAAAATAAATAAATGAGATGTTCAAATAGAATGGTTCAAAATATAATAAAAGAGATAATTGTTACTATTAGTTTATTGGTTAGCTGTTACAGAATATAAGTAGATGAGTCTTAAGTAGGAGGAATTACTCTTCTCTAATAGGAGAAAAGAAGAGAATGAGTGCATATCGAGGTAGATTTATATGTTTGTTAGTTCAAAATAAGACAGCGTTCTCACCAGATCACTTCTCGCTCTGAAGTAGATGGCAAGGTTACCTGCTCAGCGTGAGATGGGGGGAGAAGGGGAGTTTTAAAACCAAAGACTGTAGAGAAGGCATTTCACCCTAGCCAGTTTGGCTCAGTGGATAGAGCATTGACCTGTGGACTGAAGGGTCTCAGGTTTGATTCTAATCAAGGGCACACACCTCTGTTTCAGACTTGATCCCAACCCCCATCCCTAGTCAGGGCGAGTGTGAGAGGCAACCAATCCATGTGTCTCCCTCACATGGATGCTTCTCTCCCTCTGTCTCTCACCTTCCCTTCCCCCCTCTCTAAAATATCAATGGAAAAATATTCTCTGGTGAGGATGAACAAAACAATAGAAAAGGCATTTTAGTTACTATTGCTGTATAACAAATCAATCTTAGTGATAAAAATAATAACCATTTTACTGTCCTCAAGAATTCTGTGTGTCAAGAATTTGGAGAAGGCATAACAAGGAATGGCTTACTTCTACTCCCAAATATCAAGGACCTCAGCTCAGAAGATGTGAAGGCAGGAGGTAAGTGAGTGACTGGGGCATGAAATCATGACAATTCACTCTCTCAGATGTCTGAAGACTGATAGTGGCTGTGGTTAGAATCCCGGTGAGGGCTGCTGCCTGGAACATCTCCATGTATTCTGAAGCCTTTCAAGAAGTCTGCTTGGGCTTCCTCACAACACAGTACCTGGTTCTAGACCCTTAGAAACCCTTTCAGGAAAACCAAGTGTAAACTATATCACCTTTTATGACCCACTTGAAAGCCCCTTATTTAATAATACAGCTTCTAGATCCAAAGAGAGGTAATAAACCTCCCCTTTCTAACAGAAAGAATAGCAAGTTCACACTGTTATATTAGCAAGGGGGATACTGATGTGACCTTCTTTGGAAAAACACAATTGGCTACAGGAAGTTTGGAAAAGTCATTATACATTGGAGAGTGAGTTGGTTAGAGAAATAGAGCCAGGCCGCATGTGAGACCCACCTGAGGTTGGTGGTATCTAATATATAGAACCACCTGCTCTCCTGTGTACCTGTCTCCAGCCGTTCTCAGTTGCTATGGAGTAAACACCAAGAAAGCAAAGAGTTGGACTCATCAGGAGAAAGGGTTTGCCAGATGCAAAAGACAGAGGAAAATGAGAATTCAGGGTATTAGCTAAGAGTGTTTGCATCATAGAATTAAACTGGATAAAAAGGAACTATTTTTAAATTGAGGATGAAAAAATCATGAGACAATACAGACTGTTTCTTGTTACCAATTGGCAAAGTTAACAAGAAAAAAAAATATTCACAAGAGTCAGAACAAATATAGAAAGTGGGTAAGAGCATGGAGCCCGAAGCCAGACTACCTGGGTTTGTATCTGACTTTTGCCACGTACCGGCTTTGAAAGTTTATGCGTGGTGTACTTTCTTGGCCTTAGCTTTCTCATCTGTGAAATTGGATAACAGTACTTTCCTTGTGGAGTCATTAGGAACATTGCATTTATTATTATATGTAAAGCACTTAAAACAGTGCGCCTGGCATGTAATAAGCTCTAAATAAGTGCTATTATTAGTATTAGAAAAGGCCAAAATAATTCTTGACATGTAAAGTCTTTATTAGATGCTTTATTTAACTACAGTTTTAACATTGGCTATACAGCTTGTGCCTAACAAAAGAGGAGGCTAAATCACTCACAACTCACAGGCTCCTTGCATTACTAAATTGAAATATGTACACCTCTAATGTGCACCCACAATCTCAAGAACTCAATTCCAGTCACATAATTCCATTTTATAATGGTCATATCCTCGCCCTTAGAATGTATTGTACTTTATTTTTCTTAGGGGCACTAATATTGTTGGACAACTTTAATTTCGTGAATTTTCAAGGTTGCTATTTCCATTCCATTCACATGTCACCTCAATAAGCTTAGTCTCCAATAGTCCAGGCTATCCATATTAGCATCCACATAGAGAGGATGTAGTCAGTTTTGATTATCAATAATTGTTTTGATGGCAATGACTCTAGAATTTAGTCTTAATGTTAAAATGGAAAGATAATTTTGAATTATTTATGACTGAAGTAAAAATAGATTGTTTTAATACAGTTAAAGGCTGTATTAGTTCTTGCTACCACATGGTATAAGTAATTCTCATCTTAATTTTAAGCTCATCCTGGTTCCAATAACGTACGTTAAAAAACAGATTTCCAACTAAGCCAGCCAGCCAGGGCTTTCTTCTCAATCTTCACTATCTCCCACCTTATCCATTCCCATGACTCAGTGAACTTGGTATCATTCAGAATTATAACAGGAAACAGATGGCACGCTTAAGTCAGAGCACAGAAGCTATTTACAAAGATGTGGACAGGATATGAGGGAACTTCATGTGGTGGTGCAGTAACCTGAGACTAGGGGAAATAAGGAAAGATTACCATCCCTAGACACAGAGGAACTAGGACAGCGTGTGATACCTGGAACTTTGAGAGGGTTGTATAGAGAAGGTCACCTTGAGAGAAGTGATTTCCTATTGACGGACATGACCAGACCTAAGCAATCTCCAAGGGAGGGAAATAGATGCATTTGACCTCACTCTTCTCACTCCTCCCATTGACTGCCTTCCACGGATTGTTGGGAGAAATTCTCCATAGATTTTTCACATTTCTACACATCTGGAGAGCAGAGACCTTTGCTCTGTCTTTGTTCTGGACTATCTTTTCAAGGATATTGGCACAGCACATGGTCTTGGAAGATAAAGGTAGTGTTCCCCTCCAGAGCCAAGGGCAGACATGCTTTCTGCCCGTTACAAAAAAATCAGGTTCCCTAAGGTCAAGGTACTTCTCCTGTGCAGATGTCACCAGACCTTCCTCACATTGCCCTGGGACATTAGGGTTTAAGAAGCACACACGAGAAAATGCTGATACTCTAGCTATTTCTATTGTTGTAAATATACAATTATTTGTCTCTGATCAGGAGTCCTCATGTCTTCTGTTAGCTTCTGTGATAAGCTAACTCATTTGCTTAAAAGTATTGTAAAACTACAGCCCCTTCTCAGTTCTTGTCAAGGGTCCCTATTAGCAGAATATAATCTGATGTCAGAGGGCAGAAATATCTGTTGAGTAATCCATATAGGACTGCTCCCTGCTGCAAAGGATGAGATATGGATCTGAACAGGCAAATAAACTATATCTGCCACATCATCTAAATGCTACTGGCTGTCAAATCTGGCCTTCCAGTTCTGATTGGGTACAACCCGAGCTTCTGACTCATACATGACTCATACATCCACTGCCTACTGTCTGTATCATGAATGTCTGAAAATACAAAAGGACTATTTATTTAAAGACATGGTGAAAGTATTTTTTCAGGAAATTGTTAAAATTGGAATCATAAAATTATAGCCTCAGACATTTCATCTGGCTAAGATATTCCTGAAGTTCTAGGATTAACATCTAATCTCTACCTGGGCACTTTTGGTGGTAAAGCCCATTCTTGTGCACTCACAGCACATTTTGATAAATATATTTCAGTATAATTGGTTTTCTTTGAACTCTTGTGTATTTTATTTCATGGTTTTGAGCTATTATTTTATTTTTAAAAGTTATTTATTGATTAAAGTATTACATATGTCTTTTTTCCCTATTGACCTCTCCCCGGCCACTCCCACCCCCAGCACATGTCCTCACCCCCTAGTTTCTGTGTCCATTGGTATATATTTTTTATTGTTGATAGTATTACAGATAACTCCCATTCCCCCGCCTTCCCCCGACTCCTGCCAACCCCTACCTACTCACCCGGGGTCTTCACGACCATATTGCCCACGTCCATTCTCGACTCATGTCTTCTCACTTCCAAAATCTCATCTTATCAATACTAATTCAACTATAGTCTATTTCTCTTCATCCCTATTATTATCACCCTCACTCAGGCCAATACCATATCCATTTTGTATTATCATATCATCTTGTTATATTTTTTGCCTCATCCTGACTATCTCCTTGAGTTCTCTCAACACTTTAGCCATACTGATCTTTTTTCAATTCCTCTTATTAGCCATGCTCCCTCCCATCACATGTCTTTTATCCATACTGTCCTCTCTTCCAGGAACAGGTTTTCTCTCCTCATTGTATGGGTAACTCCTATACATCCTTTAGATCTCTTACCAAATCTGAAGCTACACTAATACCTTAAGCTATACATATGCAATGTCTTTCTTTTCTCACCACACTATGCTCTCTATGAAAGTAGGGACCAATTTGTTCTTGTCCATCATGATAATCCTGGTTCTGAGCACCAAGGCAGCCACAGAAGAGGCTCCCATAGAGATGTGTCACATGAATGAGTAAAGTGAAGCACAATGGCCTAGGCACAGTCAAATAAAACACCCTTCAAATATGCCTATTGTATAGGTACTCACTAGACCAGCAAAAATTATATATATGAATTCACCTACACATAATGTTGGTCACAGGGTTTTTAAAAAATTGTTTAGGGATTTTGGCAAAATGGGAAAAATACCAAATACTTTTAAATGTTTGTTTTGCTGAAATGAAAATTATTGCCCACTTTTAATGATCTTGCTAACATTTTTTTAAATCCTAAAATATCACTTTTTAAAAATGATACTTTCTCTGTAGCAACTTAAATAAGTTGATGTAGCAGAAACAAAGTGGTAATTAAAACTATTAACTGAGACATTTTCATTCCTATTCCAAAGCATTTATTCTCAGCCATAACATCTGAGCTTTGACTTTCTGGTTTTAATATCTATTTATATTTAAGAAGAAATGACTAAGCTAAAAAATAGGAATTAGCTCCACATGAGTAAAAACAATATAATTTATCTGTCACTATCTTACTGCTCTGAGAACAAGGAGAGTTTAATATCCTCATTCTTATCTATGAAGCTATAGTGTTAACATTGCATGAACACAAACATTAGTATTTTCATTTCCTATTTTAATGAAGAAATGAGATAGAGAGCACATTCCCTATTACACCATGCAGAGATTTTATTTTTCTAGACAATCCCACCAATTTCAAAGCCAAATGTATTAGAAATATATCCTTTCACCTTCCTTCAAACTCATAAGTTCTGTGCCAGCAGGAGCTGAGGCGGTGACTCTAGATCAATATTACCACCAGTTAAAAAGTAAAAAGCTTCCATTAAGCTCTTAATTTGGGGGAAAGAGTATCCATATATCATCATATAATCAATTTGATTGGACTTTTCATTGAACTGACTTTTTTTTCAGGACATCTGTGTGTGTGTGTGTGTGTGTGTGTGTGCAGCTGAAACAATAGTAAGAGGAGATAAGCAACTCCAAATCTACAACAGACGTTCCTGACCCTTCTCATCACAACCCCCTTTATGGCACCACACAGTCAGAGGAAGGGAAACTGGAGTGGCAGAATGATATCATGAAAACTCATTGGATGTCCTCAAGGCACATCCAAGCCTGTGCATTTTATTGCGAGAGATAAAAACATTTTTTCCCTCAAACTCTACTCAGATGGAACTTATTAACATCAGTTTACAACTGAAAGTTTCTTATTGATATTTGGTTTTCAAAAATAAAGATGACAGTAACTTTTTGCAACAGACTAATATGTAGGCATCAATAAAAACATTTTTAGTTTTACTTTTTTAAGTCATTAATAGTACACAAACACAAAAGTAAATAAATTCTAATTCTAAAATGCTCATAAGCCAACATTAATATATAGAATTTGAATATCTGTGTAATTTTGTTCTTCATAAGTAAATTTGCTTGTTGTTATCAAAGTAGGAATTTCTACCTAAAAGTTAGGTGATAAAATGTTAGTGCATTTATGTAGATGGTAACAAATATTCTAATCAAATTACTTATAGAATCTTTTGGGGATTACTTATTACACTTCTAGGCATTACTTTTATACCGGAGTATATTTCTGAGAAAAGTAGTTCAGAGAACACATGGGTATTGGGTGTGGAAAGCAATACCACAAAGCCCCTAAAACCACAAAGATACCTGGAGAGTATCAGGCACACACAGCACTTAGCTAGTGTCTAGGCTTAAATATAAATCTTATTCTGTATGCCAACCAATTTCCATATTTAGTTTCAAGATCTCTTTACAATTTCAAAAATTATTGAGGATCCCCAAAATGCCTTGGTCTATATGGGTTACATTGATCATTATTTGCCATTAGGAAATTAAAAGTAATAAATCTTTTAAAACATGCACTTATTAATTTTAAAACAATAATGAAATAATTTTATGTGAAAATAAATAATATACTTATATGAAAATAATTGTTTTATGAAACAAAAATGCATTCAATCTGCTGAAATATGTTGCTTTGGTTGAAGCATATGAAAAGAAAATCTGGTCTCATCTTGATACATAGTTGGAAAGCAGGAGTATTTTTAAATATATATATATTTTATTGATTTTCTACAGAGAAGAAGGGAGAGGGATAGAGAGCTAGAAACATCGATGAGAGAGAAAGATTGATCAGCTGCCTCCTGCAAGCCCCCTACTGGGGATGCACCCGCAACCAAGGTACATGCCCTTGACCGGAATCGAACCTGGGACCCCTCAGTTCGCAGACCGATGCTCTATCCACTGAGCCAAACTGGTTCGGCAAGCAGGAGTATTTTAATTGCCTTTCATTTAATTGTGGATATTCTACATAATTGGCTATATGAAATGATCAAAAAGTTTATAATGTATTCTTAGATTTTTGAAAAAAGCAAGTCATTGACCAATATGTAGAGCAACTTCTGACTTTTGAAAAATAAATATACAGTTGAATATATGAATATGTAGATATGGGTGTATAGGCATAGGAGAAAGTTCATAAAAAAGTAAGTACTATATTATTTAACCTCTATAACATGTATCATGTATTATTGCATAATAGATACTATATATTTTTATTGTTATTATTAAATATCTATTTAACCTCTATAATAAACTCTGTGATTCCAAAAATGACACATGAATTATGTATATATTTTCCTTCTTTGTAGTGTGTGTATATATGTGCATGTCTATGTGTGTTTTCTCCTTTGTTTCTCAAATTTAAAAATGGGGTGGGAGGAATTGGAGAGGAAGCCAGGCCAGTTTCAGACCTTTCCTGAGCAATACATAATGCCAAAAGACAATGGCAAATTTACAGTCTGTAGTAAAAATGGTTTTAGTAAAAATTTCATATCCATCAAATCATTTATTCATGTGTGAAAACCACACAAAGTTCTCAGATAAGCAAAGTACACAGAAAAATCACCATTCATGTTTTCTTTTGAAAAGTACTTTAAGATATATTCTAGTCAGATAAGAGAGAAAGTTCCAAGTTAGGAAGTGAAGAATAGAGAGGTTGTCATGTAAAAGGATTAGTTACTAAATACATTGTTCTCTATTACAAGATGTTGTACATTTCAAGTAATATTATAGCAGCCCAATTACTCAACTTAAGCATATAAAATATTATTGCATAATAGATACTATATATTTTTATTGTTATTATTAAATATCTATTTAACCTCTATAATAAGCTCTGTGATTCCAAAAATGACACATGAATTATGTATATATTTTCCTTCTTTGTAGTGTGTGTATATATGTTGGCACAGGCAGAACTTCTGATGTAGAACCTATAGTATGAATTCCTTTTATTTTTGGAACTCTCCATAGAACTAGTGTGATTGTCAAAAAGTGTGACCAGAAATCAAACTGTAACTCTTCCAGCAAATGAAAGTGCATAGAAGAAAATCTAGAAACAAAAAATGAACATTGGTAGCTTCTGGCCTGTGTACCTCTTTCAACCTTTGCTTCAGCTTCATCTGTAATACTCTTCTCTTCCCTCTCCTCCTCTTCCCTCCCTCATAGATGGTCCCATGCCCAGGTATCCGTATTTCTTACAGTTTATCATTCAGGTGTTAAAGAACCACTGCTTGAAGGAATAGAATAAGTAAATAACACCATTATTGACTATTCATCTAAAAATATGCATCCCAGCTTCTAATTCCAAAGAAAAACAGAGATTTGAATACCATGTTTGGTTACTAAACATACGGTCCCCACCCAATTGAAAGAGAAGCATATAAAAGGTAAAGAAACTTTATTTTCTGACTCATTATAATGTATAGATGGAATGTCAAGTAATGAATCATATAAGTTGTTCATTTACTCAAAAATATTTATTGAACACCACTGGGGACCAAGAACTGTGCTTCATGCTGGAGATATGATGGTGAGTAAAACAGACATGTGCCGTGCCCTCCTAAAATTTACATTCTTTGTCATATTTTGTCATAGATAAAAGAATAAAGACAACAAATATACTTGCTGAATATTCTCTTGAAATATAGCTTGTATTAACAACTCTTCTTTAAATAAAAAACCAACAGAACAAAACCTTCACCGAATTCACTGTCAATCTGTTTCTATCAATAAATACAGAGTTTGAATAGTTGGTCTGAAATTTTCTGCATATGCATAAAATATTCATTAAATATTTTAGTTATGAAATTAACTAAATATTAACATAGTGAAAAATATGAACTACAGTAAATTGGAAGGATTATTGCAAATTTTGACCACTTGGTAAACATTTAAGATAGAAGCAATAAGCAAAATTAATTTATTTTCCTAGAATTTTATTTTTTGGAAGATTATATTTAACTTGGTTCCATTAAAGTGTTCGTTATTGTTTCCACATACCCTTTATAGCAACTGATTTAAAGGCGAAAGATTTATACGATCTGAAGAGAAACCAGAGTATAGCAACTGATTTAAAAACAAAGCCTTGTCAGCGAGGCTCAGTGGTTGAGCATCAAGCTGTGAACCAAGAGGTCACAGTTTGATTCACAGTCAGGGCACATGCCTGGGTTGTGGGCTTGTCCCAGACTGAGGCCAAATTCTCTAAGCTACTCAGGGCAGCTAGAGTAGTCAGACCAAAGCACTGAGCTTTTTTGAAAGGCTACTGTACATTAACTTATATGAAAACCTGTGTCTCACATGCATAGAGTTAGGCTCTCTGCATTTATCCTGGTTATATACTTGCATGGATTCTGTTAGTTCTGGGCTGTGAAAAACAATGCTGCAAGGTACATAAGCTTTCTTGCATATTGAGAAGTAAAGCTAGGTAAGGAGATCCAGATGGACCATAGGTATAAAACCAGACTAAATCTACACCCAACTCTGCAAGTCAGAGGTGACAGTAACTCAATAAAGCTGATATGGCAAAAACAATCTGTCATATGGTCAAAGAAGTAGAATTACAGGATGTTAATTCACAAGAGCTGGGCAGGAGAGCCACATTTTGGTAGACAAGAAAAGGAAAGCTGAATCCTGTTTGAGTAGCTCTAACAGGAAGATCCAAAGTCCCTATTACCCCCTATGGCCCTCAACTTCCTGAATGAATGAAATAATGGCAGGAGCCACATTTTCTCATCCTGCTAAGTTACTAGTGCCTAAATAACCAGGAAAGAAAGCTAAGAAAAATATACCACTCTATTATTAGAAAGACTGTAAGATTAAGTAGCTCTATACCAAATCAAGAATGAATAAACAGAAATTATTCACATAACTAAAACAAAAGAACAATATGTATGAACTTATATATAAGTATGCTAAAAAACTTTAAAGAACCTCCTTATTAAACTTTATATCAGAAAATAATGAAATTATAAGCAGAAACTTCTTTGCATTCTTAAATGATGGCAAGAGCTGATATACTAGAGAGCAAGGTCAAGGTGATGTCTTACAGGATGAGGTATAGGTCTTAAATTTACAGCTAATATTTAGTGCTGTCTCCCTCATTATCAGAATGAAGAGGTCTGGGAACAAGAGTAGACGTAGGAGTAACTCCTCTCACAATTACATCTAATAATGCTCAGAAAGAACTTTTAACTTGATGCATTTGGAAGCTCTAGGGTCCACAGGAAGAGTGATTCTACTAGGAAAGAGAGTTATGAGAAATAAAATAGAAACAGAATATCCCCAGATCATTTTGGGCTCCTCATGCCACCAAACCAGGAGTCTGAGAGGCAGGTCAAGATTATTGACCCCGACAAGGAGGAAATTGGGTTGCTACCACACAATGGAGGACTCTGTGTGAAACCCAGGAATTCAATGAGTCACCTCCAAGCATCTCCTTGTCCAATAGTAGCAGTCAATGGGAAACTGCAGTGATCTAACAAAAATAGACCATTGAGGACTCAGATTCTCCATGAATGAAATATTGGGCCACCAACTGGAGAAAAAACATCATCCAGCTGAGGTTGTGGCAGAATTAAGGGGAACATGATTGGCGAAGAAGGCTGCTATGATTAGCAGTGTGACCTGATACCAAATCAGGAACTGTAGCAGCTATATTTCATGTCACTAAATTGTCTTTCTAACACTCTTAACCTTTCCTTTTTCTTCTTGCTATCTTACATGAAGAGCATCAGTAGCAGCTAATGTGTTAGGTAAGAGTATGACCATATTGGCATCAACCCTAAAAAGGTGACTGATGGAATTTCTTGTATTCCCTTTGTTGAGTTTCAACGAGAGGAAGGAAAAAAAAGTGGAGACTGAGGTGCAAAAGGGACCAGTTGTGTTGGATATCTTCCCATGCACTTCATATTTGTTCTACACCCTTGCTAGCCTGATATGTATGGACAATACCAAAGGTCTCTCTTTTACTGTGGATTACAATTGGATTTGGCTAATGGAGAGACACAGCAGGAGTTAAAGAACAGCAGGAATTAGGGTATCTATTTTCCTTGCTCCCTCCTGTGTCCACAATTAAAGCTCATTGCTTCTCTTTCCTTCAGATCTAGGGATAGTAACAGCTCTATTGTTGTTAGCCCAAGACACCAAACCTACACCATTGCAAATTATCTTTTATTAAATCCTTGAATTATCTTAATCTGAGTGTGTCATCTATTTTCAGCTAGGACCCTGAATAATACAAGTTAACATAACACCATCCAATACACTTTTCTTTATCTATTCTAGAACAACACATAGTTTTAAATTACCTAGGCAGGGAAATTAAATATTACTCTGGATTTAGAGTAGACTTAGGGGAATTCATGAATGCAGGAAAGCTCAAGTAAGATTTAGATTTACTGGAATTGCCTTTGATATTTTTCCATTTGATTTCATGTTTTTAAGTATTAGACAGAAAATAACCTGAATAAGGAATCCAGACTGACTTAATTTTAAGGATCCCCTTAAGGAAAGCTGGCAGACTCTAAATAGAGAACCACAGCTTAATCTTAACATGAGTCCCAGAGAGAACATGAATCAATAGAATCATTGTTATACATAGAATTTTGTCTCCCAAAAAGATATGCTGAAGTTATAACTTCCAGTACCTCAGAATGTCATCTTATTTGGAAACAGGGTCTTTACAGAGGTAATCAAGTTCAAATAAGTATAATGGTAGGCCCTAATCCAATCTGACTGGCATCCTTGTAAAATTTGGGGAAATTTGGACAAAGACAGGAAGGAGGATGTGAAGAGACCCAGGAGGAATGTCATGTGAAGACAGACAAGAGGAGTGATGCAGGTACAAGGCAGAGAATGCCTGGGGCTACCAGAAACTGGGAGAGACAAGGAAGGA
Organism: Myotis lucifugus; assembly: GCF_000147115.1. NCBI lineage: Eukaryota > Metazoa > Chordata > Mammalia > Chiroptera > Vespertilionidae > Myotis > Myotis lucifugus. The sequence goes on from NW_005871048.1 coordinate 12,645,037, forward strand.
TTCCCCTACAGGCTTCAGAGGGAGAATGGCCCTGCCAGCATCTCAATTTTAGACTTCTGACTCCCAAAACTATGAGATAAGAAACTTGTTTTATTTCACCCAGTTTGTGGTACTTTGTTATGGCAATTCTAGAAAACTAATCCAATTACATTTTATTTTCTTAGTAGGAGTTCTAAAAAGAAAAAAAAGCCCTGAATTTTAGTTAATAAATCACCCAAAACTAGATCTGGATTTCTCAGCCCACCTCTCAAATCCCTTACTAACAGATGTGGTCCTGATGTTCTGAGAAGCTATAAATGTCTAGCCACATCCACAGGCGCAGAGAGATGCAGAAGTACCATTTGCACTAGATACCCTTGCTCATAAGCCCAATACCTTCTCTACTGCAGTGTGGAGTCTACCTTGACTCTAACCACTTACTTAATGGCTCTGTGACTTGAACAGTGACAAACTGTCAGAACCTCAGAATTCTATTTGCAGAGTGGGGTAGGAATATTTCTTAACTTTCAGGATTTGTGTGACAATTCACTAGTCATTACACATAGAGTGCATGAAACCATAGATGGCACATGGTAATTGTTCAATAAATGTGACCTGCTATGAAAAATACCCCAGGCTGACTCCGGGTTGATTTCAGGATGCTGTTTCTGGTTGTCCTGCAGATCTACAGAGAAGCAGAGAGACCATTAAATATGTGAACTCCTCCCTTTTGAGGAAGCTGAAAAGTAGAAGACACGTGGAAGTGAACATCTTTCCTATTTACTTCAGAATATATTTGGGAGCAACAATCCCTACAATTTCATGTTCACTAGTTTATTGAGGTTAAACCAGTGATATTGATTAGAATGAATTTTAAGATGTTAATACCAATGTGACAGGGTATAAAAATGAATCTTTCTACCTCAATTTCAGCTGAGATCCCAAGACAAAATAGAGGGCAATAGTCCAACTCTCCCAGAAAAGGTGCCAGATCACTTAGCATGACTTTTGAAGAAAGGCAATAAAAATGATTTGTTGTTTGGGGTATTGCTTTTGTTTTAAACCTATAGCCTAATACCTACCATAAGGGTATAAAAAGTTGACTTGGTTTCTTTTTTGTATCAAATCACTAAGTTTAACATATTCTGTTATGACACTCTTTGTTCGATACATAGAGATTAGAGCAAACTTCCCAGTAGCCAATTGTCTCTTTTAATTGAGTGTTGGGGATACAGCAGTGATCAGAATAGAAAAGAAGTCTTCATCCTCCAAAGCTTACATCTGGTGAAGGGGAAAGACAAGGTAACAAGATGGATGAATAAAATATTTACAGTGATGCATCTGATCATGCTGAGAAGAAAAATAAAGCAGGGAAGGCGAGTGTGTGTGTTGGAGGTATGCGCCATTTTTGTATACGAAGGGAAGAAAGGCCACAGTGAGCTGGAGAGATCTGGTAGAAGACTGAAAGGAAGTGAGGAGACAAACTACATAGGTTTCTTGCAGAAGGAAGTGAGGAGACAAACTACATAGGTTTCTTGCAGAAGGACATTCAGAACAGAGGAAACAGTGGTTGTACCTTCCTGGGGCAAGAGTGTTTGCTGAAGACTAGAGAAGAGGCCACTGTAACTAGGACAGAGAAATAGGTGGACAGTAATAGATGAGGTCACACAGGTAACTGTGGCTGGGCTAGGGGAGTGATTTGACGTTATAGTTGCTTCTTGTAATAATTTATATCCCCCCAAAGCTGCATACGCAAGGTTCCTTACTTCACTATCTACAGTACATTCCAAGGGGTAGTTCATGTTTTTGAGGTTGTACTTTCTATCTGTAATAATTTAGATTCTGCAAAGCTGCACAGTGAATTTCCATTCTGCATAGATCCATGTAATCGGTTCTGTGATTTTTCTTTCTGAGTTTCTGAAGAAAAGTTACCAATATTCATGAAGAAAAGTTACCAATATTCATGAATTATTTGTGATATTGAGGGAGAACTTGGGGAAGTTATTTAATGGTCCTTTTATTTGACTCTGAAGTTAAACCTTTGGTAATTTCTATCTACTTATCATCCTTGCCTCCCTATTGTCTTTCTTAAGACAGCCATCATAACTGGTCAAACTAACAGAAAATTAAGGAATTCAATAAAATACATACTAATAATGCATATTTTATGAATATAAAAAGCATGAGGTGTTTGTAACATCTTATTTATTGAGAAACAGACCTTTCAATATAAGAGAACATTTCTAAAGAAAACAGGTAAGGACCAGATAAGTTGAACAAGCAGCTGTATGACTGGTGTAGCCAAAAATTCCAATTAGTAAGAACAAGAAAAATATATCAAGAAATTGAGTAGCTGCAAGGGAGTCCCTGAAGGGGACAACATTTTAGAGGCATTTACTGAAAACTGGAAGTAGGAGCATATAGACTAGGAGAAATACAACAGAATCTTTAAATGTATCCAGAAGTCAAGGTGAAAAAAGAAAAAGGCCACAGATTTTATTAGACCTGACCAAAGGCATTAAGGTAATGTACCTTATTGAGTATTAGAACTCATCTTAGTATCGACGATGCGATACTGAGAATGCACCTGCTTGTTTTGAATATATGCAAACCTCTAAATATAGATTTAAAATGGGCAAAATAATAGCTGCTTGCAAATGTGATTAAAGAATTTGTCAATAATTATTTGGAAAATTGTAGTGAATTAGAGGTATGACAGATCTCTGGACAAAAGAAAACATGGCCTCAATTAGTAGGAGTGCTGCCTGGTTCAGTTTTAATCAGGATTTATCTTTGTGTCGCATTGTTCATTTTATGCTGTTCTTATACCATGTCTGTCACACTGTTCTTTGTCACATAAGCCTGCTCTATGATGGACAGATATGTCCTTCTTCAAAAGATCTTAATTACAGTTGCCAAAAATGGTGACTCTGTATCCCCAAACACATACAGCACATATTTTAAAAGAATCTCCTATTTAAAAGAGATTATTTTCCTCTGATGTTCTTAACTAAATATCTGCTGCCTGCAACTTCTCTCCCCAGGAGCAATTTCTCTTTCTATGTCTGCAGGCTTCTCTTCTATGTACCTTCCTCCCTATTTGGCTCTCATTATCTACTGGCTCTCGTTCTCCCTCTTGGCTTCACATTCCTCTCCTTTTTATTGAAGAGAGTCAATTCCAGCTTTGAGTCTAAGCTCAGCATGATTCCTCCAATGGGCAGTGCAGAGAGCTTCTTATATCCCAAGGACAAGTAACAGACACGCTCTCCAACTGGCCCATCCCGAGGGTGTAAGGGGCCCTTGGCAAATCATTTTGTGGACCCCATGTCTAATATTGGCAATTTGAGGTTTTCAATGTAATACAGAATTCATGGGCTCATGTCAGGTACAGTGATTTTTCAATGAAAAGATAAAATAAAAGGTAGAGATATATGGTGTTCATTTTCCAATTTAGCATGTGAATTTTCTTCTTAGTGTCCAAGCACCATCTCTTCCTGCCCAGGTTCAGGACTTATAAAGGTATGTTATTTATTGCCACATGCATCATGCCTGGCTAATTTGGCTAATTTCACATCACCCACGTGAGAAAAAGGTAGCAATGCTATTATCACTCACAATGCCATGCCTCTTCAGAATCTATTTGTATTGGGAAAAAAGTAGGATTTCTTGCTTCTGCAACTCCCTAATTTCATTTATTTAATGCTGGTTACATCATTACTCCTGACTCTACATCATCTATCATGCTTCCCAGAATACTGGCTTCCACTGAATAAAAAGTTTTTATTTCACTTCACTGACAATGTCCACAAATGCAAGTCTTCCATAGAAGACGCAGGAAAATGCAAATGATCATTTGTTTTCTGGTCATTTAAAGTGTACTGTTGAGAAAAGTGTGGCATAATATAGAACAACATCCTCCAACCCCATGTCTTTCTTTGAGTTCTTATGATATAGTCACAGCATTCCTAGAATGTGACCTTTCAGGTTGACCTCACCCTGGCTTTCCACACATTACCACCAGTGAGGAGAATAAAGGGAGAGCATGACATCACCACATCAATTTGAAGCAAGAGGGGATGTTATGTGGAAGGATCCCTTTGCACTCAGAGCAAATCTTAAAATACCTGTGGGGATATAGGCACAGCCACCCCCAAGGGCAGCCCAGCATGGTGCCTGTGGAGGGAATGGAGCAACTTCCTGGATGCAGGAGATCATGGGTGACTGCAGGTAACAGCCACTACATGGACAGGCAAGAGCCAAAATATGGGTCCCTATAAATGGCTCACACCCAAAGGATAGTGGTGGGGCATAGATAAACTCCTCCTGTGCCCAACATGTGAGAAAGTTACCCAAAATGCTAATATGAGTGCCATTTTGACAGTCTCATCTTGTGAGAGCTCTCAAAAAAAATACATATGGGCAAAGGATCTAAATAGACACTATTCAAAAGAGGACATACAGAAGGCCCAGAGACATATGAAAACATGCTCAAAGTCACTAATCATCCAAGAGATGCAAATCAAAACAACAATGAGATGCCATCTCACACCTGTCAGAATGGCTATCATCAACAAATCAACAAACGACAAGCGCTGGAGAGGATGTGGAGAAAAAGGAACCCTCGTGCACTGTTGGTGGGAATGCAGACTGGTGCAGCCATTGTGGAAAACAGTATGGAGTTTCCTCAAAAAGTTAAAAATGGAACTCCCATTTGACCCAGTGATCCCACTTCTAGGACTATATCCCAAGAAACCAGAAACACCAATCAGAAAGGATATATGCACCCCTATGTTCATAGCAGCACAATTTACAATAGCTAAGATTTGGAAACAGCCTAAGTGCCCATCAGCAGATGAGTGGATTAAAAAACTGTGGTACATCTACACAATGGAATACTATGCCGCTATAAAAAAGAAGGAACGTTTACCATTTGCAACAGCACGGATGGAACTGGAAAGCATTATGCTAAGTGAAATAAGCCAGTCGGAGAAAGATAAATATCACATGTGATCTAATGATCAACATAATTTGATGAACAAGAATAGATCCGGAGACAAATGGTAGGGGCGGGGGGGTTAGAGAGCAACCGAAGGACTTGTATGCATGTATATAACCAATGGACACAGACACTGGGGCAGTGGGAGCTTGCCCGGGGTGGGAATGGCTGGCTTGGGGGGGGGGCGGGTCAATTGGGGAAAAAGGAGACATATGTAAAACTTTAGACAATAAAAAAAGGAAAAAAAAGAAATACATAGTTGACTGACCAGCAATAGTGACAGGCCCCAGTCATATGAGCCCAGCAAGGCGTCCTGGGATGACCCCATAGGTGCAAATTCCACAATTATATCTGGTCAATCCGTTCCATGAGATAGAGAGCTGCAGATACTCCAAATGGGAGAAAATGAGACTGGGGCCCACCCATGTCCCAATCTAGGCCCAGGGCAACCTGAACAGATAGCACCAAAAGCCCAGGGACAGCTTCAAGCATCAGAGAGGGACTTAGAACTTTTCAAGGAAGGCACAGGGCACCTCAAGGCATGAGGCCTAGGACAGGGGCCCCACTTGCCTGTCTGAGTGTAGAACTGATCCCAGAGACAGCAGCTCATACTTTTAAGTATGCCATTCCCAGAATCATGTAGTAGACACAGACATATAATATATATCTCCTAGTTTACATTAAATCAAACTAACTTTAATTAAATATGTCAGTATTTCATGACACTCCACAAAATGGCAAGGTGTTTCACAGTCTGAACAAATATGAAAAATCATTATTATTTGGGCTCATTTACTATTTATATTATTATAGATGGTACCAAAGTCAAGTAAGACATCAGTCACTTGCCATTTGACCTCCTCCTTTGTACCCACCACTCACTCTCTGCCACTGGGTCCCAAAGTACATAGTGGCCTCTCCGACTGCACTGCTCCCCCTCAGTCCTCAATGAAAACTTCCCAAACACATGACCAAAATCCCCAAACCTGGACGGCTCTGAGAGTGTTCATTTTGCTCACTTCAACAGCCATGGGGCAATGATACAGCAGACATTTTATTACATTATGAACATTACACACTAGGTTTCAAAACCAAGAGAATCCTGAAGAGCATTGACACTGACCGCAGTGATGGAATAAACAAATAGGCAGCTGTGATCACTCCACTGTAATCCTATTAATCACCAGGATAAAATAGGAGACAACCGAGACTCCTGCAGCAGCACTAAATGAACTTCCTCCACCACTGTCACACAGGAGGAAACGATTCATCATACTGAAGCCTGAAGCTCATTTTCCACATGAAAAATGAACTTAAGTGTAATTTAATGAAACCACAGGTACATTTCCATAATGTTTGAGGATTTATTAAAAAAATCAAGAGCTTCCTGGCTAACGGGTGATCAAAAAGAGTAGTACTGCCCTAAATAAAGTTCATTTAAAAGAGATATTGTTGACCTTCCCTGGCATAGATTCCATATATGCCCCTGATTGGGTAAAGAAACAATTTTGCCTGTGTGTGTGTGTATGTGTGAGTGTGTGTGTGTGTGTGTGTGTGTGTGTGTGTGTGTGTTTCTTTTTGTTCCTGGTGACTTTCCATCTCCTAAAGACATAGTAATGATGATCTCCATTATCTCAAAACTTTATACCAGCCCTAACCAGTTTGGCTCAGTGGACAGAGTGTCAGCCTGTGGGCTGAAGGGTCCCAGGTTTGATTCCAGTCAAGGGCATGTACCTTGGTTGCAGGCAAATCCCCAGTAGGGGCTGTGCAGGAGGCAGCTGATCGATGTTTTTCTCTCATCAATGTTTCTAACTCTCTATCCCTCTCCCTTCCTCTCTGTAAAAAAAAAAATCAATAAAACATATTTAAAAAAAAAACTTTATACCAGACACCAAGACATGGTAATTATGCTTCAGTCTTCCTTCTTCAGCATGGCCACCTGAATAGAATGTCTGGGCCACAGTACTTCTGCTTAGTGATGAAAGCTTCTTGGAGCTCTGTGGATTTCAAGGACATGTATGCTTTTCTCAAAGACTGGACCAAATGCAGTCTATGCTTTTCAAAATGTCTAGAGGGGAGAAGGGAGATATCAGAGTGGACTGGAGTCCATAATGAGGGCTTCTTAAAACATGCAGATCTTAAATTGGGCTTTGAAGAAAAGGGAGGACATGAAGAGACACAGGGGAGGAAGAAGGGTGTCCCAACAGAGTAGATTAGAATGCTCAATGCATAGAGGTAAGACCTTCACAGAAAATAGAGGAGACCTAAGAGATTGGCAGCATATCTGTATCAGTTGATGTGTAAAATAATAGTGGTTAGAAATAACATCAGCTAGATATAGTGAAGCCAAATCAGAAAATTGGCGCCGGCAGTGGGTGTAAGTGGGGCCGTAGCCAGCAGTGGGTGTGAGAGGCAGCTACCAGCCCCGACTCTCGGGAGTAGGGGGAGGTGGAGAAGCCCTGAGGGGCAATTGGGGCTGGCAGCCGTTGTTTGCACCTCCCTACAGCACGGAGTGATCAGGGTGCAGTGGGTGTGAGCGGTGTTTGGTGTTGGCAGCAGGTGCAAGTGCAGGGTGGGAACAAAGAATTTTTCGTAACCACCAGAGGCTCGCCCCAATGACAGCGACTGGCACCCCGCCTTGGTCTGGCACCCCTGCTCACCTGCTCCTCCATCACACCGTGGCCTATGCCCACCATATTCTGTGCTCTGCCACCTGCTGCTGATGCCCGCCATATTCCACGCACGCCCCCTGGTGGTCAGTGCACATCATAGCGACCGGTTGTTCAGTTGTTCCACTGTTCGGTCTATTTGCATATTAGCATTTTATTATATGAGATGTGTGTATCAAAGGTTTAGCTTTCACTAGGCTGGGGAAATTCTATAGATTAAACCCTCCCTTTTACAGCTCTCCAATTCCATTGCTGTACTGTTCTTTTGAGCTAAAGGCTAAGGGTGCAGAGCAGCTTTATAACAACATAAACCTCTGGCTACAGCAGGGCCAGCCTCTCTTCCTCTTTTCAGTTAAATCTGTCTGATGTACTCGAGCCTCTACCACTTAATAACTTTGTGACTTTGGGCAAATCAATGCACCTCCCTGAGCTTCTTTCCTCAGCACTAATGCAGGAGTGATAACAGTACCTATCTCTGGAGGTTAAATGAGATAATGCATGTCAAACATGTGGCAAAGTGCCTTGCACAATAAAGGCTCAATGAATATTAATAATGTTGCTGAAGCTGGTTTGGCTCAGTGGATAGAGCATCGGCCTGCGGACTGAAAGGTCCCAGGTTTGATTCCGGTCAAGGGCATGTACCTGGGTTGCGGGCACATCCCCAGTGGGAGATGTGCAGGAGGCAGCTGATCGATGTTTCTCTCTCATCAATGTTTCTAACTCTCTATCTCTCTCCCTTCCTCTCTGTAAAAAATCAATAAAAAATATATTTTTAAAAAAATAATGTTGTTATTCCCAGTTCATTATTGGTTCATATGGTTCTTCCCACCTGGAAATCTTCCCTTCGTCTCAATGACCTCCCTCAATGTTCCCACCCCTTCCAGGACAGGTAAAGTCTTATTTCCTCCAGGCTCTTTGGTTTGTCTCTTCTCTGAACACCTGGTCCACACATACTAATGAACAGTCCCATAGGTTTAAGTACTTCACTGTTCTCCAGTCATTTCATCGGCAGCATGGTGTCCCCAGAGCATTTTGGCATTGCTGAAGAAACACTATCCCAGGCACTGGTGCTGGCTGCTCCCACGTGGGAGGGACTAAGCTGAGACATGCACTGTTTAGTAGAAAAAGATGAGGCACTCAAAGGGTTTCCAGAGCAGTTGTAGTGAGTTAAAAAGGAGAATGGGTAGGAAACAGACTGCCTTCCTTAAGCTTCGTGAAAATAGCTCCTTGGGTTCTCATTTGTCACACAGTGTAGGTGAAAAAGTGACCTGGTTAGAAAACCTCCAGTGGGCCCTGGGTCTGATTCTCTCTGCTACTGTTAAACAAGCTTTTCAGTATGCTTAGTCATGTCCTGGACTCTCCTATAAAAATAAAGCCAGAAATTAAATTCCCTTCTTGGTTCTATGTGCTCATGCTTTCTATTCCCGCTGTTTCTATGGCTGAATGTCTACCACTGTGAAGGTCACAGAGCCTTCCTAACCTTCTTAAAAGCAGAGAAGGCAATGAAAGACCACTATCAAGCAAGAGTTGTCTGCCCCTCTCCCTACATAATTTCTCATACTCATGGCAACAGATGGCAATTTTATGATGAATTGAACGAATTGGTGAGTAATTGTCCAGGGAAGCAAAAGATAAGAACATGTCCTCATATCTCTAATTCAAGAATAATTTTTAAGCAGCATAAATTAATTGACAGTTGTTTGAGACCAGTCTCCGAGAACTTGCCAAAGAATGACAAATGAAGTCCAAGTAGAAGTTTACCAAATTTGAATGACAGGGAAATATCATCTCTACATTTGAATTACTCAGTGCTGTTTTAAGTTTCAACCTGGGCCTGGAAAACATGTTTATAATGATCAGCAATGTTTTCATGAAGTATTTGCCTTCTACAGTATTTGCTTATGTGGGTAAATAGCAACTCTCTTCTGACACAATTAATTTCCTAGTGAACCCTTTCTCATATATTATATGAGCCAAATATCAACTGAATCCTGATCAAATGATCACAAAAATCAGTATTAATGGAGATAAAGAAAATAATTTTTTACATTTACATTTTCTTAATTCTTTTAAAAATTGAAATACAATAATGACTCCTCCTAATTTGGGGGTTACTTTGATCAGGTAATCAAAAAACTTCCAATTGGTGAATAATTCTTTCTTTGCCTCTTTGATCACAGAGGTCAACAATTGTTATGTTTTCCTGATATGTATTCTCCCTTCCTCTGACAATGACCTTCTGGTTTTCCTGTGGGGATTCACCTCTCTCTCATTCTCACTCTGTGTGACTCGAGGGAGCTTGACCTTCCATCTGGGCTCCTGGATAAGCATTTCACAGCCACTTCACCTGGAAGGAACTGGAACCACTCGGACTCTCCCTCATCTCTTATCTCTTCTATTCTCTACTTTCTGCTTCATTCTTCTCAGCCTCTACAGATCTGCATCCTCCATCCCTATATTCACAGGGCAGAATATAGTGCCCAGGCATCACAGCTCCCAAGTTCTGTTGTTACAGTGTCATTCTCATATAAACACCTCCAGTTGGGTCCTAGGTCTGCTGCTCTCTGGTTACTGCTAAGCAAGTGTGTCCAATTATGCTTTGTCTTGTCCTGAACTCTCCTATAAAAATAAAGCCAGGTATCTTTATATACCAATTTCAAAAGACCAAGAGATTCCAACAAGCACATATTTGTCTACTACTGGACCAAGCAGCTATTGCCCAAAATGTTGGGGCTTTTATTAACTCAAAGCTGATTGGCCCATTCCTCATAAATCTGGAATTGAACACCAAGAGAAATCACATTATTCAGCTTGGTGATAACCCAAAGGTGGTCTACTATTATCTCTTTATTCCCTTTTAGTCACAATGTGTGTTTTCTCCCAAATCACCCAGAATGGTTATCTCCCAAGTGATAGATAGACTACCATGACTCAAACAAGGTGGCAAAACTTTGGAAATCTGGATAATAACATCTGTTACAAAGAGAATCTGACACTTCCATAGCAACAATGGCATTGGTGTCATCTTCCATAAAGGATGATGAAATTATCTAAGTGATTAGGTAGGATTTTCACAGGGCTTTTTCATTAGCCTTATATATTCAGATGCCTTCATACAGGTTTTTTGATGTTTCCTGGAACATCTAATATTTTATCCACATTTTGCTACTCAGAAGCATGTATTTAACAAACTTAACCATATGGAATAATCACTAGGGTTAGTGAATTTACTGCAACCCTGACAAGTTACAAAATTGCTTCAGAGCAAAGAGATTCCCAGCATGAGGAAGGAGAATTAGAATTTCTCCACATCATGCTATTAATTAATAGAATTCAGGCAGACCTCAAATGATTTTTATGCAATGTATGTTCCACTAACATTGTGAATGGAAAAAAAATACTTTATGACATAATTTAGCAAACATCTCCTCCGAATCCTAGCCACTTGTTCAGTGGTGAATTGTGTTATGTTGCAACGTCTTTTGATTGACTGAGGTTGTTTATGTGATCTGTGTTTTGACTTCCTCTTCTTGGCTTCATCAGAGCCAATGCCTGGCATATGTGGACATTCAATGGATATTGTTTGGGTGACTGATTGTAAAACCAACAGTGATGTGATAACTGAAGACACCAGATTAGCAAGAAACAGTTGGTTTCCAATATCCAGAGTCACCCAAATGATCATTCTGTTTTATGGTCCTGGAGGGGAGACATGTTTCAATTGTTCATTTTACTTAATCAGCTGTAGTCCTAGAACCGTAACAGTGCCTGGCACAGATAGGAGACTGCACAAGCATTTGTTAAATGAGCAAATAAATTCCACCAATGTAGTCCAAGTCAACAGGAAGGGTCTGCGTCAATTTAACTTTTCACACGCAGAACTATCATTCTACATATCTACTTCTAATCTAAACAACTATAAAGAAACTGGAAGAAAAATACACATGTGTTAAAGGTTTGGAAAGGGACTTTTGAGAAAAGGCTTGGTTAGCTGAAGTTGTAGGTTGTCACTAACTGGTTGCCTATGATACCTTCATATAAAGTATAAAATTATGCACTGCTACTTTAATTTATTTTAACTTGAATGCTAAGGCTAAGGCCTGACTTTGTTAATCTCCTCACTTATATGAAGAATTATTATATGAAATATTCTAGGCAGCTGCCTGTCATTCTGAATGAGAAGAAATGTGGAATCTAAAGAACAAAATAAAGAAAAAAAACAGAAATGACTCATAGATACAGAGAACAGCTGATGGTTACCAGATGGGAAGGAGAGGGGGCTGAGTTTAAAAGTTGAAGGGATTGAGTACATATTGGTGGTTATAAAATAGTCACAGGGATGTAAAGTACTGCATAGAGAATATAGTCAAAAATATTGTAATAACTATGTATGGTGCCAGATGGGTACTAGTAATATAGGGGACATCACTTTGTAAATATATATAATTGTCTGACCACTATACTCTACACCTGAAACTAATATAAAATAATATTGACTGTCAAAATATATAATAAAATATTGCATTAAAATAAAAAAGAAATGACTTAAGGTACAGTAAGAAGTTTGACTAGACATGAAAAAGAACTTCAAACTAGTTAAATATTGAAAGTCTCCCAAATAAGAAAAATAAAATGGTCCTATTTAGAGATCTTAAAAGCAACTTTTTTTTCAAGTTTTACAGAATCCCCAGGGGAGACCTGCTTTCAATGGTTTCATGAGATTCCTTTCTGTTCTCAGAATACTGACTCCTTCTCCATCCTTAACAAGGGCATCCCACTTCAGTATATGAAGTCAAAGCCTAAAGCAATTCACACTTTGGCTAATTCATTAAATTAATTTCTACCTTTCAAGTTTCCATGTATATAAAGTTACCCAATCAAAGGAATTATTTTCTCTAAACTTAGAGGATGGCGAGAGATGCCATTACCACATACAGAAATACACATTGTGAAGTAATATGTCCTCACTCCCACGTGCAAAACTGGTCTTATTCATCTTTCCAGAAATTAATTCAGTCTGGAAAATAAAACACAATTTAATATACATATTTCCTGTTGCTCTACCCACTTACTTATTTGCATTTTCAGCTTTTAATTAGGTTTGTAATATAAATCCTTTGAGATTAACTGCTTTATTCAGTTTATATAATTAATATACTATCCTCAGGCCCAAAGTCACCATAAGTAATTGGTGAAAAAAGTCAAATTAGATCAATGAATTTTTGCCAAAGTCTGTGTGACCCAGAAGCTTTTCTAAAGTATTTATGGAACTCTGGTCTACTTATTTCTTATTGTTGTTTCCATAAACTTCTCCTTCTATTCCCTTGCCTGGGTCATATCATCTATGCCCAGGAATTGCCAAGTACCAGAATTACATATAGCCCAAACTTGTACTCTAAGTTCTAGACCCATCTAACATCTTCCCACCTGACATTCTTTTTTGACCATTTCAGATGGTTCTTGGAATCCACAAATCTAAATCTTAACTCAACCTGCTCTTAAGTTCTCCTCCCCTAAAACATGTGGACCTCTTCCAGGACTGTCTATCTCAGGAACTGGAACTACCGTTCATTCAGTTATACAAGCCAGAAAGCAGTCTCAGCAAGGCCTCCTGATTTACACCCCTTAAAGCATCTTTAAAACTCATTTTCTGTATGTCTGTAGCCCCACCCTAGCTGAACTATATTATTTTTTACTGTAATATCCATACTACTGATCTCCCTTAACCCACTCTGGCCCCCTCTTCAATCCATTCTGCACTATAGGCAAAGTGATCTTATGATAAAAAAAAGACCCTTCCACCCTGATAATGTTATAGAAAAAATATCCTAAGCCTGGTTTAAAATGGTCCTCATGACCAAGCCTGTTCCTCTATGATGACCCATGTGTCTCTGTTTCTGGGCCCTACTAGAGCCCCAGCTTTGCCATGTGTGGGTGAATCACTGATAAGTCTGACACCTCACTAGACTAAAGATCTTTAAGGAAAGAATAATGTGCATTTTTCTAACAGTTTTATTCCAGCACTAACACAGTTCATAGCACCAATGAGTGCTTACCAAATAATTGTTCCATGAGTGAATAGACAGATGACCTTTTATTGAAAGATAAGTAGCTATCTGCAGGTGTAAGTTCATAAAGATATAGATAAGGACCACTTTCCTATGTAACTCTTCCACCTCTCCCAGAATGTTTGAAATTCAAAGACTAAACTCTGGCTGGTGTGGCTCAGTTGATTGGGCATCATCCCATGCACTGAAAAGTTGCTGGTTGGAGTCCTAGTCATTGCACATACCTGAGTTTCAGGCTTGATCCCCAGTGGGGGGCGTGCTGGAGGCAGCCAATTGATATTTAGCTCCATGAAACATGTCCATGTTTCTCTCTCTCCCTCTCCCTTCCTCTATCTCTAAAAATAAATTTTAAAATATTTAAAATCATTCTTTTTAAAAAAGGACTAAGATACAAGGTATTTTATCCCATCATTTGAAAAAGGCTTACAATAGAAATTCCTTTGGGAGCTGAAGGGAAATATTTGTAGACCCTGGAGGCAGTGTGTCAAAGAGGGGGAAAAAAGGGGGTGGGGAGGGGGGAGATGAAAGCAAGGCTGCTTTTGTTGCCAAAGTCTCTGAGGCCTTGGAGGAGTCACCTGACAAGAGATCCTGCACTATTTTCTGTTCTAGAGCTCTCTCTTTTCATAGCGGCAGGTTTAATTCCTTTGCAAACTCTAGACACAATCCTGCCAAAGGGCAAGAGAAAATTAATGAGTTAAGAATCTTAAATGCTCTGGGATTCACCTGAGCTGGTCTTGACCTTGTAATTTAGGTGTGACGTCTAGGTTTCTTATCCAAAGCCGTCTCCTGAAATACTTGTTGGATTTCTAGTAAAAATGTGTGCACAGTTATTCCTTATGCCTGTATCTTTCTTTTGATATTTGTCCAGTATTGGCTCCTTCCTCACATTCTTGCAAGTCCAGGGACTGGATTACTGCTAGAAATGCCCACACCTTGATAGGGACATGTTGCTGACAAATTCTCCATCTGCCTTGTTCACCTGGATTCTCTATCCCTGCGCTCTGTCACTGTTAGGCCCACTTTTGGACCCCTTCGAACTGCAATTGAACTGTTATCCGTTGTTTGTCTATTTTTTCAAACCCTTCCCCCTGAGAGTTTGCTTCACATGAGAGGACACGTCTAATTACAAAACCTGATTCCTCCCTGTATGTCCCATGCCACTGCATTTATTTGGTTATATTCAGTTGTGTCATTACGCTCTAGGATATATGACTAAGAAAATTTTAAAAAGTTGTGCTTCTCTGGAGAAGGGATGTAATTATCTCTGACACTAGTTATGATGGACAGACTTTATTTCTACTTTCTGATACCCACGTTCTTATGTAATCAACCCCTTCCCCTGAGTGTTAGCTGGGCCTGTGATTTGTTTCTAAACAAGAGAATAAGGCAAAATTGATGAGAAGTCCCTTTCTTAATTATGTTACATAATACTATCATTTTCTTCTTGCCGGAAGACTTTCTGAATTGCTGGCATTGACCAAGAAAGTAGCCTAAATGGCAAAGAACTCAGGGAAGACTTTGGCCAAAAATCAGCAAGGAACTGAGGTGGTCATTCCAACAACCCACAAGGAACAGAATCCTGCCAACAACCACGGGAGCTCTGAAGATGATCCTTCCCCAATCAAGCATCAGGTGGGACTCCAGCCCTGGTCACACCATCACTGAACCCTGTGAGAGACCCTTAGAACTAATCTGTGCCAAGATTCCTGACCAACAGAAAGTGAGGTAATAAATGTATATATTTTAAACCACTAAATTTGTGGTAATATGTTATCTAATCTAATAAAAGAGAAACATGCAAATTGACCGCACCTCCGCTACACCCCAAGCCATGCCCACCAGCCAATCAGAGCAACTATATGCAAATTAATCCAACCAAAATGGTGGCCAGCAGCCATGGAGCTGGAGCAAGCAGGAGGCTTGGTTGCCCCGGCCATGGAGGAAGCCAAGCTTCCCACCTGCCCTGGCGGCTGTGGCCTCCGCTAAAGGCAACAAAGTTTCAATTATAGAAGATAAATAAATCCCAGATACCTGCTTCCAGCCAGCCTCCACTGGGAGCTTGGGTGGCTGGAACCATGGCCAGCCTGCAAACAGCCGTCAGCCTCTCACCCTAGGATGGCCACACCCTCATGGAGTGAGGGTCCCCACTGGGGGGGCTTGGCCAGCCTGCAAACAGCCATCAGCCCCTCACCCAGACTGGCAAGGCACCCCAACAGAAACCCCCCGACCCTGAAGGGGGTGTGGTCAGCCTGAAAACAGCCCTCAGCCCCTCACCCAGGCTGGCCAGGCACCCCAGTGGGAACCCCCACAGTGAAGAGGCTGTGGCCAGCCTGCAAACAGCCAAAAGCCCCTCACCCAGGCTGGCCAGGCACCCCAGCAGGACCCCCACCCTGATCCAGGACACACTTCAGGGCAAACCAGCTGGCCCCCACCCGTGCACCAGGTCTCTATCCTATATAGTAAAAGGGTAATATGCAAATTGACCCTAAC
>NW_005871048.1:12661338-12676546 GCF_000147115.1 Myotis lucifugus
GCCCGCGCGCCAATACAAAACAACATAATACCGCACACCCCCCACCCGAGGGAAAGGATGAATAAAATTAAGATTATTTAGAGTGTGGGAGGGTACATGGCGTGTATGGGTGCTATAGAAAGAACATAGGCAACGCCCAAGGAAAAGAAACACCAAAGAAACGGGGGGGAGGGGGAGGCACGACCAATCCAGACCAAGACACCCCTCCCCACCCTTGCGGGAACGAGGAATAGGGAGGTTGGTCAATAAAAAAAACAAATCTTTCGGAGCCGGTCCAAAAAGAAGAAAGACAATGGGGAGGTGGGGATAGAAGTGGAGGGTGTTGTTTGACACAAGCAGGGGAGTGGTTAGTACAGCAGTGGTGGTGGGAGACTCTCCGCCTCTCAGCAGTGCTAAGGATGTCCGACTGCAGCTTAGGCCTGCTCCCGCTGGCAAGTGGACATCCCCCGAGGGCTGCCAGGCTGCCAGAGGGATGTCTGATTGCCAGCTTAGGTCCAATCCCCAGGGGAGCAGGCCTAAGCCAGCAGGTGGTCATCCCCGGAGGGGTCCCAGACTGCAAGAGGGCACAGGCCAGGCTGAGGGACCCCCCTGAGTGCACAAATTTTTGTGCACCGGGCCTCTAGTGAAGCAATAAATGACTAAGTTCACTAGTTATTAAAATTACAAATGCCTAAAGCTTAAACTATTTCCCACTGCCCAGAAGATAATCAGCACAATTAACTGGGTAGAAGCATAGGACAATTTAAAACAAAACAAAACACTATGATCTGAAAATCATAAATATGCCCGATTTTAATTATCTGTGTAAATCGCTCATTCTACCTTATTTGAGCCTCTATTTCCCTATTTTATAAATAGTAAAAGATCACAAACTAGTGGCCTATGGAATTCTGACAGTCACTAAATTTATTGTTTGCCTCCCTGTATTCAACTCACCATGCTTGTTTGTTTTAACTAGTTACCAATATCCAAAAAGAGGAATATCTCACATAAAAAATAAAGATTTTAATTATTCTTGGAATAAAAAAGACCAAATCTCACCTTATCTTGAGAAGAATGGCTACTGTCAATTTCTGTGGGCACTTCCTTTCCAGCTCAGCATAGTTGCTGCCAGTTTCAATGAAATCCCTGAGACTAAGTGTTGCTTCCAGTATTTATGTGTGCATAGCATTATTAAATAAAAATAGAACATGAAATATTTTTAGCACAAATTTGTCTTTCAAATGTGGGAAAAGAAATCTAGATAGGATTGGTTCTTATTCGGTTTCCAATTAACTCCCAAGACATTTTGGGGTTAACAAAATATGTATAAGATTGTACATAGAAAACACAAAATACTGATAAAAGAAATCAAAGAGAATCTAAATAAATGTTCCATGTTCATGTTGGAAGACTCAATATTATTAAGATGTTAATTTCTCCAAAACTGATCAATAGATTCAACAGAAAGCGATCAATACCACAGCAAGCTATTTTGTAGATATCAACAAGCTGATTCTAGAATTTATGTGTAAAAGCAAAAGACCTAGAATATTCAAGATTTCCACCATCCACCACCTTGCCTCAAAGAGAAGTTTACTCCTGTATTTTATAATTGCACTATTAAGCTTAAAATGATTAATTTTTCAGAAAATATGATGGATTAATTTATTATTATTATTTTACTATAGGTTATTTTGTGTAGACTTACATGGCTCTAATTTTGAATCTTGATGGTCAGACCATTGATGTTCTAAGGTAGGGGCCTAAGATATCATAGTGTTAAGGTATCGTTGTAATTGAAGCAAGTTAAATACTTATTTCCAGCTCAAATTTTTGAAACATTTACTTAATAAAATGAAATAATGTCTCAATCTTGGCCTTATGGTCTTGGGAAATGAATTCTATTATTGATTTTTATATTGATTCTCTACATCTATGTCTACATCCTATTTAATAAAGAGGGAATATGCTAATTGACTGCCCTGCCCTCAAAGATGATGGCGTCCATAGCCAATAAAAAGGGAATATGCTAATTGACTGCCCCACCCTCAAAGATGGCGGCGCCCACAGCCAATAAAGAGGGGATATGCTAATTGACTGTCACGCCCTCAAAGATGGTGGTGCCCACAGCCAATAAGGTGGGAATATGCTAATTGACTGCCCCGCCCTCAAAGATGGCGGCACCCACAGCCAATAAGGAGGGAATATGCTAATTGACTGCCATGCCCTAAAAGATGCAGCGCCCACAGCCACAAGATGGTGGCGCCCAGTTCCCTCAGCCCCACCAGGGTGGCAGGCACTCAGCAAGACTGGGCCCTCCAGCCTCTGGAGTCCCCCAGTCTCCCCAGCCCCCCAGCTGCCCAGGGCCGCTGGAGGCACAGGTAACCAGGGCTGGCCGAGGCTTGTGCTGCCGGCAGTGGCAGCAGGAGAGGTGTGATGGGGCTTTGCCTTCCCCTGATCGCCGGGTCACCTCCCACCCCTGAGGGCTCCCGGACTCTGAGAGGGGGCAGGCCAAGCTGAGGGACCCCTCCTCCAGTGCATGAATTTTGATGCACCAGGCCTCTAGTATATACATAAAGTGGTTGTTAATTTTTCTTCTACTCTTGTTTCCACCATCTGCCCACACCTTCCAAGTTGTAATTTTCTCTATACAAATTAGTCTTCCAAGGCTAGTCATATAAATTTGATGCCTTGGGCAAGGCTACAACTGTACAGTGGTGTTGGAAAAGGGATGTAAAAAATAACTAGCTAGGCTTTACCAAGTGAGGTTGGCAGAGTATCATTCTCTTCAACTCTTTTTCTTAATAAAATTGATATTCTTTATATATCAGCAGCAACTTGAAATTTTTTTATAGTAAAATGTTGGGGGAACATATTGGAAATAACAATATATTTCAGTATAATAATCAGTTGGAAAGAAAAACATAGAATATACTTTACCCATAGGAACAACTTTGGAAAATAATAGATGAATGATCACATCTGACTGACAAAAATAATATAAAATATCTTAGAAAAACCATAACAAAAAATGGTAAATGAACATTACAAGTTCTGCTTTTAACTAACTCAGCTGAGGACTGAGGACTAAGGCTTTTATGAACTTCTTTCAGGACTAACTTAAATCCCTACAAATTTCAAGAACCTAATTTTTTTTTTTTAAAAAAAAAAAAAGTAAGTATGATATTCCATTAGCAAAAAGTTACCCTAGTATTTTGACAGCAAAAAGTAATGTAAAATATATTTAAAATAAAATTACATAATAATCTGATTAGATGAAAGCAGTGTTACATAAACACTGTTAAAAATAGGAACATAATGTATTTTGATTTTTTTAAGGCTCTCTTAAGATTGACTCATATCATTTTATCAATTCAATTTTGTTTGACTTAGAGGTGACTTGATTTACAGATGACTGCTAACAGGAAACATACCAGAAGCAAATGGAACTAGCAAACAGAACGCTGTCAGAGAAGTTGATATGCTTTTGCTTTTAGCTTCTTTGTTTTTGCTTTTAGCTGTTGAATATGCAAATACCTCATATCCAGGTCAAACATCTTTCTGTAATAATTATTTATATTTCTGTAATTTTTATTAATAGCAGCCTCAACAACTCAACAACCAGAACATCTTCAAAGATGAACTGTGAGCAAACAATAAGGATTCTGCTGTGTTAAGATGAGCAGGACATGGTTGCTGCCCTCTGGAACTGACAAGCTCTAGTCTAGGGTGAGGATTTATCTGAGATTACACTATAGCATCATTGCTGACAGAACATTGCCAAGGGTGTATAACTGTACTTGTGATGAATAAAACTGTTGTAGTTTAATGTGTTCATTAATGAATCCGAGGAGAAGGTAGTGTACGTGACTCTCAGCAGCCGCTGGCTTCCTGAGCATTTCTTTGCTCCTGCAGCAGGGCTATTTCCACTCCCTTAGCACCATCCTCTCTCTTCATCTTCAAGAGCTTGCAGTTAAGTCAGCCTGAACATTCCTCCTCCATCTCTCTCCCTTTCCTTTGCTTTCTCCAGCCTGTCTTTTTCATTCAGATCTCAGCACGCTGTAACATTTTCTCAGGAAGTCTCCTGTCAAACTCCTCTTCTGTGATAGGGGCTTCTTCTATGAGCTCCCATAGAAACCTGTCATGTCGCTTTTATCACTTGGGTATTGCTTATTTGTATGTGTATTTTTCTTCTCTAGACTGAAAAGTTTCAGAAGTCTGGACTGTCTTGCCTTTTCCACTGTTTGATCTCCAGGAACCAGGGTGTTGCAATTAATTGCATCACATTTTGTGCCATTGCATAAACCATTAAGTAAATGGCTCCCCCTAGGGATGCATAGTATGCAGCCTGTACCAGGTCTTGTATAATTGTCCTATAAGTCTTAATAAAAACTACTATTTGTGAGATGAATGAATACTAAACCAAATATTCCCTAAAATTTTCCCTAATTCTAAAATTCTGTGGCTATTCATAAAATTTACAACTAGATCTCAATATAAATTACAAAAACTGCCAAACTAACGACATAATATTCAGTTTCATATTTATAGGCATACTCAGTTTTAATATACAATCATATAAAATACAAGTTATAGCAATGGTAACAGTGAAAGACATTTATTGAAGAACTTAATGTAAGATATATGTGCCTGTATATACAATAAATACATGTCAAAAACTATCTACAAGGTTGATATATTTATAATTATGTATAGATGTAAAATTGTGTATCGCTGTTGACTTGTGGGTTCTTTGATATTGTTTTTAACATTTTTTATTGAAAGTATTCTTTCAATATTTAAATTATACAAGTTTTCACGGTGGGAGTGCTTTCCTGAACCTTGACATTTCCATACCAGTTTTGGAGCACTTCCTACTTTCTGATTTAACAAAATAATTTAGGCTTAGTTTACACACCCAAAATCCAAAATTTCTGCAAAGAGCCCCAGTCCCTTCCATTTAGAAACCAAAATCTGGGCTCTAGGTATCTCAATGCCACCAAGGTTCATTGCTTCTATGCCCTCTAGGTGCACAAAACACATAGATACACACATGTGCAACATACATACATTGTATTCATACATCTAAGGAGAGACTTCCCTCCCATTTATCATTTCGTATTTTATTTTTTCTCCTCCACAGTGAGAATACTGGTTTCAAGAACAATATAGTTAGTTCTTTGATTAATCTTATAAATACAAAATTTGAGAATACATTCATACCAGCCCTAACAAACTTACAAAGTTAATATTCATCTGGAATTCATTTTGCTCTTAGAATATATCACACCAAAGGGATAAAGTCAGAGAACCACATATAGAAGTTACTTGGGCTATTTTGTTGTTGTTGTTGTTATAAAGTTGATGTCATTTTACTTTTGTGGTTTCTCCATCCTCTTAAATTCAACTTTCCTTTTAGAATATGTAAAACATTAACATGGTTCAAGAGTCAAATTTGCATTAAAATTACATTCTGTGATGTCGCATTCTTTTCTACCCTGTTTTCACCCACTGCTTCTAGATCATTTATTTATGGTCCATAATATTGAGATTTATAGAGATGTTTAAGTTAGAAATAAAGATAAAATGATAGATTGTAATCTGTGAAGTAGTACATAGGGTATCTCATATTCTTATGGAGTTAATACACAGGAGCACATTTCAGGCATGATATTTTATATTTAAAAGCACAAATATATTTAAAGACCTATTTGAGTATTGGTTTTAATGTTATATAAATCAAATTTTCTTTAAATATGTTATTTAAAAGAAACCTTTTTTTGTGATCCTCACATCAATGATGCAAGTCAATTAGAAAATGATGATATCTATGGTCATAAGGCGTCATTTCAAAGGTAGAAGCAACTATGTTGACAGAAAAGTACTATAATCTGGTCAAAAATTACTTTTCCAGAAGAAAGACTTTAATGGATACTGTCAATGAGCTCTAAATAGGAGGTCAGAAGACTCAATGTGCAGTCTTAACTCTGTCTTAAGTAGTTGTTGGACCTGGGCAAGAAATTTCACCCCTCTTTGCCTTAGTTTTCTTATCTGTAAAATAAATACAGTGGTGGGAAAAGGAAGTAGAACAAACATTTTTAGTCTAACAATTTATGATTTTTATAATGCTATAAGTTGTTACCAAAAATTTGTTTATTTTTCAGTGATTCTCAAACTTTTTGTTCCAGTGATTAACTTTGAGTCATTTATTATATGTCAACTATCACCCATTATACCATACTGAGCTGGGGCCCAGAACTGTTCATTTTTAATAAATTAGTGTCCCAAATGATACAACTGCAGAGATCCATGGACCATACTTTGAAAAACCTGGCCTGCATATGGATGTATGTGACTGGCCTCAAGTTGAACAGACCTTAATATTGAAGAGCTTGGTTGCCTATGTGGCATGATTCCAGTAGCTCTGAATATGTTTCTTTGCTTAAAGATAATACTTCTCACATCAAATTTGATGAACCATTATTTTCAGAATAAAGTCAATCCTTTAGAGAAAAGCTGAAACCACAGTAAAATGGCTTCAAGTCATTTATATTTTAATATGAATAATTTGTCAAGTTATGCAATTTTATAGCTTGGGGGGATATTAGTGAATTGATTCAAAGCCCCAATTATACTATTCTATCTGAGAAGTGAAGTTCTTAATTCATTGTCTGACAATGAATGTAATGTGAAATTCAACAGTGAAGTCAAATCTCTTTGCTTATGTCATGTTCATTAAACCTTGGAACCTTTCTTTTCTTTGAGAAGTCCTGCATAAGAGTGACGTATGGTAAATTGAACAATGCCTTCCAAAGCAATACAGACATTCCTAATTCCTGGAATCTCTGGATGTTACCTTACCTGGTAAAAGGGGTTTTGAAGGTATGATTAAGTTAAAGATCTTGAGATGGGAGATTACCTAGGTGGGTCCAATGTAATCACTACGGGTCCTCAAAAAAAAAAAAAAAGGGAGGCAGGAAGGTCAGACAGAGAGGGCCTAGTATTGAAGCCAGGGAGAAAGATGAGGAACCAAGGAACAAAGACAGCTTCTGGATGCTGAGAAAGGCAAGGAACAGAGTCTCCCCTAGAGAATCTAGAAGGAACCAGCTCTACATTAGCTTGATTTCCCCCCTATATAACTCCTTTTTGATTTCTGAACTCTAGAATTGCAAGATAATAAGCCCATGTTGTTTTAAGTCACTAAGTGTATGGTAATTTGTTGCAGCATCACAAGAAACTAATACAGGAGGATGGAGGAAGCCTAGGGCACTGGAAGCCAGTAAGCAGAAAATTAAAAGGAGGAACAAGAAAGGAGGATGCATGACAAAAATGACTCATTGGATGAACCTCAGTGGAGCTAGTGGCCACATTCAGAGCTTAAGGCAAAACAGAAGTTATAAACAAGTAGTTTGTACTCCCATACTTTAAATAGATGGGAAACTTTATCTGCTTTATCCATGAAGCATGAATGAACGCTAAACATATACTAATGACACTTGTGACTCACCAAATAGAGGACACAGCCAGTGTTCCAGCAGTGCTAATGGATTTGCACAGATATTGCAGTACTCTGCTTTTCATTCTCCTTTTAAATGCTGGAACTCATTCGTAGGTCAGACAGTCTATAATCCAAACAGATTACAATTGACTGGATTCTGTTGAAACTATCTCCCCAACCATAGTCAGATCCCCGAATGTAAAAAGTTAGAACCATTAATTAATTTGTAATGTCACCTAGGAAAAAAACTTTCTTAAAAGATAATTTCCAAAAGAATATTTTATCAAATCTAACCTTTAGACTAAGTCTCCTCTTTAGACTTAATACATTCAGGACCACTTTACAGCAAGAGATGTAATTGCCAGGGCACAGTGTAAAACAGACCTGAGTTCAAATCTTTGTTCCTCTACTTACTTGCTGGATAACCGTGAGCTAGTTACTTGGTCTCTATGCATCTGTTTCCTCATCCATAGAATGGAAATTAGAGCAGAGCCTGTTCTATTAAAGTCATGGAAAGATAACATGGGATACAGTATAGAAAGTATGCTTAGTTCAGTTGCTATTATATTGAGCCAACCTCTAAAGCAGGAGTTCTCAACCTATGGGTTGCGACCCCTTTGGGCGTCGAACAACCCTTTCACAGGGGTCTCGCCTAAGACCATCGGAAAACACATATATAATTATATATTGTTTTTGTGATTAATCACTATGCTTTAATTATGTTCAATTTGTAACAATGAAAATACATCCTGCATATCAGATATTTACATTACGATTCATAACAGTAGCAAAATTACAGTTATGAAGTAGCAACGAAAATAATTTTATGGTTGGGGGTCACCACAACATGAGGAATTGTATTAAAGTGTCGCGGCATTAGGAAGGTTGAGAACCACTGCTCTAAAGGATTTAAAATGAATGCTATGAATGCTTAGTATCTTTGAGCATTTTTTTTCTCTATGTCTATGGTTTTCAATCAGCCTGTTAGATCCCTATAGTTTCTGAGGCAGAGTCTCAGGACTTCCCTGTGTGGAAGAATGAAACCTGTGGGGCTCTGGATCCTCCACACCACCTTCTACTAGAGCTGTGCATGTTAGTCCAATAGAAAGGCTAAGTAACATTCCTACATACAAAGGAGAACTTTCTTCTCTGCCATTTCCACGTTCCCTTCCCCATCAAGTACAGAGCCTATCATATTCTCCCCATTCCTGGTATAGGTCTGCACAGACTCCACAGAAATAGCCTACAAGGGCTTCCTGGCTTTTGTGGTAGAAGCCTAAGCCCTCAGGAGAACTGGGGGTGAGGTAAGGATGTAGAGGGAGTCAAAGAAGAAGGTCGGTAGGAAGGGGCAGAGCTTGGCAGTACCTGGAGGGAGAGAAGGACTGTCTTGAGGCCATAGTGGTACTACCCACACCGGGAGGAGATGAGTAAGGTCTGAAAGTCCAGGTCTGAATTCTGAACAATAACCATTGACAGAGGGAGCAGGGAGAGGAATGATACCTGATGGAATGACCCTGAGAGGTGTGGGCTATCATTCCATAACTTGATTATAAGTCTCTTTACCAACTACACAATTCGAGTCCTTATTCTGATTTTATTATGTAACACAGCTTGTAATTCCTGATTGTGTTCATTCTCTGCTTAACCTCCTTTTAACTCCAAACCATGGACGCCTGTACTGGAATAGATTGCTGCCTTGATAATATGTGCTCAGCACTTTAAATGCCTGATCTCATCTGAATGTGACAACAGCCTTAGAGAAAGATAGTTTTGTGAGGTGGTAGTTGAGCTTCATGGCCAAGACTGTGGATTTTAGAGAATTGCAGAGTCATGGTTTGAACCCAAGTCTTTTGACTGCTGAGCCAGGCTCTCTGCCATTAAATTATGCTGCTCCAAGGCAGTAATTACAACCTGTGGATCCACACCTAGAGGCCCATCAATTTAGGGCCAGGGTTTATATATGCATTGCTGGTGTGCTTGATAAAAGATAGACTCACTTATATTAAAAAACTTTAAATAACCTGGACAACTAAACTCTTTTAAGCACTATGTCAAAATGATGTAACAGGTGCATATATAGAGCCCCATTTGAAAGTCAGGTAGAGATTCTTGGGGGCAGAGGGAGACTCTTCTCCAGGTAAGTGGAATATACAGAGAGCAGAATCTCACCCCAGGGAAGAAGAGCCAGGAGGAGTCAGGCAGATGAAGCTCTCAAGGCCACCTGCTGTCCTAAGCAGAGGGAAAAAGAACAAGCTATAGATAAGGAATTAAGACCATGTGGGTGGTGGTTAAGAGCATGACCTCAGAAATAATCGGAATTGAATTTCATTTCTGCCGCTTGCTTTGTGACCCTGGGAAACTGAACTTGTTAATGAGAACCCTCTAGGATAGGACTTGTAATTCCATCATGTTGCCAAATCTGCCCCAGGACCTAGTGCACTGAGGTCAAAGTTTATGCTTTAACTTTCCAATTAACCTCCCTCTTTTGAGGTGCACAGGGAGTTTTGAGCACTAAGTGAGTGAATCTGGGTAAAGCTTCTAGCACAGTACCTGGCACATCCTGCGGTATGCCTTGTTGTGTGGTTTAAATGAGATAAGGCAAAGAGCCAAAACCCTTAAGTGGTCAGCAAAATGCCAGTTACTGAGTAGGTCTCTGGCCAAGTTCTGCTTTCTTTCTCTCCCTGGGACCCGCGGTGCTTTGTGTCCAAGCCTGCCTTAGACAGAGAGGTAAATGAAGAGATGTGTAAGTGGCCAGAGATAAAATGCTGCCACAAATTCTTCACGCTCTACTCCCCAAGAGAAAACTGGAGAAATCTCGTACAGAAGATGTATAAAATCTGACAGAAGATTTAAAGCAACAACAAAGGACATTTTAACAGCCATAAGAAGGAATAGTTGGAGAGAATATTAGCATTTAAAAATACACAGAAATATTAATATGAAAGAAAGCAGAATTGAATTATTTTAAAAAGCACAGAGTAGTCCATAGTGTGGTCATCAGAAATAATCAACAATGAGGCCCCCAGAACTCTAAGGAAAGAGTTTAAATTCAGAGAGCAAAGCAAGAGGGTATGCAAAAATCTTAGAAAGATTTCAATCTTATAATGGTCAAAATATGTTCTTTATAAAATTTCTGGTGCTTAAAGTATTTCCTTAAAATTCACTGTGGAGCAGCTCTTTCTCCAGCAAGCTGAATTGTGACATGTTACTCTACTTAACCTTTAAGGAATCACATTTCTCGTTTCTTTTCTGATTAAAAAAATGTAGAAGTGTTTTTTCTCAATTCTAAGCCCATTTTGTTCTGTCTTTTGGGCTCACAGGACGACAGGGGGCTGTCTAGGGACAGGTAAGGCAGCCAGTACATGTTGAAACCAATAGGAGAATCCTTTCTTCCACCTTCGCCTGTCCACTCTGGGGTACCTTTGGAAAATCTCTGCAGTAGGGCAAACCCATTCTAAGGTAAATGGTCAGCTTGAATCCATCCCAGTCATCTTCAGAAGCAGATTTCAAATACCTCAGGCCTGGTAGATGTGATCACCTATTTTGAGAGGAAGACCTGGAGCATGGGAATTGAGGAAGCTGGGGAAGCAAAGAGTGTCACAATGGAGCCAGGCAGCCACACAGGTATGGCCCACCTGCTAGGGTGTGAGCAGAAAAGCTTACAGTCAGTTCAGCAGGCTCTCTTCAGGGAAAGAAAAAGTTCAGCCACAAAAAAGGACAAAACAACTAAAAAAAAAAAAACATCCAAAACACTACAAGATGTTTATTATTGAGCAGCATGGTAATCTCAGACAGAATGATTAGCTGAAATAAGAACTTGATTTATTCAAGCCTCCCGTTATATACGGATATAGACTGGTTACTTAACCTCACAATACCTCAGTTTTTCATCTGTAAAATGAGGCAAAAATATCTATAATAAGGTAAACTCTTTAGGTTGCAAGTGATAAAAATCCACTGTTAGGGATTGAACGTTTGTATCCTCCCCAGGTTCATAGGTTGAAACCTTGCTCTCCAGAGTGGTGGTATTAGGAGGTGGGGCCTCTGGGAGGTAATTTATGGTTAGATGAGGTCATTTGGTGGAGCCCTCAGGTATGATATAGTGCCCTTAGCGGCATCAGCAGAGCCTGCTTCTTCCCCCTGCTCTCTGCTATGAGTCTGCACAATAAGAAGTCAGCAGTCTGCAGCCTGGAACAGGGTTGTCACCAGAATTCGGCCATGCTGGCACCCTCATTTCAGTTTTCCAGCCGCCATAACTGTGAGAAATAGATTTCTGTTGTTTACAAGCCACCCCATCGGTGGTACTTTGTCATAGCAGCCTGAAGAACCTAAGACACCCATTTAAACTATCTTAAGGGAAAAGAAATTCAGGATTTGCTCATAAAATGCAGTTCAAACATGGCTGGATCCAGGGCTTCAACCCACTGAGTAATTTTTATCTTTTTATTTCATTTAGGCTCACCTCAACATTTTGACCTCGTTCTATCCTACTCTAGACAACTTGGATTTTCAAAGCAACTCCAAATGTATGTCCATCTAGTAGCACGACCCCAAAAGCAAGAGAGCATTTTTCTCTACATAAATTTCAGTAGGAAAGTGCCAGGGAGAACTTTTATAGGGTCCACTGGAGTCACATGCAATTTCTGAACCTTTCACTGTGAATAAGATGATGGGGGTGGTCATTATGACTGACCAGGATCTGTCACAAGAGGGAAGCAGGGGACTGTCATTAACTGGAACCATGTGAGCAGGGCAGGGATTCCCCTAAGGAAGTGGAAGGCAGTTATTGGTATCAGAAGAAGGGAAACAGGAAAAAGCACCAAGCAGAGAAAACTAGAGGTATCGCAAACCTCTACAAAATCTTTCTCAGGATGGTACTATAAGGATGAAAATAATGTGGAAAACTCTATTCATATGTTCCTTACTCAATTTGTAAATGTACTATATCTATATTCAGAAACTATAAAGATATACTAAGGGTAACCTAAAGAGAAAAAATATTATGAGACAGTGTTTAGATTTTGTCACAGTGCCTGACTATGGTGATGGGTTTCTGGTTCTCAATACATCTTGAGATTTGGGTCTGAAGTATCACAATACTTGTTCAGGTTTGACTAAGGGGAGAATTCCCTCTGAGAGAAGGTGGAAAGAATATGATAAAGTATATACATTCCCCACTGAAGAAATCTAATAAGAGGAGGCACAAATATACAGTAATGGTTATGGATGCAGTTGTCCCTGTAGGACACATAAACTTGTGAAGATTTTATCCAGCCTTCCAATTTGAGGTAAGTATTCATGTCTGTTCTTCACAAAGCAACAAAACTAGCCTTTTCTCCTCAGGTCATATATGCATTGATATATTTTTGTTATGATATATTTTTGTTTTGTCTGAGTGTGCCATAGAAAAAACCTTAAGAGAATAAAAATATCCTGATTTTTCTCTCCCACTTAAGTCTTCTTAACCACTGTAAAGACTTTTCTAAATCCTCACCCATCAACTTATATAGCACTCTAAGACATACTGATACAGTTGTAATAAACCCAGTTATTAATAACAGGAAAGGAGCAAAGGGAAGGCCAGATAACATAGGCATGCCATTTATGCAGCTTTGCTAGGAAGCTGCAAAGCCACTGGTCTGTTCCCCACAGATCCTGGGGGAAGGGGCAGTTGACGGTGACGTAGGGAAGGTACTTATGTGTCAGTCACACCTGGGAATAGGTCATTGACCTGAATAGGCATTGCCACTGCAAGCATGGGAAGATTTGAGGTACTTAAAAACTCCTGAACAAAAAAGTTCTCTCTCGTTCCCTCTTTCTCTTTTTCTCTCTCTCTCTCTCTCTCTCTCTCTCTCTCTCTCTCTCTCTCTCTCCCCCCCTCTTGTTGCAGGCCACATGGTCCACAGCCATGTGGACCCCACACACAATGGACTAATGGACTAATGCTGTACTGGATGCAACTCCACAATGGAACAGAAACTCTGGACACTGGTTTTGCTTCCAGTTCTGCTAAATCCCCAATACACCTCTTCTAGGACTGGTTTCAGGAAAATGGGACTTTGCAAACTCAGAGATGAAATTCCATGCAAATAAAAAACACTCATCCTCCTGAGTGTTTGGGTTGGGTCCTTACAAAAGAAACCTCTAGATCAGCGGTTCTCAACCTGTGGGTCGTGACCCCTTTGGGGGTCGAACGACCCTTTCACAGGGGTTGCCTAAGACCATCGGAAAACACATATATAATTACATATTGTTTTTGTGATTAATCACTATGCTTTAATTATGTTCAATTTGTAACAATGAAACTGGGGGTCACCACAACATGAGGAACTGTATTAAAGGGTCGCGGCATTAGGAAGGTTGAGAACCACTGCTCTAGATAGACTGATCAAAAATAAAAGAGGAGACATTGCTATGGATCCTACAGAATCAAGGGGACCATATCTATATCATAAAAGGCCTGTGGTCGTGACTCCGTTACGGCATTACAACCAAACGAGCAGCGGCTCTCACAGCAGGCGGGATGCCGGCAGTGTCCCAGGAGCGTGCAAGGCGTTGGCAGTGTCTGCAGACTGTGCAAGGCGTTGTGAGACAGCGGACATGGCCCTGATGGCAGGCTAGGCCTAGGGGACCCTACATGTGAACGATTTAATCATGTGCTGGGCCTCTAGTTACAAATCATTTTATATCAATACATTTGTCAAAATAGATAAAGTAACCAAATTCCATGAAAGATTCAAAACTTACACAAAAGAAACTAATAATCTAAGTAGTCCCATGTCTATTAAAGAAATTTAATGTTTAAATAAAAACCTTCCCACACAGATATCCCCAGGTCCAGATGGCTTCCATGTATCAAACATACATAGAAGATCTTATGCAAATTCTTTCAGAAAAAGAAGAAAATTCCCAACTCTTTTTTTATGGCTAGAATTCTCTTGATAGCAAAATCAGAATATAAATATGCAACAAGTTGTGCTGTTTGCTAAATGTGTGACCTTAATCAAGTTGCTTTATCTCTCCAGCTTTCAATTTTCTCATCCGTGACCATTCAGGAGAATATTCTGGCTTGGAATCTGGCATGTGGAGAAGAGCCTGGAGGAGAGACCAGCATCTGGCTCATTTCCTGCCTCTGTCTTTAGGAGAGATGCTCCCGGTGGCAGATATCTCATCTCTTCCCACTTCCAAACAATAGCAACTGAATGTGAATGGACTAGGGTTCTTTCCTTTTAGGTTTTTTTTATATATAAAATAGGTAAATTCCAAACAAAGAAACTCAGGAGAGCAAGGTGAGCCTGTTGGAAATGCAGGTATGCATTATAGGAGAGAATAGACTGAGACTATCTGAGCTATACAATTTTCTATCCTCACCTGCTCATTCCCTCCCCACCCCCCTTCCCCACCATCAAATAACTATTTAACTGTCTGTCTCTGTCTCTCTCTCATTACATAACTATTGCTTATTGATTTTTCCGCTTAGACCTTATGGCTGTGGCAAGAAATATTTGAGAACTGCTTCATAGATGATCCCTCCCTCCACCCAACTGGTGTGGCTCAGTGGTTGAGCATTGACTATGAACCAGGAGGTCACAGTTTGATTCCAGGTCAGGGCACATGCCCAGGTTTCAGGCCCCATCCCTAGTGGGGGGCGTGCGGGAGGCAGCCAATCAATTCTTTCTCATCATTGATGTTTCTATCTCTCCCTCTCCTTTTCTCTCTGAAATTAAT
>NW_005871048.1:12676646-12677731 GCF_000147115.1 Myotis lucifugus
ACCCTCCCTCTAGTAAATACGAGAGCTTACTATATGGCAGACAATGAGGTAAGCAAAACCAAATGTGCCATTTGGCCTCATGGAGTGGATGGTCTATGGTCATTACAGACTGGATTAAACAAAGACAACTATATGCTAGTTGTTCCTGGGTGACTCAATATGCTAACTATTGTTATCCCTATTGTATAACTGAGGCAGCTGAGACTTGGAAAAAATAACTTGCTGAACTTGGGAAAGCTAGAAAGGAGAAGAGCTACCATTTGAGCCTGGGTCTGTCCTACTCCAAAGTCCAAACTATTTCCACTCTGCTGTGCTGTTTAATTAAGAAAGAGTTGGAAACAGATGCAGTGTTGGGGCTCACATAGCACTTTCCTCATTAGACCACTGAAAGCTTCCCCCCAAGCCTTCTCTGCAGCCTCCAACATTTCTGTTGGCACAGGCTACCGAATGGGAGGAAGGTCAAGTGGGAGACTGGGAGACAGGCACACTTCTCCATCAGAAGCTCACCCCAAGTCAAGCCAGAAAACTGCCTAAAATG
Organism: Myotis lucifugus; assembly: GCF_000147115.1. Lineage (NCBI taxonomy): Eukaryota > Metazoa > Chordata > Mammalia > Chiroptera > Vespertilionidae > Myotis > Myotis lucifugus. The sequence goes on from NW_005871048.1 coordinate 12,677,185, forward strand.
GGGCTGCAAAAGGAAGAAGTCTGAAGAGTTTCCAATCATATCATCTTGAAATAGTTCTGAATTCTTTCTCTTTCAATATACAGCTTTTAAACAACACAAAGACTTTCTACCCTTGAGCCTATGTATTTATATTTTGGGAAATGTCTGCCAAATCCAGCGGTTTCTTCCTGCTTAGAACTTTGAGTGATCTGAGTCAAATGCTCTGAGAAGTCATTTTTCCTTTAAAGAACTCCTTAAAGAGGAATCCAGGTGGACTTTAGCCTGATAGCCAAGTTGTTGACAAAGCACCAGAGTTTCTGCTATTTCCTGGACACCAGTCCATATTGCTTTAACAGGATTTCATTGCATTGAACTTGATATTCCCTCCAAAACCATTAATCCAGTCTCAGCTACTTCTGTTGGTCAGAATTGACTTGGCAGCTGTACTTAGAGAGGTCCAGAGAGAGAGAAAAATATTCTCCTGTGTTAATTAAATGATGGTGACCAGGAAATAAAGTCCTACTTTGGGATTTAGAAGTTAGGAAACAGGGGTTCCAATGCTGAACTT
>NW_005871048.1:12677831-12709546 GCF_000147115.1 Myotis lucifugus
TTTTAAACCCTCCCTCCAGTAAATACTGAGAGCCTACTATATGGCAGACAATGAGGTAAGCAAAACCAAACGTGCCATTTGGCCTCATGGAGTGGATGGTCTATGGTCATTACAGACTGGATTAAACAAAGACAACTATATGCTAGTTGTTCCTGAGTGACTCAATATGCTAACTATTGTTATCCCTATTGTATAACTGAGGCAGCTGAGACTTGGAAAAAATAACTTTCTGAACTTGGGAAAGCTAGAAAGGAGAAGAGCTACCATTTGAGCCTGGGTCTGTCCTACTCCAAAGTCCAAACTATTTCCACTCTGCTGTGCTGTTTAATTAAGAAAGAGTTTAACATGATTCTGATTACATTTTATATCTCACTAGCAGAGTAATTGATTTGTATTTTATCATGGTTAACTGTGCTATATTATATTCACCACTTGTCAAGTTTTTGAATGACTTATGTTGGATTCAAAGTTTGTATTAGAATAAATTTAAAATTCTGCTGGATTGCATGAAATGCAAAAATCCTTAAAATATTTCCCCTTAATTTTGAAATGGAAATGAACTTAATAGGGAGTGTCCTTGACCTCACCCAGAAACCTAGTGAGTGGATGCTTCTGCAAAGGTTTGTATACAGGCTATTAGGGGTTTGTGTATGTTTGAGGCTAGGGCTAGTAAGGTGGTCTGAGTATACTTGGGCAATAAAAGTCAACTCCTAACCCAAATCTCCACCCTGCAAAGGGAACTTCTGATTAAATTTCTGATGTCAGATAATAAGGTTGATAGACATACACACACAAAAATGACATTTTTTCTCACTAATAATTCTGATAAATACCATGTCTGCTCAGGATGTTAGCAAGTACTCTGCAGGAAGAGGTAACAGGATATGAAGCATCAAGTCCAAATCCTGATTCAGAATCTGAAACCCCTGGCAATATGTCGCAACTCTACATCTTCTTGCCTAACCATCTGCCACCAATCCCTTCCTCTACCCACCTATACTTCAGCCATAACAGGAAGCAAACCACTTTCTAAATATTCCTCTAAGCCTCCAAACACTTTTCTATGGAAGATCTATCCCTCTCCACCTTTTAGAAGCCTGTAAGGCCCAACTACCTTCTCATTTAGAAAATCCCATTCCCAAAGGAATTGATCTCTCTTTCCACCTGGTTTACAAAGAATTTTGCACACTCTTTGGTGATCTACTCATCACTGGTCCTAATCAAGGCACAGGGCATGAGGGAAGGAGCCTCAATTATGTCCTCTCTTCTTAGATTCCTAGTGTCCAGCTCAGCAATGACCCAAAATAGGCACTGCACTGAGAATACATGAATTAATGTGTATGGAGAGGAAATCAAGCCAAGAATCAAAGCTCCACTTGGCCCTGGCTGGGAGACTCGGTTGGAGCATCCTCCCATACACTGAAAGGTTGCAGGTTCGATTCTTCATTAGGGCACATACCCAGGTTGTGGGTTGGGTCCCTGGTCAGGGTGCTTACAGGAGGCAACCCATTGATATTTCTCTGTCACATGGATGTTTCTCTCTCCCTCTCTCTGTGTCTCCCTTCCTTTCTCTAAAATCGGCAAACATATCCTTGAATAAGGATTAAAAAAGAAGCTCAGCTAATTTTCATGTCAACAGGACAGGGATGAGTCAGCCCCCATTCTGGAGTCATGACCAAGGTCATTACTTTGTAGGGCCTGTGTGTTCCATACTCTAATTTATCTTAAATCATTGATGTGATTCTCAATTTTGATTTCTAGTATAAAGCGAAACCCTTAAGATATTTTTCATTATTTTTTAAATCCCTTTTAATCATTTTTAATGCCCATCAGAAGCTTGAAATTGAAATGTTATGACAAGACGGCCCAGTTTTTCTGTGCTACATTTGGGCAATGGACGCTCTCCTCAGACCTATACTGTAATGCACCAGTCATTTTCCTTAAGGAATATGCACTTTGTTTACTTGCAGCAGTACTATTAATCCAGTAACGTGGATAAAAGAATATACTCAGAGAGAAAAGCTTTGGAATACTTTAAGAATATGCCTAAGAAATACATTTGTCTAAGTAAATAGTCTCTCCTGATCTGTTTCCGAGGGCACACGGTGGGCAGGTGAGGAGAGGGGCAGGCCTTCACCATGCTCCTCCTCTGATCATCCATCTCCTCGCGGAGACAGAGAAATGTTCTCCCGTTTTCACACACCTGCTCTGTGTGGAGTGTCAGAGTGACTGCCCTCTGGCCCCAGTGCTGGGCAGGCGTGGAGCCTTCTGGAGAACACAGATCTGTGCTCCCTCAGCGGCTCCTGCATCTTTGGTTTCCCAAGGACTGGAAAGGAAAGGCAGTTGCCATGATCACAGTGAAGGCGAAAAGGAAAGGGAATGCTTATAAAGGCCACCTGTCACCTGATGGGGATGGGCAGAACAGGAGAGTCACGGGCCCATGAGATTCAGGGCGAGGCCTTTTCCCTATTGAGCCTGGAATATAAATGCCCGTGTGTTTTCCCAGCATTTTTAGTGCCCCGCATCCTATATGCCCAGCTGCCCATTCTGTGCACTAGAAGCCCACAATCTAGGATCCAAGGTGGCAACTGTGGTTGTCCGCACTCTAGGCCTCTCTCTGCCACACTGAGCCTCACCTCCACATGAGGTCTTGAGAAATGCCAGGGTAGTTCTGGGGTCCCCCATTCACACCACGTTTGCCCCAGGATGGAATCAGTGTCTGAGCTAAGGCAGGTCCCCACTGGGGGGTGGCAGAAGTTTCCACAGAGGTCACCTCTCAGGCCTCCTGAGACCCTGGCTGGCTGGGAGGAGATGCTTAAGTCTCCAAACACCACAGGGCCTGCCTAAGCCATAGCTCCATCTCCAAAGCACTTTTAAATGAAACAGCCATTTAAGTAGAATAATACAAATTTAAAAGGAAAAATAGGCGTCTTTCTGCCATTATAATCAAATTATTTCCTAGAGGTTAATTCAACATACCCCAATACCCCAGACTTCTTTTTATCACTATCAATGAGTTTTCAAAAAAACCTACACATCTCTTTTAGAAAATCTTAAATGATATAAGAAAAGCAAAAGTGAATAAAATGGAAATAGTTTCCAGATTTGGTCCCAGATCTGACATTCATACCATGGGAGCTTGGGCCAGTGACAAAGCTCTCTGCAAGGATCTTCTTTGCAAAGTAAGATGTTGGAATAGATGGTCTCTAAGGTCTCTCCAGCCCTCAAATCACATCTATGCTGGTTTTGTCCCAATTATCCCTCTCATTTATTCTAACTGTGAGAGAGCAGAGGTTCCAACATGAATCGGACTGCATGTTACAGCGTGGGCACCTCTGGCAAATGCCAGGAGGAACGTCATCTCCACGGTGACCAGCAGAAGAGCTGCCCCTTTGGGCACTGACAACTGCCCACAGACACCAGCAGCGCAGGGACCCTGAGGCGAAGATGAGGAATGTGGTTGAGGCATCCTGGCCAAGAATATTCTGTCTCAGAGAAAGAACATTGATATCCACTGAGGACCCTAAGAACTGTGGAAGAGGAATTTAAGAAAGGGTGGGATTGCTACACAGCAGTACTGGGATATTAACTATCTATGGCTAAAGAATAACAAACCATTCCAAACTTAGTGGCTTTAAACAACTCTCTAGCTCACAATTTGAGCTGGATACAGCGGGTGCTCCTCCTATTTGTGTCCCGTGGGCTCAAGCATGCACCCATTTGAGCTAAGTGGCTCTGTTTTTGTCTGTAGACTGGGCCATGTGCCTTTTCATCACCCAGTAAGCTAATCTATGCTTCGTCACGTCCAAAGCACCAAACACAAGGCCAGTGTGCAAGCATTTTTCAAGATTCTTCTTCAGGTATGTTTGCCAGTGCCCCACTGACTAAAGTAAGTCACATGTAAATTCTCAATGAGAAATGAAATTTGTGAGCCTGCAGATCAAAGAGGAATTGGTAAATTTTGCAAATTGCCAGCCTTGCTTAACCTTTGGGACTCTGTCCAAAGTTATACATGGGAATGCAAATGTAGGGAATTCCTCATGGATGATTTGCTTCTGTGCCTCATATTATTCTTACCCTTCCAACATCTAACCTCTGAACTCGTGCCTTCAGGTAAGTCCCTCAATTACATCTTTAAGGATTTCATGAGTAATCACAGTCGATCAGAATTTTCATATCTCTGAACTGCATGGCTATGAAAAGTATACCACTTCTAATCTGCAACCTGTGTTTGGCAAGTAAACTGAGCATTATACCAGTTTCAGTCAACAGTTTCTTACCAGTGGACCTTGCAAACCCTAAGCACTGTGCTAGGGTTTAGATTTAATAGAAACAGAAAGGAGGGAGGGAATGAGGGAGGCAGGAAGAAATAAACCTGCCTTCTTATATCTTGTGGTTCAGTGGGAAGTACTAGTAAACCAGCAACTTTTGCAAGGAGTACAGTTCAAGAACTTCATTTTCAAAATTAAGGTGAATTTCCCATTTTAAACAACCTCCAATGAATCACTTTTAATTTTCATGGAATCTGTCTTCTCAGAAGAAGGTTTAAAAGTGCCTGACTTCCTTCTTTTCATTGTTAAATTGTCACCAAGTTATTTTTAATTCTGACAGTGTCCTCAGACTCCTTCTGAGGACATTAATTTCTTTGGGAGTTGAAAAAAATTCTGAGTCAATTTCCTCTTACACAGAACCAGCCTTTCACTTAGACAATACTTCAAAGGAAGCTTGCTTCTCAACACTGAGCTGGAGCCTTGTGAAGAGGCTGAAAACATGGGCAGTGTCATTGCCCCTAATGTTTTTCTTTAAAAATCTACAAACACTGCTCCTCAACAAATCTGAAATGAGCAAAGTTTGCCCTCTGATCTGTTTATCCTTTCAAATGCTGTTCTTGGTGTTTTCCTCTCCATTTTAACTACATAAATAGTGAGGATATTTTTGTTGGTGTTTTTGAATAACAACTCATGGCATTTGTCTCCTTTCAGAAGTTTTCATTTTAATAAGCTACTTAAAAATCTCCCGCTCTCCTTCTCCCCCTCACACACACCACAGCTTTTAAAATTCATGAGAGATTAACTCTACTGATGAACTTTTAGACAATAAGGTAAGAGAAAGATTTTTGTAAAGCATGCCTACTCTCAAGACAGATCCCATCAATTCAGAAGCCAATTTTAGAGCAAATTAATTTTACCTAGTTTTGCTAATCAGTTTTAAATTCCTACATTTTCCCAAATAGGACATACAGATAGCCAACAGGTACATGAAAGGGTACTCAACATCACTAATCACCCAGAAAATGCAAATCAAAACCACAATGAGATATCACCTCAAACCTGATAGAATGACCATTATAAAAACGACAAGAAATAACAAGTGATGGTGAGGATGTGGAGAAAAGGGAACCCTGTGCACTGTTAGTGGGAATGTAAATTGGTGCAGCCACTATGGAAAACACTATGAAGAGTCCTCAAAACATTAAAAATGAAAATTATAATTCCATTTATGACCCAGGAATTCCATTTCTGGGTTCTTACCTGAAGGAAATTAAAACATCAGTCAGAAAGATATATGTACCGCAGCATTATTTACAATAGCCAAGATATGGAAATAACCATAAACAGATGAATGGAAAAACAAAATGTGGTAGACAGAGAGAGAGAGATCTATATATCTCTCTATATAATGGAATATTATTCAGCCATAAAAAAGAAGAAAATATTGCCATTTGTGACCCTGTGGATAAACCTTGAGGATATTATGCTAAGTGAAATAAGTCAGACAGAGAAAGACAAATATCATATAATCTCACTTATATGTGAAATCTAAAAAACAAAAAACAAAGCAAACAACTAAAAAACTCAAAGTCATAGATACAAATAACAGATTGGTGGTTGCCAGAGGTACAGGGTGGAGGGGTGGGAAGAATGGGTGAAGGGGGTCAAAGATATAGACTTTCAATTATGAAATAAATGTCATGAGATGTAATGAACAGCATGGTGACTATAGTTAATAATATTTCAAAGTTGCTAATAGAGTAAATCTTAAAAGTTATCATTAAAAGAAAAAATGTGTAACGCTGTGGTTACAGATGTTAACTAGATTTATTGTGCTGGTCATTTTGCAATAAGTATAATATTGACTCATGTTGTACACCTGAAACTAATATAACATGTCAATTATAGCTCAATAAAAATTCCTTTCTTAGATCCTCACAGAAACTAAAAATCAATGAGAAATTTTTTTTAAATGGAAAGATAATTTTTCATTTTCAAAGAATAGGGGCAGTAAGAAGAAGGCTCAATAAATTTCCAGCAAAATTCTGGAAGTTGTAGATATTATCCTATCTTGAGAAACTTGAAAGAAAACAATGCCCACTCACGACCAGCACATATTCAAATGAAATCCCATGTTATAGAGTGCAAAGTAGGGGAACTATATTTTGTGTACTGATTTGAGTGTGTCAAAAGAAATTTACTCACAAAATATGGCTGTAATTGAACTGTAAGTGACTTAGAATCGCAGGGTGTATTGATAGATATGTGAACATAGATTTGTAAAGGAAATACGTCCTTAGGATGTATAAATAAAATAAGTAATGTGAAACCACAGGGTAGATTGTTGTGTACTGAAGTGTTATTATTTCAAATCCATGCTTTGAAAGATTGTTTTGGACAAAATTGCTCCCATTTGTTTTGATGAAATTCTTTAGAAGTTCGAATGCTAGGGCTTTCTTCCCTGACTCTCAGTGTGGAGAGGACCATTATGTCATTGACACAATAGTAACTGCAGTGCTGTCCATCATGTGCTTTTCACAGTTTACTTTTAAACTGTAAAAACCAAGAGGTTTGAACAGCAGCTTGAGAGTGTTCGGTCTGGGCAAGGCTACTCCTTGCTGACTAAAATAGCTCTCCTAAGATCTTGTGACCTTTGTGCCTGCTCTGGCCAAGTTACTCTAGGTGGGTAGTGATATTAAACTGTATGGCAGTCTCAGGAAGACACTTGTTGAGGCTACTCCTCATAGGCAGTGGCTCAAGCTGTGTAATAATCCCTAGAATGATAATCTTCAGACTGCCCACCTTGCCTACCAACACAGGTACCATTGACCACTAGCTACTTGCCCAGCAGCGAGGGACCTAAGCCAGCAGCTGAACGTTGGAAGGACTGGCTCTCTTAAGAACACTGATAGAAAGGTACACCTCAACTTAATTTGGATTTTATTTCTTTCATTTCCCCTTTGCCTGGAACCATAGTGTAATTAATCTATCATTGGTTCAGACTATATTATTCCTTTATTGGCTTATTAAGAGACATTATCCAGCATGCTACTGGTTTGTGAAATATTATGACTTATAATTCACACAGTGAACCTGTGTTAAATAAATTATGGGCAAAGACAATCTCAGTCTCTGAGCATAATTTTGCCATGAACAAAACAGTATGTAAATGAGCTGGCAATAGTTTCACCACAGACAAGTTTGGCTGTGCAGTCTTCCATGTCCACGTAGGCTATATAAACTCTCGCTTATTGAAATATTCCGAAGGTATGAGAAGAAAGGCAAGGAGTTTATCCATGGGCTCTTCCTCTCATCCCTCTTTGGTCAAAGTCCACTCATTATGCATTAAATCCCCCAAACTCTACATCATTACCTGGCCCCTCCAGCATCACGAGGAAAGGGGGAGACTCTAAAATCTCTCCTTGTCTGTGGGTGTTGTGTGTGGGGACCTTGAAATGTGTGCCAACAGAAGCAACAACAGCCGGGCTTTCACCGTGTGAAGGGAGAGTCAGGCAGCTCCAGCCAGGAATCTGAGGCCCAGGATGACAGGCTCAGCTGACCTGGAACAGTGAATCAATAGGGTCTGGTAGGACTGCACACCATTATGTAGCCATAAAAATTTTATGTGGCCATAAATTTTCTGTGAAATCCTTAATTTTTTTATACCTTATAAGCTCAAAGTTGAATTTCTGCCCAGGACTGTCTTCTAAGAGGGGAAAAAATCTTTCATGTATATTCAGAAATTAATTTAATAGTTATCTTCCAAGGATAAATGGCCTTGAAAATAAGTACAATTGTTATGGAAAATACATTCATTAAAATATTTCATGTAACTTTAGTTTTTTTCACTTAAACTTGTAAACAACTTCGCCAACAGGAGGTTAATTGTATTTAACAATCTTGTGGCAATTAACCATCAACCATGACCTTTGTGACTTTGTTAAAATATTCCCTTATTAAGAACATATGTCAAAATCTCTCTCCTGGAAAAAGTTAGTTTTTGTTTGTAAAATAAATCTGTGATTCTATCTGCTTAATTTTAAAGTAAAACATACATCTCACTCATTTTTCCACACTTGGTAAAACTATGACTAATGATCTGTGGGAATAAAATTCTGTCTGTATATACATGAATGAAAATGTTGAGAATAGCCATTTTATCATGTGAGTGAAAACTAACAATATGGTGAGAGATGCTCTCAAATTAAATTGGAGTAAATAAAGCAGGAATCAAAGACTATATGTAATATACCCAGCCCCCTGTGTGGGAGGTGTAGGGTATGGATCCCCTCACACAAAAGAGAAAGACAACAAATGGTAATGAAATTACAGATGGTTTAATTAAATCCCTTATTATATTTTCCATTCTTTACCAACTTTCTACATAATTACTTTCTAATCAGAATTTTATAATTTAAATGAATCTAAAAATACCTTAAATTGAGAGCTATGATAGGTAGTCAAAGCCAAAATGTTCAATAATTAAGCAGAAATCTAATCATGTATATCCTGTTAGAATAAAGACTGTGTGAACCGAAGCGTTTAATTAGCTTAGAGGAGTAACTCTCACACTACAGAGGGAAAACCAGGAGAGTTTGTTGAAAATAGAGGTTCCCACAATCCAATACAGCAGGCCTGGGTGAGACCAAAGATCTGCATTTGATCAAGCTTCCTGGTGATTTTAATGCAGTTAGTTCGAGCTATCCTTTGATAAGTTCTGGCCCAAAGAAACGTCCAAAGAATCAAAATTTCACAGAGACTCTCATATTCCATCCAAAAACAATGCTGCTCTGTCCCCGGGAATGTCAGTCCTCTGGTTCCACAAGGCAGGTCCTCCAGTGACCCATTAGCAAATTGTTTATGACTGGCTTCCTTGTGGTTTGCGTAAGGGGAGAAAATGGACTGCTCAGTCAACAGTGGCATTTGAAGTTGTCAGAATGTCCTTTTCATTGTGAACTAATAAATCATACGCAGTTTATACATCAGTCTTTCTGAGCTCAGTTAATGTGAGTCTACTCCTAAAACCTGGGTCCATTTTCAGATAACGGACAAAACTAGACATGTGAGTTCTCAAAGCTGAATCTCTTACACTCGGAGGAAGTGAGCCCCATTCCCACAGTAGCGGATGTTTGTTATTTTTGCCAGCCTGGCATCCTCTCCATTTTTCTGGTACAGTAACTTGAATTTCCCCTGGGAACACCCCTCTTCTGCTCTCAGATTCCTTGCAAATATGAACATACCTGTCCATTTCAACTCAATTCTAGGTTTTTTGTTAAAACAAAATGAAGCTTTAGAGATAAAGTTTAGATCTATTGAGTCATAGAGCCATAAGAGAAAAGTGTGCCTGAAAACAAAGTGATAATGGACAAAGGAAGGATCAAGCATTAGAAAGAAAACTAGAGAGAAAAAAAGAAAGAGGAAGAAAACTCTTTACAATTTCACTGGTGGTCATACCAGTTGCCTTTGTCTTACATGAACCAACCAAGTCCCTTCATTTACTTGAGCCCGTTTGAATTGGATTACTTTCACTTAATAAAGAAAGACTATGAAATACAACAGCACCTCTATCTCCACATTCAGAGCATAGCTTCCATTCAAGAGCAACAGTTAGGTCTAAAGGAACATTTAGAAAATCCATCCTCACAGGAAGTGGAGACTAGCTGGACACTACCTGCATGTCAAATTTCCTTCATTTGAGAATAAGATGAACCTAATAATTGTCGTTAGAAAACTTGACGCGAGCTTAGGACTCTTCTTTTCCAAAGACCATTCCATGTTGCAGCATGGCACAAGAACAAAAGTATGATATGTTTCACAAATCTTTATATCTTGCTCTATGCCACAAAAGTCTTCCTATGCTTACTACTTAGAATATTTCTATAAAAATGAGAGGAAGACCACCACCCCCACCTTTGGTGCCCCAAGTAGGGAAGGGAAATTGATGGCGGGATTCACCTCAGTTATGAATATCATCATAATCCATCAATCAACAGGATAATAGGAAACAGGAGTCCCGCTGCCTGTCCACAGGACAAACAATTGCAGATAAAATTTTTTCCCCTGCCCTTTCAACTTGGCAATCTTCACTGCTTATGTACATAAGACAATTGAAAGGAAAAATCTCATTAGCAGATTGCTGAGAAACCAATAAAAACATTTTTTCCAGAAAAAGTATGCGGCAACAATAAATCCTTCAATTTGTTAAATAGACTTTTGATTCTCTCACATAATGGCTCCTATAGACAGGGTGAGTTGCAATATATAATGGCCTCGGTCATATAAAGCATTGATATTTAGGAACAACCCAGCCTCATGAAATAATTAAACATGGCAAAATGTTTATACTCGAAATCTCTTTCCCCATTGCAAAAGAGACTGACTAGTTAAGAGTTAACAGCTCATCAAAAAGGATAGATGGATGCTCAGAAGTGACGGCTCATTGATGTCCTACCTCTCTCTAATGGCTATAAAGCATGCACACTCCATTCTATGCCAGAAGAGACTTGACTGCAAACACAGTAAAATAAGAACCAAACCCGTGGGGCCAAAGATGAAGGCAGAACTGCTGCAACCACTTTTGCAGATGTCCAGGACGAGTATTGTGTTTGGTGGGATGACTGGAAAAGAAAAGACCCGTCGAGACCACTATTGCATTTATACTGAGCACATGTCTAACATCAGAAGGGGAATCTACACCAATGGGTAAATTCAGCCTCAGGACATAGCTTGTAAAAGCAGAATCAACATAAGTTACCTCATAGTGTTTGTTTTGGTAAAAAAATAATTTTTTTTCAAAAATCGATCAAAAACCACACAATAGCATTCTGCACCTTCTCAGATTCCCTCAACCTCTTCCTCCTCTGTCTCTTGGTCAGCATCTCTCCCATGAACAAGTACCCCTCCAACTTTGGACTTGGGAAAAATAACCTTTTGTGGCATGGTGCCCGATTCCCAAGCAGCCACTGAGGAGCCAAGAGTATGTGGAGTTAGCTTTCCATAGGGTAAAACTCCACCAACAAGAAATGACATACGTGGGAGCTGGGAAGCTAAGCTCCTCTTTCTCTTTCTCTCCCACAAACTACCCCAAGGTAGAGTTCCTCCTTGCAACCCTTCTGGAAAAGCCCTAAATGCATGTGGAGTGACACAGTGCATCTCCCCCCCAGCTCCTTGTTAAACAGTAGCTAGCGTGGTAATACATGGCATTACACTGCACCACATGGCATTTACTCTGGCCTTATCACCTTTACACTCCAGGTAGCACATCTATAATAATAAAAGGGTAATATGCTAATTAGGCTGAACATCCTTCCAGGTATCAATCCGGACATCCTCCCAGACATCCTTCCAAAAAAAGCTGGGGCCGAGCAAAGCCGGGTCCTGGGTGCCTGGCAGCGGTGGCCAGAGCAAAGCAGCCCGGGTCCTGGGTGCCAGAGGGAAGCCAGTGCCAACAGCCAGGGGAAGGCCTACTCTTGCATGAATTTTCGTGCATCGGGCTCTAGTCCCAAATAAATGGACAACAGTCTAAGCCAGCCATGGGCAAACTATGGCCCGCAGGCCGGATCTGGCCCGTTTGAAATGAATAAAACTAAAAAAAAAAAAAAAAAAAAAAAAAAAGACCGTACCCTTTTATGTAATGATGTTTACTTTGAATTTATATTAGTTCACACAAACACTCCATCCATGCTTTTGTCTGGCCCTCCGGTCCAGTTTAAGAACCCATTGTGGCCCTCGAGTCAAAAAGTTTGCCCACCCCTGAAAGCACTGCCTTGGGCTCTGCTTTCTTGAAAATTCGAGAGGAGGCATGTTGAAGCTACTTGTTGACAGCAGTGAAATCTCTTTGCTCACTATCACTAATACTTTTATTAGTAAAATAATTTCCCTTTATATATTCAGTGATATGGGTTTTATTTAGCTTTGTACTTTGATCTGCAGATAACAAAAAAAGCACTCCTCACTTATACAGGGCCTTTCAAAATGCCCCTTCATATTGTTATTACCCATCAATGCAAGAAATACACTTATACTTCAGCTGTTTAGTGTTCCGTAACTCACTGCCCAAAATGAAATGACTTAAAGCAAAGATATGGAGGGCTTGCCTGCATGATTCCGATCCTGGTGGCACCGGCTGGAGTACTCACTTGGCCAAATTCAGCTGTTAGCTGAGCTGGATTCGAAGGTCCAAGAAACCTTCACTCAAAAATCCGTGCCTCGCTGCTCCTTCAGGCAATGGCTTGCTCTCCCCCAGGCAAACTGAAGCTTCTTCACCGGGGATGTTCTGACTTGACCCCTCCCGTGGGGGCTGAATTCCAAGACAGAGGAAGCCAAAGCTACCAGTCCTCTCATGGCCAGGGCTCAAAGCTCCAGAATTCACTTTTATTGTTCAAAGCAAGTCACACACGCAGTGTGACTCGACCCTACCCCCTCATATGGGGTGGCACGTGTGCAGAAAGAGGGAGGTATATACAGCTGCCACCTTTGGAGACTGTGTACCAGGGTCATTCTAGAGTTGTCTGCAGATTAGAACCATCTGGAGACCTTTTAAAACTACAGGGGCTCAGGCCACACCCTAAACCAATTAATTCACAATGGGGCTTGGGCGTATACACAGGCATCTGTTTCTTTGTTTCTTGTTAAGCTCCCCAGGTGATTGCAATGTGCAGACAAGTTTGGAAACCTTTGATTTACCACAACTTGTGAGCAAAGAGGTTTTAAAAAGCTCGAACCAGCAGTGCCTCACTTACACTTGGTTACATGTCATTTCACAGTATGCTCTGTGGCTTGTCTTGAAACCCACCATGGGTTTAAAATTTAAGGGAAACACTAATCACTTCAATGCTTAATAAAGCTGCCATGATAAGCTAGCTTAGTCTGCCTTACAGGGTGACCAACTTTCCAATTTGCCTGGCACTGAGTGGTTTCCTGGGACATGAGACTTTCAGTGCTAAAACCATGTCAGTCTGAGCCAAACTGGATAGTAGGTGACCCTCGATTGCCTTATCTCCCCTCTGCTAGACTGGACATGTTAAGGAAACCTTTGGAGCAGCGGTGGCCAACCGGTGGTGGTCCACGAAGTCCGAAAGGATGGCAACCGCTGTTCTAGTGAGTTTTGTTTCTGCAACATGACTTCATTGTTATCACCTGAGTTTCCTCAAGATTAATGGCCTAGGCCAGTGTGGCCTCAAGTGTGTTCCACGGACCTGCCCTATTAGCATTACCTGGACACTGGTTAGAAGTAGAAATTCTGGGAAATTCTGGTGCTGAGTCAGAATCTCTGGAAGTAGGGCCCAGGAATCAGCGTGTTTTGCAAAGCAGACCTGCTCTGGCCTGCCAGGTTCCATCTTCATCGATCTCCACCATCCCACATAAGACAAAATCAGGTTTCTGATTTGCAATAGAGGCAGAAAAAAACATAGCAGGAAGATCCAATCAATGCTAATTGGCCAGAGATGCCTGACCAAAAGCAGCCAGCATCTCCAGACACATACATGATAATCACCATTTGGGACTCAGTTCTGGTCAGTCATTTATTTGAGAAAATAAATTAAAAATATTATATCCACAATCAAGGCGGGAGTGTGGAGTCGGGAGTGCACTGAGCACAGCTGTCTGCTCAGTAGAAGGCCTGTCTCCTTCCAGAACACATCAAAGGGATGTAAGTCAGGTGGTAAGCTTTTCTCCAACCTGAAAGGAAAAAATTAAAAAAAACCTCTTCCTTAAAGTTAAGTAGAAAATCAATATTTGACTGTGACTAGATGCTTAGTTTTTCCATTTGAATTTATAGTAAAAATCATTGAGGTTTCAGTAATTTAGAAATTATGCTCTGTTGAACTAGCTCAGGCTGAAGTTTACCTAGATGTAAAGAAGAGTTCTGCCAAACAAATTAATACCTAAAAATTTAACCACTTTAAAATGAAAACAGGTTTTTTAAGAACTTACCTACAATATTTATACTGAACTGGTGTTAGTAATTCCATACATGAAAGAAGAAACTCACATAAAACATTTGGTTGTTGAAAGTAAAATCAAGGTATTTCTTAAAACACACACATTATAATTTAGACTTTTTACTAATTCAGATTAGTCTCCCTGCCTACAAAATAAGATTTTGAGTAGGATTTCTTTACCAGTCAATTTGAATATAACTTAATCCCTAATACATTGATGCAAATGGAATCTCAAAAGCTGTTTTTAAGACTCACCTTTGATAAATGATCGTTTTTATTTCTCATGTTTTTCACAAACTTCATATTTAAATGAAAAACAAACAAACAGTTAACCAATTTCCCCCCTGCTTAAGATAACAGAAATAGTCAAAGGCACTGTGGTAATGGTGAAGAGATCTGTGGGAGGAAGCTGCTCTTTGGGATTTCTGAGCTGCTACAATCACAATACTCCTGCTGCTGCACTGCAGGTCTGGCAGGCGGCGGCTGAGCTGCCCCACCCAGACATTCTGTGGGCAGCACAGACACCTACAATAATGTCTTCCACAAAAATAAAAATACAGGATTAGATTGGAAAACCACATTAGACTGGCCCTGGCTGGTATGGCTCAGTTGGCTAGATGTGCACCGACAGGTTGCCTATTCGAGTCCAGTTCAGGGCATATGCCTGGATTTTGTTCTTGATCCCTGGTAGGGGGCATGCAGGAGTCAGTGGATGGATGTTACACTCTCACATGATGTTTCTCTCCCTCTCCCTTTCTCTCTAAAAACCAATACACTATTTAAAAAAACAACAACAACAACAACAAAAAAAAACGTATAGGATTAGATTTGAAAAGCACATGTTTTCAGCAACAAATTCACTTTCCCATGTTATAATTAC
The DNA here is from genome assembly GCF_000147115.1 of Myotis lucifugus. Taxonomy (NCBI): domain Eukaryota; kingdom Metazoa; phylum Chordata; class Mammalia; order Chiroptera; family Vespertilionidae; genus Myotis; species Myotis lucifugus. The sequence goes on from NW_005871048.1 coordinate 12,692,927, forward strand.
ATCACAAATAAGTCTGTGAGCTTTACTTTCCCTAAATTGTAAATTTACAAAAAGAAAAATATATACTCCTATGTAAATAACTGCAAGCAGATTTCAATCACTGATGTATTCTGTATCAGACTTCTAAGTACAGTGGGGCCTTGACTTACGAGTTTAATTCGTCCGAGACCGAGCTTGTTAAGGAGCTCGTTAAGGAGCTTGTTAACTCAAATTACTCTGTCAAATCAATGCAAAAAATTGGCGAGAGACAGTTGGTATCTCAAAAAACTCGTTAGTCGGGACACTCGTAAGTCAAGGCCCCACTGTATTTCATACATGAACAACTGCTTTTAAAACATGCTGAGAAAGGGTCAATAAGTCATTCCACTTTTGAAGCAGCTAAGGTAACTTTTATATTCTTTCCCTGATCAGGGTGAATATCCAACAATACTACTGACTGAACAAGCTTTGTGAAACTCAGGAATGAAAATATTCTTCTGCCACGTTCTCCACTTCCCAGCTGCACAAGCATAGTTTATCAACCTCCTTCTCTCTCTCTCTCTCTAATCCTTCCCCGGGGGGGTCACCCTGTCCCTCACCTGGGCTTTGCTTGGTGGCCAGTACCAAAGATGGAGTCCGGGAGGTCGAAATAGTAGCACAAAGCCACATGAACAGCTCGAGTGGTCAGTTTAAGTCCACAGAGAGCAAAGATCCCAATAGAAAAGCTAAACTTGTCCATCAAATCCAAGAGGATAAACTCAGAATGAAAACTAAACCTCAGCCCCACAAGGGTGGCGAACTAGACTGACCCCTGAGTAAGAACGAAGGAGGGTAAAGATATTGCTACGAGAGATGTCTGAGATTTTTCTGCCTATGGTTTCTTCTAAGGTTTTTATGGTTTCAAGTCTTATATTTAAGTCTTTTATCCATTTTGAGTTTATTTTTGTGTATGGTGTAAGTTGGTGATCTAGTTTCATTTTTTTTGCAAGTATCTGTCCAATTTTCCCAGCACCACTAATTGAAGAGACTGTCTTGACTCCATTGTATGCTCTTGACTCCTTTGTCAAACCTCAGAGGGAAGGCAGGGAAGAGATCAACCAATGAATTTGTACGCATATATGCATAACCCATGGACACAGACAACAGGGTGGTGAAGGCCTGGAGTGGGGGTGGGGACAGGATGGATGAGGTCAATAGGGGGAAAGAGGGACATATGTAATACTTTCAACAATAAAGTTAAAAAAAACATATTCTCAAAAAAAAAAAATAACAATGGAGGGACAACGGAAGAGGCTGGAAGACAGATCCAAGACAGATCCTGGCAGTGTCCTGCTTAAGGCAGTTTGCCTTGTTTAAAAGCATCTGCTCAATGGAATCTTAGATTTAATTCATAAAACAAGAGAAGTAATCACTACCTTCTTCATAAAGCTATTATGAAAACCACATGAAATGACTTGAAATGAACATGATTAATTTATTGTAAATGTATGTGCAAACACAAGGGGCATAACTATTACTATGTTCACTGGGTGGGGAGGGCCTTGGGCTCGGGGTCGGCAGTAGAGGTGATCCCATTGATAAGTATATTGTAATTGTCTGCTTATTTATCTGTCTCCCCCACTACACTATGATTTCATTGAAAGCAGGGACCGAGTCTTAGTCATCACTGTGCCTCTATTTACATAGTAAGACATTCAGTCACTGTTTATGGAATGTTGAACAAATAAATTCTGAATTCTCACTGTTATTCAGACAGGAATACGGTGTAGAGTGATGTGAAAAATGAAACAGCAGTTGCCCATGTGCCCAGGAACAGCTCTCCATCTGCCAAAGAGGGTTCCTACCTACTGCCAGAGCACTGGCTCCTCTGGATAAGGAGCCCAAATTCTCAGTATTAGAAGCATTACTTGAAGCCAGTCAAGAAAGGAGGAATTTACCATTAAATGCCTTGGAAATTAAGAACAGCTAAACTTAACTGTGTTCTTATCATAAGCAGGGCACTATGCTAAGCTACACATTATTTTATTTAAAACATACTAGTGGCCCAATGCACAAAATTCCAGTCCACAAGGAAGGACGTCCGGTCTAATTAGCATACAGTGGGGCCTTGACTTATGAGTTTAATTCGTTCCGTGACGGAGCTCGTAACTCAAATTACTCATATGTCAAATCAACAGTGAAAGAGTGAGACACGTGATGCTGGGCTGATGTTGTGGCGTTCACTGTGACGTTCGCTGCGCCAACTAGCGGTGGGGTATCTGAAGCTGGCTCGTAACCCGAATTTTAGCTCGCAACTCAAAGCAAAAAATCGGCCGAGAGACGGCTCGTATCTTGAAAAATTCGTTAGTCGGGACACTCATAAATCAAGGCCCCACTGTATTATGCTTCTATTTTTATAGACAACAACATAAGCAGGTTTTGTGACATTCCACATTGACAGATGACGAAATTGAGTATCTGAGAGAGGTTAGGTGAAATCATCAAGCTGGATGTGGTAGAGCTAGAATTGAACTCTAAGTCTCTTTTATTCCAGAGCCTACATTCTTACCCAATATTTTACCCAGCTTTCTGAGAAATAAGAGGTCCTTGTGTGTTTACCATGCAGAATGTAGGTCATCTTAAGGCCAAGTGAAAAAAGGAGAATTCTTACTCCTCCCCCCCTCTTCCTTTCCCAATTCCTGCACACAGACCTTAAGCGAGTCTCTGTGCTGGCTCTAGAGATACACCAGTGATGAGCCAAGGTGCTGCCATTTGAGGAAAGGAGACAGACAGGTTAAAAAATGAACTGCAATCAGAGGGTGGTGTCTAGGGAACTAGACGTCAGCAGGGTGGTGAAATGTGGTGGCATTTGCAGGAGGGCAGGGCCAGCCCCTCAGGCCAGGCACCAGGAGGGTATTATGCAGGCAGGTGCTGCAGAGTCGCCCTAGGAGAGTGGTGAGATGGGATTCCTAGCATAGGAAGGGATCAGCAGCCATTTCCTAAAAGAGATGTCACAACAGACAATACAGCCTGAGGTCTTGTGGGGATGGGGATGGTAGGTCCCAAACTAGTTACCTGGAGATGATCAAATAGGCTTGCAATTCACTCCCTTTAAACCAAATCATGTGTACCGACTGCCTTGGATCCTTTCATTCAGCCCCTTGGTCCTCTCGCCTCTTTCTGATTTCACTCTATCGCAGCACCTACAAAGCCAGCCACATTCTTGGGTGACTTGCTGATCTAGCTCAGTGCTCCTTCATCTTCCTTCTCTGGCCCCCAGGACTCTCCTGGCCACTCTTCCTGTCTTCACTCTCTAGTCCTTGCTTCTCTGAATAGGACTGTGACACTGGCCTCAACACCCCTGGTCACGTCCTCCAAATGGGCTGGCACCACCATTAGACTTGCTTGGGCCTCAGAAGGGGTTGGAAACTTCATAGATGCACCTGTGGACACTAGCAGGACCCAGACACTGAGGACACCTCCTCCATGCTCCCCTCTATTTCTTCATGTCGATATTGTTTATGTAATCTTCTGTCATCTACTCACCAGTATTTATTGATGAACTATTCTAGTTTAAGCTCTGCTGGGAACAAAAAAGACAAATAAAATGTTTCTGTCCCAAAGGAATTCACAGTCTGACAATGACAACTAAGTGAAGGAACTTGAACTGTACCATCTCCACACGGTCTTACAGTTCCCACATTTATGTCTCTTGACCCAAATTCTCTCTCAAGCTTCAGGCTGACATCCTGCTCCCTACCAGACACTTTTACTTGGCTGTCTAAGGGCATTTCAAAATTAATATATCTAAGTTATGATTTTCTTCCCTTCCTGTTCTTCCTCTTCTCTGTAACAGCCTCAATATTCTCAGAGTCAAACAAAAATCCAGGAGTCACCTTTGATTCCTCTCTTTCCCTACCGACCCTGATTTATAATCCATCAATGAGTCCTGTGCATTCTACCTCCAAAACATGTCCATCCACATCTCTTCAAGTCCATTATCACTGCCCTGATCCATCATGGGCTGCTGCAGGCCTACAGAGCCCTTTATGCGTATTTGAGAAAAGGTGCCCTTCCTGCAGATCTTCACTGCCAGAACCAGGATGTTTGCTGATAAGCAGAGCATGGGCTGGATTTCAACTTCCACTTGACCTCCAGGCTGGTGCCCTGTGCAATAAAAACCTGCAGAAACACAGTCACACTCGTGCTGCCATTTTCCTTCTACTACTGCAGTAGCCTTATAAATGCCCCTCCCATAGTCTATTCCCCACATAGCATCCACTGTGGCCCTTTAAATTCTTAAACTAAATCTTCACCTCCCTGCTTGAAACTCTTGGTTCTTACCTTGACTTCCAAGCCCTGACTGATCTGTCCCCAGTTTACCTCTCTAACCTGCTGGTTCACCCTTACTCTAACCACCTTTCTCTTCCTTAAAAATATAAAACTTCAAGCTCCCTTCCCTCTGACTGAGGTGTCTTCTTTCTTACCTTCCAGTTTGAATCACAGTATGTATAACAGGGTTAGTCTTAATATTTAGTTCATCATATATTCTCATATTTTAGTCCATGGATTCCCTGTCATATTTCATTGTTTAGCTATTATTTTTAATGTAACAAGCATACCTGGCCCTACCAGCCAAAACACAGCTGAGACTTTGCCAATGACTTGCCTCTAACCATAAGGTCCCCTGCTTCTCCCTATCTAAGGTAACTAACCATAAGTACAAATCTTACTTCTCATTCTCTTGATTTTGCATTTATATAATGCTATTGTATCTATATGTGTTCCTACATAATTGGGGGGAGGCATTTTACTAGCTTTTAATATTATAAAAGATAACCATGCTATATATAATCTTTTAGACAATTTTCATTTAACATTATATTGCTAAAATTCAATTCTATGTCACTTAGTGTATTCATTTTGACTGCTGCATAATATTCCTCTATGTGAGCATATGGCACTATTCATCTGTTCACCAGTGATGGGCACTGGAGTTCTTTCCAGGTTTTCATTATTGGGAACCAGGCTGTTATGAATATATATATGATGTCTCCTGTTGAACATGTGCAAGAATCTCTACTGGCATAAATCTAGGAGGAAGTTGAACTATTGGATCCCAAGTGTACAAATGTTCAAATTAGGATATAATGCCAAACTGTTTTCTAAAATCATTGTGCCAGTTCATACTCCCACCAACAATCTTCGAAAGTCCTATGGATCCACATCCTCTTCAAATACTTGAAATTATCAGGCTTTCAAAATTCTGGGCCAAACAAATCAGTGTAAAAAGATATCTCATTCCATCCTTGATTCATATTTCCATAATTACTAAGGATAATTACTTTCACTTTATATGTTCACTAGCTATTGGTATTTCTTCTCCTCAGTGCTTCAAGGTCTCAATATGAATGTTTCCAACACAAAGAGAACTTCTCTGACCACTCACCAGGTGAAGGTCACCCCTCTCTAGCGCATCCCTGTTTTCTTTGTGGCATCTACCACTACCTGAAATTACCTAGTTTGTTTGCTGATATATTCTCTGTCTCCCTCAACTAAAATATAAGCTCCAAGCATCGTGGTTGTATATTCACTCCTCCATCACTAGGGCCTCAAACAGTGCCAAGCACAGAGCGGTTGGATGACTATATGATGACAGAGATATATATTAGGTTAAGAGTTGTGTTCTAGAATCTGAGTTTCAATCTCAGCTCTCCCACTTACTAGCTGGGTTGTCATGAACAAATTACTAAAATCATCTGTTCCTGAGTTTCCCCATGTGTAAAATAAGAGATAATAATATTCATTACTTCATAGGGTTGTTATGAATTCTAAATAAGTTAATACTTGTAAAATTCTTAGAACAATACCAAAAAGCACTCCATAAATGCCAGTTATTATTATCAGTGTGCAATTTCTGTTATTACTGCTCCATGGCTTGAGAGCACAAGGCACCAAACCAGCCTGGGCAGAATGAGCTTTCCCTTCTCCCACAGACTCTACATCCCCCTCCTCCCATTCCCACAGCCTAGAGAAAAGTAGAGGGGCACTTGGAGGAAAGTTTGGGGGGCAGTTTATTTTCAAGAGAATGATCTGCTCATCCCACACAAGACAAAGTTAAATAACAGCACAGAGTAGGTGCTCAACAATGCTGATGAACGAATGATTCATAAACCATCAATCCACGCAGCTGATAATCCTGTCACACACAAAGTCACGATATTGTCCCCTCTCTCTCCCTGTATTCTGGTTCATATTTTCAAAGACAGGAAAGAGAAGTTAGAATGCGGGAAGGCAAAGGCATATAAGTAAGCTGGATAAGGAAAGGGGAACAGAACTGAGACAGGGAGCAAGGATGAAAGGCGGGGGTTGGGAGAGATGGAAATTTTCAGATCGCACTGTGGCACTGGCCTCTAGTGTAGAACATTAAAATGCTGAAAATAGGAACATAAGGGAGTCCCTCAACTATCCACACACCCAGGGATATTTTTCTTTTTAAGGTATGAATAGGGGCAGGGGAAAGATAGCCCAGAAAGAGGGGTGGAGAAAGGACCAGAGGCCCAAGGAGGGAGATGAGGGAAGGTGAAGCCCAAGGCAAACTTCACCTAACCATCTTGCCTGGGGAAGGATGGTCCCGATAAATCTGTGCCCTCCACCCCCCACCCCCGTGTCAATGTCACCATAGGGTGAGCTTACCTTGTTCTGCAACCAGGAGCCCTGTTCCATTTGGCGCCTTCCTGGCCCCAAGTGGGAAATGCGGCCTTGGTTAAATGCACCAGGAAGCAAAGCCGAAGTGAGATTCCACTGAGAATTCCAGTAGGTTCACTGGGAGAAACTGTTTCCATATGAGAAGGATCAGGAGTCCTGGCCAGGGACCCGCTGCCTCTCCAGTGTCAAATTCCATGACAGCTCTGAGCCCGGGAGAGCGCGTGTCCCTCCCTCCCTCCTCCTGGCTCCGGGAGTCCCAGGGCGGGTCCGGGCTGGGGGCACATGGGGCTGGCCGATCTAGCCGGTCCCCCACTGCCCGCTGGTGGCGGGTTGGTTGGGATCCACCTTTGAAGAACCCAACTCCTACTTGCCTGTCCCTGCTTCAGCATCGACAGTGCAGAATTCCGAAGCTGGTGACAGGATGCCCTGCCGGGATTGGGGACTCCCTCCTTCTCCAGTCCTTGGCTGGCGGGGGACAAGCCTGGCTGTCAGGGTATTGCATACCTAGAAGCTACCGAGGGGGGTGCATGCGCCCAAATCTCTCTCTCTCTCTCTCTCTCTCTCTCTCTCTCTCTCTCTCTCTCTCTCTCTCTCTCTCTCACACACACACACACACACACACACACACACCACCGTTTCCCCTTGATCGACCCTCCAGAGGAAAGTAACTGTCCTTAGGCAGCATAAAGCAGCACGGGGGAGGGAACGCCGCGCTGAAATATGAAAGCCAACATTATTCCCAAGACCAAATTTGGGGATGGTTGTAATTTTAAGATTTGGATTTATGCCACTTAAAAGAAAAAGACATGGAACAAATAAAAGACAAGGAACAAATGAGAGAGAGAGAGAGAGAGAGAGAGAGAGAGAGAGAGAGGAACGAGAACACTGAAAACACTGAATTTCAGGTGTTAACCAGAGCCTAAGACAAGAGAGGGGGGGGGGGGGGGGACAGAAATGGTTTTCCCAGTGCGAGGTTAGAAACCTGTCTTCACTTCCATGCCCAGCGTGTTCCATCGCGCCCTCCCCCGCAGCTCCACGGAGCCCCGAGGTACCGCAGGGGTTAATACCGCCCGCGCGCCAGCCCGCCTCCCCCCGCACTGGCATCCCCGGCCCTGAACGCGCCAGAGGCGGGCGGAGGGAGAGCCGGGAATCTCCGCCCGCTCCCCGCGCGCGCGGAGCTCCCTCCCGCCCGTTCTATTTATAGCTCGGCTGCCAGCTGCTGCGGGGAACTCACCAGCCGCGCTGAGCGGTTAGGCTCAGAGAGCCTTCCAGAAACAGGGATGTGCATAAATTCTGAGAATGGCAGAAATGTCTGTAGCCTTCTGGATTTTGATTGCGACTGCTCACTGTTTCCCATACTCCATTTCTAAGGAGAGAGAGGGGAGACAGAGAGAAAAAGAGAGAGAGAGAACAGGTTTTGAGACAGGTGAATTTCAGGCAGGCAATTTGTCATGCTGGGGACCTTTTGTTATCAGATACTGGGGTGGGGGTGGGGATGGGGGGGGTGCGGGGAAGAGTCCTTCATGAATTTTCAGGCTCCAGACTCATATCATTTTCTGCAACACTCAACCTGTTTGGGTTTTTGCCTGTCAGTCCCCTGGTCAAAGAGGTATGAAGCCATGTCAAGAGCAATGCAAAAACCACACCCTCTGACATGTGACTGCCTGCTTACTGGGATCTCAGGGCTGCCCATCAGCATGATACACATGTTTGGGTTGTCTCTGTGTCAAATTCCACACCAACCCCTCAACAACAACAACAACATAAAAAAGCAGCTATTTACTGTGTCACATATGGGTTTCTGGCCCCAGTGGGTCCTGGTGACACAGGAGAAAACACCACCTACTGCCTGCTCCGAGGCTTACATAAGCCTACTGCACTAGTCTAGAAGGTTCTAAACCTGGCTCCCAAGCCCTTCCTTCAAGTCCTCCTGATGGGACAAGTTCTCGAGCCGCTGTGCCATGCAAATCCCCTGAAGGACCCCTGGGTGCTGCAGAGAAACACCAACCAACAGCATCTGCCCTCACAGAACTTAGCCCACAGCTGTGGAAGAAGCCAAGCTTCCACTAAGGGCACTCCGGAAGGTATGAGGTGGGGGTGCGAAATCTATCCACCTCTGCCACTCCTTCCCTGTCCTCTACCTTCTGGCCTCCGGGTTTTTCTTTTAGAGCAGATCCTAATATAGTAAGAGATTATTATTTAACTATATTTATTCAGAATGATCCTAGAATAGGACTTATTAATTTAACTTTCTAGTTATCTATGGGCTAAGCAGAAACCCTTAGGTCCTTGTTGTTGAAAGTCTTTTTCCCTTTATTAACTTTCCTGCCCTGGTACAGCCAAGGTTCTGGACATACTGTTTCTGAGATGAGTCAAGATCCAGGGATGCATCAGGAAAATGCAAGTGCAAAGCTCTGGAGCCCTGTGTCCTGAGTTCATTCTGGCTATTTATAGGATCATGTTGAAATTATTTCTGTATCAGCACCTTGTCTGTAAAATGTGAATAATAGTAACAGTCAATACTTCATGAGGTTCTTCTGAAATTAAATATGATAATCTATGTAAATTGCTTAGACCAGTATCTGGCCTGTGCTAAAGCTCAAGACATTAAGTATTATTAGAACTGCACAAATATGAGCTGGAGTTGATTTGGTTGAATTTGTGTACAAAGAGGCATTTAAAGAAAATCTATTCTACCTATGTAAATTTATAATATAAGTGGGTTTCCTTTTCTTTCCTTTATAAAAATGTTTTTAAAGTATAGTTGACATACAATATCATATTAGATTCAGGTATACAACATAGTGATCTGACGTTTATATCCCTTAGAATGTGATCACCACAATAAATCTAGTAACACATGGAATCTAAAATACACAACAAAACAGAAATAGATTGGTAGATACAGAGAACAAACTGAGTGGGTTTCCTTTTCCTTGTACTAGAGGAGATAGATCCCCAAGGCGGTCCACATGTACAGGAGGTCCCTGGTCACTGCTCTGCATTTTCTTATTTTAGGGAAACGAAACATTCCCTCAAAAGTCCTGCTGCTAATCTATAAGATCCACTCTGACACCCAGGGTAAAGAATCACCAGCTTTTAGGGGTTCATTGCTGTCCTGAGGATAACATCTTGATATATTTAAAGTGTTTTAAACATAAAAACACTTTGTGAAGTTTTCCAAGAGACTATCTATGAAGGGGAAAATTTCTATTTAACTGAAAACTCCAAGGTCAACATGGCTTTGTACAACAGTGTCTAATTTCCCCTCCTAAACATTAGGCTCTAGAAGGAAGGAACTGGGTCTATAAGACTGGTGCCCTGACACAAAGGATTAGTCATCGACCCCGATGTCCATCCTCCCTGATTTTTAGACTTGCAGCCCGATGTGGTCTGCACACTTGTGCCAATGAGCTACAAAATAAAGGGCTATGGGGGAGCCCCCCAGAAACCTCGCCCAAGATACCTGGGGGTGGTGGTTTGGTTTTGTGTCAACCTACCTAAGCTAGAACAGTGTTTCTCAGAATTTCCCTCCCTGTTTGGTTCTGGGCTAGGACGGTTTGGAAGGTGAAGCAGCAGCCATGTTTATACCCGGAAGGTCACTGTGAAGTCAGGTGCTGTTGCCGCTTCTGCACCTTGTCACGATCTGCTGGCTCATCTCGTCAGCATTTCAGCAGCTGAGCCTGCAGCAGCTCCTGCTGGATCCTGCTGCTTCTCCAGCTCCTGGACAAAGAGCCCGTTCGCTCCCTGACAAAGGGCCCCGGCTCTGCCCACAGGTCACCAGCATCATCGGCATTGCAGGTTTGGAGATGGTTCGAGATTAGTGCAGGTTTTACTGTGTCCTCGTGGGTTCTAGGGTACCCTTGTTCTCTGTCTGTGTCAGTCAGGATTCCACCAGAGAGACAGGACCGGTAGGAGGTATATAAAGGTAATTATGACAAGAAGTGGGCTTACCCTGGAAGCTGGCTAGGCAAGCCTGCAATCTGTCAGGCAGGCCATCAGGAACAACAGCCAGAAGGGGAAACTTCATCTTCCTGGAACCTCAGTTCTGCCTTTTACTGATTAAATCGGTCCTCCCCAGATTATCAAGGATAATTTTTCTTACTTAAACTGGTTATAGACCTCAGTCACACCTATAAAATACCTTCACAGCATCTAATTTAGGCACACAAGCCTGACCATGAAAATGTCCACCTTTTCTACTAGGTGTTCTGTCCTGCAGTCTTCACACAGAACCAACATAGCAGAACATAAACCATTTGGAAGGTCAAGTTCCTAAATTAATCCCTTATTCTACTTCATTCTTAGTGGACCTGCTTTTCTGATCACACCCTCTAATGCTGACACAGTGGCACGCATGCTTTGCCACTCTCTTCCCTTTCCACTACCCTGCTGTCTACAATACGGATATGATGGCTAGATGAGCGAACTCAGACATGGGGACAAGGGCCACACTCCAGGTATGGTGGAGAGGTGGGCTGCAAAGACCTGATTCAGGAAGGTTGCAGAGCTACCATACGACCCCCTGAGAAGCCTATCTCTATATTTATTTCACATGAGAGAGAAATCAATTTCCATTTTACTTAAGCCACTGGTGTATTGGTATTTACTATTGCTTGTGACAAACCCATTTCTGGCTGATGTGTAATAGAAATACACTATAAGCAAACATCAATTGGAAGACTCAAAGTTTGGAGCATCATACATTAGGGTGGAAGAAAAAGTCAGTGGACTATTTTATTTATTCCCTTTCACCTAATTTTCAGGGGCAGGGGGATCTGTTACAAGTAATCTTACATCTGACAAAGGCAGCCACTCTGAAGACTTAAGCCAAGTTCCTTTCATGTACTGGGCCTTAATTATCACATCTATAAAATGAGAAGTTTGGACCAGGTGGTTCCCAGTATACTTACAGATCAGAAGTATGTGGTAATTGCTAAGAATATAGGACGCATCAGAGAGAAGGGGTGCTCACCAGTATGAATAAAGTTGTCAGAAAGTCAAGATAAACCAGTAAAAAAAATTTTCAGTCAGGTTGGAAATTTGTTTCCAGGAAACCTATGCAAATTGTTTTACATGCATTATCTACACCTCCATGCCTTCCTTACAATGTAGAATACAGGTTGTATAAGAATGGGAATCTTTGTTTTGATCAATAACATGTCCTACAATGGCACTCCAGCACAGTGTAGGCCAGTGATGGTGAACCTATGACATGCGTGTCAGAGGTGACATGCGAACTCATTTTTTTTTATTGATTTTTCTTTGTTAAATGGCATTTAAATATATAAAATAAATATCAAAAATATAAATTTTTGTTTTACTATGGTTGCAAATATCAAAAAATTTCTATATGTAACACGGCACCAGAGTTAAGTTAGGGTTTTCAAAATGCTGACATGCCTTGCTCAAAAGGTTCGCCATCACTGGTGTAGGCTCTCAATAAACAGTTGTTGAATGAATGAATGAATGAATGATACAGGTATGACACCCATGCTTGATCTGAAGGGCAACTTCAGACTTACTGAGTAAACCAGGGCATAGATTGGTGATTCAAGTCCTTCCAATATCCAGCCAGTACACTTTGTCTCATTAAACACTGTTTTACTTCCAACTCAGAGTAACTGATTCGTGAACTGTGGTTTCCCCATCTAGATGGCAACCTATAAAGATGTTAAAGAAAATGCCAAGAAAATGTCACTTTTAGGGGAGTTTCTGACTCATTGACTCATGAAGTTACTGTCGATATGAGTATGCATAGTGCCTGACCCTGGAGACATTAAGCCATTTTAGCAGATGGCTATGTAACTATAAAAAGGCATGGGCATATTCAGTATTATACCCATTAACTTTTTATTTCCTGCTGTGCTCATAGAGGGAAGCCATTAAACTCCTCTATTTTTTATCTATCTTTTTTTTCTTGACCCCTACTTCTGTGCTCACATTGAACCTAAAGATAAGTAATAATTATAGCTTATGCTTATTTAAAGCTTACTACATGCTGGCCTAAGTGCTTTAGATGTATTAAATAATTCAATCCTCACAATATCTCAATGTTATAATTAGTATACTATGCCCATTTTAAATATAAGTAAATCAAATCACAGACAAGTTGCCCAAGGCACCATGATTAGTAAATGGTAGAGCCAATGTACCTCACCGATATTTATTACTTTCATGTAATTCAGAAACACCAGTTATGGCAGCCCAGCATCCTGGACTGGACCCTCTGCACATCACTGGCAGCAGCTCAGTATCCTAACTACCCTGAATGCTAGAATAGGAGAAGAAAGCTGATTACCTTCTGTTCTTCCTGGGACTCCACCAGTGAGCAGCCAACATGGATAGACACCCTTGAAGGCACAGCCATGTGGCACCTTGGGCACAATCTGACTCTCATCTGCTCCATCATCAGCATTTCCGTAGCCATTGTTTCCTCAGGGATTAAGTTATACTGACCAAGAGGACAGAAAGCCAGACAAAGGTGGGGGAGGGGGAATGGGAAAGAAAGGGACTTTGCTTGGGGCAGTGGATGCAGTGAGCAGCTGATATTTTGTTGAGTTGTATACTTGAAACTGTATGGTTTTACAAACCAATGTTACCCCCAATAAGTTCAATTTAAAAAATTGTGAAATAGCCCTAACCGGTTTGGCTCAGTGGATAGAGCATTGGCCTGCGGACTGAAGGGTCCCGGGTTTGATTCCTGTCAACCTTGGTTGCAGGTACATCCCCAGTAGGAGATGTGCGGGAGGCAGGTGATCGATGTTTCCCTCTCATCGATGTTTCTAACTCTCTATGCCTCTCCCTTCCTCTCTGTAAAAAAATTAATAAAATATATTTTTTAAAAATTGTGGAATAAACACCATCCAAGCTCAATTTTTTTCTCTCAGGCACTCTCTATTTACATTCACTCCATGGTTTTAATAACCATCTTTGTGCTATTAACTCCCAAATTTATCCTCAGCCCATACTGTTTTCTGATATACAGGCTTATATATCTGACCAGCAACTGGACAATATCTCTGATATTTTAGGGACAACAGATCAAAATTGTTTACTCTGCATGTTCCCCTTTCTCATGCTCCCCATCCTCTCCCTGTCTCATGCAAACACCCAGCACTAAGTGTTACTTGCTTTACCTCCTTGAAGCTCTTGAGACCATATGTTCTTTTCTCCACTGTAGTTATTTGGGTCCAAGCATGATCTACTCTTTGTTAAATAATTGCAATAACCTTCTCACTGGTCTCCTTGCTCCCACTCTTGTCCCAGTAACAATTTATTCTTCATTTAGTAGCCAAATTTTATCTTGTCACTCCCTTCCATTTTTACTAAGAAAAAAAACACCTTTCATATAGCCAATAGCCCCTGCATGGTTTGGCCATGTTTTAAATCTCTAGTTTCATCTCACACCAATTGCTCTCTCACCTCCAACTATACTGAACTTCCTTTAGCTCCTTGCAAAAGTCCCAGATTTATTTGTTTTTTGCCTTTTTACCTCAGGGAATTTCTCCCAAAATATTTCCTCTGTTTGAAATGCTTTCCTCTTATTATTTTCAACAGTTTGACCTTGAAAAATCCTTCAGGTGTTAGCTGCAATCATTTACTCCAGAAGCCTTTCCTGATGCCTTCAGATTAGAATTAGGCTGACACCTATAGAGTCTATAGCACCATACCACTCTTATGTTTAATACAGCCTTTCTGCTACAATGCATATTTCTGCAACTATATTTATAATAAGCTCATATGTCATTGTTAAATAGGGGATAATATTGCACTGTTGGTTCCTATATGATGTTTTCTCTCCAGTATGTTAATATTTTACACAAATAATAGCAGTTGAAAACAAACTAATACAGCAAAATACAGAAAGCCACAGAGGAATATAAGTCTGTATGTGATGACCATCTAATTACATTTTGGTTGGGTTGAGTTTTGGTAAGTTGTTCTCTTGGAAGGGCTTAGTTCTCTTGGTCCCATAACTTATCAGCTGTAACTTTCCTTATATTAACTCCATCAAGCCACGCTAACCTTTTAATTTTCTCAAATAAAGGCCTGTGTTTATTATAGCGTTTATGCCTTTAACTGTGCAAGATTTTGTATTAGGATTGTAATTGCTCTTCTTGGTGCTCTGGTTGTAGAGTTGCATAGGTTTTAAGTGAGGTCCTAATCCAGTATGACTGGTATCCTTCTAAGAAGAGAGAGAGAGGGAAGGAGAGAGAGAGAGGAGGACAAATGCACAGAAAAAAGACCATGTGAGGATACAGCAAAATGACTACCTCTGCAAGCTGAGGAAAAGAGAAATCTCCCATACTAGCACCTTATCTTGGTCTTCCAGCCTCCAGAACTGTGAAAAAATAAATTTTTATTCTTTAAGCCACCCAGTCTGTGGAATTGTGTTATGGCAGCCTTAGAAAAATTAGGCCATATTTGACGAGGTAAAATCAAAAAGAGTTGAGCTCATAAAATAATTGGCTTGTTTTCAACTAAAAGTGGAACAAAGTAGGAGGGAATACAAAACATTCAGGATCTTGCAGAGCTAAAGGGCAACCTCTTGACTTTGAAGAATAAAAGGTAAACTGTAGCAGGCCTTTAAGAGACAAATGACCATGTTTTTTAAAAATCAACTTTATTTATACATATAGCCAATCAAAATATAAAACATTTCCAGCTCCCCCACAAGATTTTCTTCACATCCCTTCCCAATCTCTGCTCCTGGCTACAATTAGTAACTGATCTGCTTTTTATCACTATAATTATATGTGTCTTCCCTAGGATTTTCATATAATACAATCACATAGTATCTGCTCCTTTGTGCCTGGCTTCTTTCACCCAGCATAATATTTAAAAAATTCATCTATGTTATTATGTGTAACAAAAAGTCCTCTTGTTTTTTGCTAAGTAGTATACCATTGTATGGATTACTATAATTTGTTTATCCATTCATATACTGATGAAAATTTGGAATACATGCAGTTTTTGTCTATGATAAGCAAAATTGCTATGAACAATAATATACAGGTCTTTGTGTAGATGTTGCTTATTTCCCTTGACTATCTAGAGGTAGAATTGCTAGGTCATATGATATGTATGTGTTTATCTTGATTAGAAATTGCCAAACAGTTTTTCAACGTTGTACCTTCCCACTAGCAAAATGTCAGTTCTAATTGCTCCACGTACTTACCAACAGTTGGCATTGTCAGTCTTTCCATTTTAGCCATTCATGTTACTGTGGTAGTAGTATCTCATTGTAAATTTAACTTGCATTTCTCTGTTGACTAATGATGTTGAGCAATGTTTTATTGCTTAGTGACTATATATGTTCTTTTGTGAAGGGTCTTTTCAGATCTTTGGCTTACATTATATTAGATTATTTGTCTCCTTATTATCTATATATATAAAACCCTAATATGCAAATAGACCGAACGGTGGAACAACCGAACAACCAGTCGCTATGACATGCGCTGACCACCAGGGGGTACACACAAAACATGGCAGGCGTCAGCAGCAGGCAGCAGAGTGCGAAACATGGTGGGCGTCGGCTGCAGCGGTATGGTGGAGCAGGTGAGCGGGGGCGCCAGACCAAGGCGGGGCACCAGTTGCTGTCATCGGGGCGAGCCTCTGGTGGTTACTTAAAATTCTTCGCTCTATACCATCAGCAGGTGTGAGTGGCAGCTGCCGGCCCCATCACCCCTCTGGGCTTCTCCAACTCCCCCTGCTCCTAGGGGGTTATCAGGGCCGGCAGCCACCTCACACACCTGCAGCCGGTGACAGCCCTGCTCGCACCCCCTGCTGGCACTGGACCCGCCACTCACACCTACTGCTGGCGCCGGCTCCGTTCACACCTGCTGAATAGTCTGGAGCGGTCCAGATGTACGGTGTCAGTAATTGTGTGATCAGCTGATGTGGACCCCGAGCCCTTGAGGGCGTCTCCACATCCCTACTCTTGAGAGAGAT